>NC_040099.1:448298-775173 GCF_003369695.1 Bos indicus x Bos taurus
AGCAGCTTCTTATTATTAGTCTAAAACTTAAGGAAGGAAATTTTCCAAGTTGATTTTTCTGTTTTAAACTCTGAAGTAGGCAAATCACTCAATTTTTGTTGCTACTGTTGCTACAATTTGTTTTTGTTTTGTTTTGCTTTGATGTGTTGTTTGGTCAGGTTATAAAAAGAGTATGACTCAGGAAAGTGGTATGTTTTCAATTTAAAGAATTGGAGAGTTTTCCATTTTAAGGAAATTAGTTCAAGGTATGGAGAATATGCACTTCCCAGGTGGCACTAGTGGTAAAGAACCCACCTGCCAGTGCCAGAGAAGTGAAAGACTTGGGTTCAATCGCAGGATCTGGAAGATACCCTAGAGGAGGGCAAGGCACCCCTCTCCAGTATTCTTGCCTGGAGAATCCCATGGGCAGAGGAGCCTGACAGGCCACAGTCCATTGGGTCTCAAAGAGTTGGACACGACTGAGTGACTTGGCATGCATGCATGGAGAATATACCAGGTATACTGGATACCAAGATTTCCAGTACTTGACTCAGTCTCATTACTGTATATATGAAAGCATGTATAATTCTCCTGCTGCTAGGAAGGAGGGCAGAGAATAAAATTGCTCGATTTTCATTTGGTTTTTTCCTCAGGAAATGTCCGAATGGTAGATCCTACTCATATAGAAACTGCACTGTAGTCCTTGAGAGACGTTGGGGAAGTCCTTACTTGCCTTTCTTAATATGGATAAAGGAATTATCTTTTTAGGGTTGTAGCCAAATGAGAGTGATAACATACGATATCTCTGTGCATTCATACCTCTACATATACATCTTCACTTACATCTGCATATATACACTACATGTGCAATTTGATATCTTTATTTTTTAAATTAACCATATTTTTTAAAATGCAAAACCATAATTTTAAATAACATGATAATTTTCTACCCAAGATATGATGCCCCATAGTTTTTTTTTTTAAGTTCTATTGTTTTACTGTTAACTTTCCCTATAGTTAGAATTCTAAACAATGTTACATTGTAGCTTTGGAGATAATTTTTTCTCAATTTTATCAAAATGTAATTAAATCATTTATTCTAATAACTAACAAAGAATAAGTCCACCTGCAATGTGGGAGACCTGAGTTCAATTCCTGGGTTGGGACGATCGGCTACCCACTCCTATATTCTTGCCTGGAGAATTCCATGTAAAGAGGAGCCTGGCAGGCTACAGCCCATGGGGTCACAAAGAGTTGGACATGATGAGGAGACCCACTTTCACTGTCAAGAAAAAAAAATATCTCATTAAAAAATCATATACTTTTATAGTTTTCAAGACTAAGACTTGGGAAATATGTTACCAGTGGCTTTCCCAGAAAAATGTATATCAGAGTTACATCTTTCTCAGTCCTTATTGACACTGACCACTACTATTGTAATTAATTAAATCCCTTTCTTAATTTGATAGGTAAAAATGATGATGATCTTCAGCATATATCGAAATTCTCTTTTGTATATTCTGCACAATTCCAAATGTAACTGTCCTTATGAGCCACTAATTTCAAAAAGATGGGTCATACTCCCCAACAAGGGAATTGTACAAATCTTCACCTACTGCACATTTATATGACTGATGACAGAATAAAACATTAGCTTGGATTATATGAGATCATAAAAGCTGTCACCCTACTTTGGCAGACTTACGACATTTCCCAAAGAAAGAGTCAATCTCCACAGGCTCTAAGTTAGATCACTGATTATGTTTCAAGGCCCAGCAAAATATCTAATTGAATTCATCAGCTCAATTTATTTTGATAAATTAAAGTTTGGAATTACATTGATTTCTGCTCGTACTTGAATTTTAATCTTTTAGTCAGTGGGATCCACTGGGACATTGAACATTTTGAATTATTTGATGATTGCATTTTAAAGAGTGTTCAATAAAAACAAAAAGAAAAAAAAAAAAGACAGTGTGACAGTGTTTGATGCCTATAATTTTCTGAAGTTAATATAAACATGTTTTCTCCCTTATTCTTTTTTTTTTCAAGAAGAAACACAAAATTTGTCATTTGGTTTCCCCGACCTGACATATGGTAGAAAGCACTCCTGTGGGAGAGTCCATTGTCACTGAATCATCAGAAGCTCCTGAACTCAGAGTCTTTCTCTTCCTGCTCTTCCTCCTCAAAGATGCTGTCACAGCTTTGGCCTGAGCATCACTGCACCAATTTAAGGCTATACCAGTTTATTCCACCATCCTAATATAGCCTGTTAATTGTTTGATAAATTGCTTTGAGCAGGTTAAATAAAATTAGATAGTAAATATATAATACAATTTTACATATAATAACATACCATTTTGTGAGCCACAATATAATAATATATTTCCCTGAGACATTCTTAACGTGTAGAAAAACATATGACATCACTTAATTTTGTGTTTAAACAATTTCTCAGTAGAACTGTAATTACACAGGCAAATATTCCCACTGGGAATGGGGTATCAGTGTGTGTTCCTGGGATCTGATGTGAAATCAGAAAACTAGTCTCAAAAGCCTCAGAGAAATATAAAAGGTCTTGAATTATCCTAGGGAACAGCAGTCTTCCTGAGGGAAGCACAAATTTCTTCTATGAACACAGAAGGCCATTCAAATCACATTATAAAAAAATATTGCAGTAGGTCAATTTTTCTCTTTAAGTATCAAAATCAACTTTTCCTGTGAAAAATGAACCACTGCTGACACAGTATAGAGAGAAGGTGAATGAAAAAGATAGTGATCTGGTAAGTATTCTTCTTACCTTAATCCCAGGGTATTAGAACTTGATGGGATTTTAAGTTCTTTTAAGTTCATAGTCACTTATTCTACATGTAGAAACTGATATTTTGAGAATAAATATTCCCAGAGTAAGACAAGTTTTAAATGATCAAGATATGTCTAACAAAAACAATAGCCGCAAAAAAGCCCAAACATTTGACACATGATATTAAAACAATTCTCACTATATTGGACTCTGATTAAGAATCTAAATGTTAACACTGTTCTAATCACCTATTATTTCTTTTTAAAGCATGTACATATCCATTAAGGCTGACTCAATCAATATTATATTATCCATCTTCTCTTAATATTGCATTAATATTAATATTACATTGATGCCATTAACTATCAACACCCAAGTAACAGTACTGGAAGAAGCACAAGCTGGAATCAAGATTGCTGAGAGAAATATCAATAGCCTCAGATATGCAGATGACACCACCCTTATGGCAGAAAGTGAAGAGGAACCAAAAAGCCTTTTGATGAAAATGAAAGTGGAGAGTGAAAAAGTTGGCTTAAAGCTCAACATTCAGAAAACAAAGATCATGGCATCTGGTCCCATCACCTCATGGCAAATAGATGGGGAAACAGTGGAAACAGTGTCAGACTTTATTTTGGGGGGCTCCAAAATCACTGCAGATGGTTACTGCAGCCATGAAATTAAAAGACGCTTACTCCTTGGAAGGAAAGTTATGACCAACCTAGATAGCATATTCAAAAGCAGAGACATTACTTTGCCAGCAAAGGTCCATCTAGTCAAGACTATGGTTTTTCCAGTGGTCATGTATGGATGTGAGAGTTGGACTGTGAAGAAAGCTGAGCCCTGAAGAATTGATGCTTTTGAACTGCAGTGTTAGAGAAGACTCTTGAGAGTCCCTTGGACTGCAAGGAGATCCAACCAGTCCATTCTAGAGATCAGCCCTGGGATTTCTTTGGAAGGAATGATGCTAAAGCTGAAACTCCAGTACTTTGTCCACCTCATGCAAAGAGTTGACTCATTGGGAAAGAGTCTGATGCTGGGAGGGATTGGGGGCAGGAGGAGAAGGGGACGACAGAGGATGAGATGGCTGGATGGCATCACTGACTTGATGGAGGTGAGTCTGAGTGAACTCCGGGAGTTGGTGATGGACAGGGAAGCCTGGCGTGCTGCGATTCATGGGGTCACAAAGAGTCGGACACGACTGAGCTACTGAACTGAACTGAATTGAACAGTACTGGGGTGGGGTTAGAAGAATGTTTGTAAGGGAGTAGAAAAAAATTAAGTAGTGACTAGTATCAATAAAGAGAAATTCCTGCAGGATTAGATGATTTTGCTAAACTCTTCCAAAAATCCTGTTTTCATGTTCACCTGCAAAGGACATAGAAAGATAGTAGTTGGCTCCTAAATGGAGTCTGTTTTTTGTTTCCTGTATTCTGTTTCCTGTATCCTTTCCATTTGTTCTATTTAGCTTTTATATTTCTTTTTTGAAACTTGAAATTTTCTTTCAGACTTGGTGTGTAATAAATTTGAAATATTATTACATTTAATGTTCTCTATATAAATTGTTCTCTTCAGGTCCTGTACATCTGTGACTAGAAATACAAGGTTTGGTAGAAAAACAACCTCAGCAAAGAAGTGTTTGTTTCTCATGGTCAAGGCCTCAAGCTTATTTAAACATTGTCCCTAAAGATGAGTCTCTTTATTTGATGTCTCTGCCTACAGTGCAGGAGACCCTGGGTTGATCCCTGGTTCGGGAAGATCCCCTGGAGATGGAAATGGCAACCCACTCCAGTACTCTTGCCTGGAGAATCCTATGAACGGAGGAGCCTGGTAGGCTACAGTCCATAGGGTCTCAAAGAGTCAAACACGACTTCACTTTCACTTTCACCTTTGAATAGTCATTTTTCATAATTACAAAAGAAAGAATAGCTCAGAAAAGATTTAATTGTATCTTTTTCTTGCCTTCAGAGAGTGGCAATTGCTCCACTCCTCAGTCAATAGACAATCTTGTCTCTACGTTTGCAGAACAAAACAGATGGGCTATCATTCAAGGAGAGGTAATATTTTCTAAGGAGGAAGCCATCTATATTTCATAAAAGGATAATTCCAATGAATTAACTAGTAGATCAGTGATGCTTTCCTTCTTTGCTTAACCCTTTGCTTAGAGGAAAAAGGAATCCTGGTTGATAATAAAATAATAAGTATTAATTTCTCGAGAAGTTCAGACTTGTCTCAATAGCTTAATGATATTAGCTTCCAAGGTGGCACAGTGATAAAGCATCCACCTGTCAATGCAGGGGGCAGAAGAAATTTGAGTTTGATCCCTGGGTTGGGAAGATCCCCTGGAGGAGGAAGTGGCAACCCACTCCAGCATTATTGCCTGGAAAATTCCATGGACAGAGGAGCTTCATGGGCTACAATCCATGGGGTTGCAAAGAGGTGGACACACTTAAGCACACACACATCACACATTGAATATTCGCTGTGTGAAAAATACTGTTGAAAATGCACATATTAGTTTATTTAATCCTCATCATTACCCTGTAGACAAGTGTCACTATAATATGTAATTTACATATCAGAAAATGAAATCATGTAGTTGTTGAAATTTTGCTGAAGTCATACAAATATGAAGTGGAAGAGCCAGACACACTGGATTTATCATCCATGCTTTCAACCACCACAGCACATCTTCTCAGATACTGTGTCAAAAGATGTAAACCTGTTGGAGCACAAACTCTAAATCAAGATTTATGCTAGCTTTAAGCTAATATCCCTATATCCAATTCAGCACATTTGAGTTTTGGGGAATAACTGTCTTGGTTATGCTAACCTTTTAAGTACCACGGTCTCTAACATTTCCATTTCTGGGAAGGTAGCATTTATTGAAGAGTGCCCAGTGATCCAGAATGTCCAAACTCTGGCCCTGACTCTTTGATTGCAAAGTTACGAACTCCTGGATTGTTAACTGGGTTGAAATCATCAGTTCCTTTTCAGTAGAGGTGGTCAACATATTTTAAAGAGTTGTGAGAATTAAGTTAAATGAGAAAGCACTTTGAAAATTATAAGATGGCAATATAACCATGCCAGATTTTCACATTTACTCTAATTTATCTCTTTCATCTCCTGCATTGGCAGACAGATTCTTTACTACTCGAGTAACCTGGGAAGCTGTTAATTTAGCTAACAGAATGAATGTAGAAAAATAGACATTAAGTAATCCAGAATCCACAATCATTATTGTATCCATAGTTCATTTTCGATACCCAAAATATGGTAAATAGTTGCATTATGCCTATTAATTCTAAATGTATGAAAAGTTTTAAAAGACATTCAGTTTTATTAAAAATCTGGAACAAACTGAGAAAAAACAAGAAGATAAGATTTTGGTAATGTGGTTAGATCATAATCTGAGATAGAGTATATAAAATGAAAATGAAAATATATTCAAATCTGACATTATGCAAATGCTGAACTTGTAGGAGCTATGTGTGATGTAGGTTGTTAAGGAAGAATTATATATGCATTATATATATATATATACACACACACACACACACATTGTATATGACATAAAATGTATATGTATGTATGTTTATATAGAGATATATATATATGGGCTTCCCTGGTGGCTCAGCTGATAAAGAATCCACCTATAATGCAGGAGATCTGGGTTCAATCCCTGGGTTGGGAAGATCCCCTGGAGAAGGGAAAGGCTACCCACTGCAGTATTCTGGCCTGGAGAATTCCATGAATTGTATAGTCCATGGGGTCACAAAGAGTCAGAGATGACTGAGCGACTTTCACTTTCACTATATATATACATACGAACTTTATAATTATATAAAATGTGCACATGTAAAAGATTTTATTTATTTCATTCATTAAGATGCTATAAGTGTTACAAAAGATAATTCAAAGAATCACAATATTATAAATCAGGAATTCACAAATAAACTGATAATAGATACAAAACTGCCTTTCCACTACAGAGCAAATCAGTTGTATGTATGCTGGAAAAAAAAAATGCACCTGTCTGTAAACAAGTATCATGTGTGTTTCTCTGGGTTATTTACAATTTACAGAGCTGTAGACTAGTGCAATGACAAGAGAACACAGACATCATTAAGAGAAGTGGGTAGGTGACCCTTTTTAAACATCTGCTACAATTTAGCATTAAACACTGAAATATTCCTGAATACTATCATTATATTGCCTGGATTAATTCAGTAATTGTCCAAGCATGAAAATTTCTCTAGTCAGATTCCATAGCTTGGTTTATAATCTAAAAAATAAAAAATGGATGTACTAACTCCTATTAATATGTTGCCAACTTTAGAACAGTGAATCAATGAGATGCTAAAGATATTTAACTGTAGAAGAAAACTCATTTAACATATAATTTGATGAGACAGGCACTGTCATTCTCATACTAATGATGATGAAACTTAAACTTAGTGATTAGTTGGCCTGCCTAAAGAATTGCAACTGCTGAGCAGTAGAGTTAGGATTCAGTTGCTAATTCTGTTACTGATTCAGTAACTAATTCTGAATATTTTCTCTTTCTATTTTACAAGCAAGTCTTAGAAGTTCCTTTGTTCCTCAGAGGCAAAGTTGCTTCTCAGTGTATGAGAGATAAAGTACTTTGACTCATCTAACTAGGCAAGGTTTCGACTGAAATAGAAATACCTTAGTGAGTTACTCAGAGTTTGCTATATGCAAGGTGATTAACCATGATCATTCACATTGGTGAAAGATGAGAGAGTAAATGAAAGTAAGAGGTTCAGAGGTTAGAATTCACCCACTGGTTTGATGCTGTCATTTAATGTGGAAAATGATAGCTTTAAGGAATAGAAGCGGCAAGTTATCATTTCAACTGGAAATACGTACATTTTCTGTGCTTACTGTTCATATGCCTAGGGGTTACCAGGATGCCCAAGTGGATTTAGAATTAATGTTCTGATTACTTTAGCCGTTTTCACATTTATTTTTTTCTGACTCTTCAGGTTATTATAAACATCAGTACCCTGTCAAAATCCCAACCTCCAGGAACCCTGCAGAGAATGGAGGTGGAGAACAGCACTGTGAAGCCACAGTTCTTTCTCTTGGGATTCAGTGACCACCCAGAACTGCAGAGTGCTCTTTTGCTGTTTTTCTGTCATCTACTCAGTTACCCTGATGGGCAACCTTGGGATGATTTTATTAATCACAGCCAGTCCCCCTTTGCACACCCCTATGTACTTTTTTCTCCGCATCTTGTCTTTCATAGATGCCTGCTGCTCTTCAGTCATTGCCCCCAAGTTACTTGTGGACTTAGTTTCTGATAAGAAGACCATTTCTTACAACGGCTGTGCTGCACAGTTATATTTCTTCTGCTGTTCGGTGGACACAGAGTCTTTTCTCTTGACTGTCATGGCTTATGACTGGTATATAGCCATCTGCAACCCCCTGCTTTACACCGTTATTATGTCCAAGAGGATTTGCTGCCAGCTTGCAACTGGAGCATTTCTGAGAGGCACCATGAGCTCAATCATCCACACCACTAATACCTTTCACCTGTCTTTCTGCTCCAATGAAATTAACCATTTCTTTTGTGACACCTCCCCTCTCTTCTCTCTGTCCTGCACTGACATTTACATCCATGACGTTGTACTGGTGGTCTTCGCTAGTTTAGTGGAAGCCCGCTGCCTTCTAACAGTTCTCCTCTCCTATATCCTCACCATAGCGGCCATTCTTAAAACAGGTTCTGCCGAGGGAAGAAGAAAGGGATTCTCCACTGTGCGTCCCATCTGACCGTGGTCTCTATCTACCATGGTACCCTGATCTTCATTTATTTGTGCCCTGGCACTGGCCATGCAATGGCTATTGATAAAGTGACCTCTGTGTTCTACACCTACGTTAAATCCCTGAATTTACAGCCTTAGGAACAAATATGCAAAAAATGCCTTCAGGAAAATGATTAGCAGAAAATTTCTTTCTTAAGAAACGATGAAACCGAGGCTGACAGCTTTTCTACCCTGTTTCTTGACCTTTGTTCTTTAAATCTCTAAAGATTCTGAGAGCTGAAGCTCTAGTACTTTGACATCAGTTCCTATAACCCACCAGTACAACCTTCTGAACGTTTCCCATTATTTTCAATTGTGCCTAAATTGAGTGTAGGGAGCAGGCCTTAATGATCTTAATCTTCTCTCCAAACTAAGGAAGAGTAGCAATAGGGTCTCTTTGCTGTTTTGCACAAAAGGTCTTTTTTACATCTCTTTTCTCTGTTCCTGAGAGGCCCTAATGAGGTATCGTGAGAAGAGCAACTGCTCTATCCATGTCAGTTAAACTTACTTCCCTAAAGGCTCCATTTTTTTTAAAAACAGTAGGCTTAATAGACATGCTCAGTCAGGAGAGAGTGTTACTGTATCAAATTAGTTTTGTTTATACCCTTTTTATGTACTTGCATCACCCTGTAAATATTCCATCATAACACATAGAAGTAAGTAGTAAATAAATAAATAAGAATAAATAAGAAACCTCCCTCCATGTCTAAGTATTCGATAAAAGCATGACACTTACTTTCCTGTTCACCATTTTTTCTACTATGCCACTTACAGTGTTTGACCTGAGAATTCAATTCAAAAATACTTATTGAACAACAAATGAATAAGTATAGCCAGAACAATTAATCTAAAATTGAATCTTTGTAAATTAATCAAAAAATTTCTCTTTTCTTTGATTTTTATCCTACCATGTTCACTTTAGGTGAAATCTATTTGCATATGTTTTATTTTGCCCTATACAGAAATGAGAGTCAGAGACAGGAATTATTTGTTGTAAAACTCTTCATTCTGCCTTAATTATGTCAGCACATCCCCTGATCCTCCAAAGGACACCAAAGAGGACTCCGTCTCCTCACTGGGTTCATAGCATTACACTACTTAATAATGAAAATAAGTAAACAAATAAACTGAAAGGTCCCATAATATAGTTTAAATCATAAGCCATATATGTTAAATCATATATTAACACAAACATAGTTCCCTTTGTAGGGGAGGAACAAAGTATTAGTTATATTAGCATGCTATATAGTGATTATATTATATATATATTATATAGTGATTGCCTCTTGAGAAACCTGTATGCAGGTCAGGACACAACAGTTAGAACTGGACATGGAACAACAGACTGTTTCCAAATAGGAAAAGGAGTACATCAAGGCTGTATATTGTCACCCTGCTTATTGAACTATGCAGAGTACATCATGAGAAATGCTGGGCTGGAAGAAGCACAACCTGGAATCAAGATTGCCGGGAGAAATATCAATAACCTCAGATATGCAGATGACACCACCCTTATGGCAGAAAGTGAAGAGGAACTAAAAAGCCTCTTGATGAAGGTGAAAGAGGAGAGTGAAAAAGTTGGCTTAAAGCTCAACATTCAGAAAACGAAGATCATGGCATCTGGTCCCATCACTTCATGGGAAATAGATGGGGAAACAGTGGAAACAGTGTCAGACTTTATTTTTGGGGGCTCCAAAATCACTGCAGATGGTGACTGCAGCCATGAAATTAAAAGACGCTTACTCCTTGGAAGAAAAGTTATGACCAACCTAGATAGCATATTGAAAAGCAGAGACGTTACTTTGCCAGCAAAGGTCCATCTAGTCAAGGCTATGGTTTTTCCGGTGGTCATGTATGGATGTAAAAGTTGGACTGTGAAGAAAGCTGAGCGCCGAAGAATGGGTGCTTTTGAACTGTGGTGTTGGAGAAGACTCTTGAGAGTCCCTTGGACTGCAAGGACATCCAACCAGTCCATTCTGAAGGAGATCAGCCCTGGGATTTCTTTGGAAGGAATGATGCTAAAGCTGAAGCTCCAGTACTTTGGCCACCTCATGTGAAGAGTTGACTCATTAGAAAAGACTCTGATGCTGGGAGGGATTGGGGGCAGAAGGAGAAGGGGACGACAGAGGATGAGATGGCTGGATGGCATCACCGAGTTGATGGACATGAGTCTGAGTGAACTCCGGGAGTTGGTGATAGACAGGGAGGCCTGGCGTGCTGCAATTCATGGGGTCGCAAAGAGTCGCACACGACTGAGTGACTGAACTGACTGAACTGATATAGTGATTATGTTATCTATGAAAGTATCAAATAAACTGGATAATATTCTAAACAAAATTTTAACAGTGGTTATCACAATTGTGTAGTGCTAAATTATTGTATGCTAGTTAATCCCTGAAATATTTTCCAAAAGCTTAATTAACTGCGTATTCTGTTCTGCCTGTATTCAATTAGCAATTAATCCAGTTGTGAAAACAACACAATTTAAAGTTCTCAGAAGCATTCGTTTTATCTTAGGTTGTGGCCATGAAAGGAACATGGAGGCACTCTTTATAATTTTAGGAGGAGAGAGCAATTGCTTATACACATTTTTATTTAAGTTAGGTCCTGATCACTTATGTTCAATATGCCTTTGGTGCTGATGATTTTATAATCAAGATATCGTTTGAAGGAAACAACATATTAAAAAACTTGGAACTTTCAGCAGATTATTTGAATTAGAATTCTAATACGAATTGGAATTTTAGACAAATATATTTTATTGTTTCTTCAATATTTTCTCTCATGATTTCAAATCATTTGTAGTTCATAGAATATAGCACATATCAGGAACTCTCAATCACTGTCTAAAGCTCTTCACAACCCAATGAAATTTATTAAGAACATGTGGAAATATTTATATCTGCAAACATTAGGCTTCTCAGGTGGTGCTGAGCCAGAAATTTCCAGACAGTTGTAAGACTTTGAAAACTCAATTCCTGTTGTTGTTGTTTTTTTTTTTTTTAATTTCAATTTTTTCTTCTCAAGTAAGCATCTCATTCCCTTTTCCAATTTCCAGGCATTCAAAGGAATGCCTCCCTGGTCTGGTAACATAAAACATTCAAACCCAGGACAATACAATCATGAACTACTGTTTAATCTATCAAGGAGAAAAGCTCCAGGTAGACAATTAGCTCCTAAACATTTATATCTAGGCCCTAAATAATGGCCTGGGGTCTTAAGAAAGTGTCAAGGAACAATGTCACAATATTTGGAAAAACTGAGAAAATTGGGGATCCAAGAAAGCCATAAAAATGACAAACTGGATGTTGTGAAGTTTAAGCTAATTGGTCAAAAATGATGCATATTAAAGTTGCAAGTCAACCAAAAATGTACAGATCAATACTAATAAATATATAAAGCTGTTGTAATCCCCACATTTTGGGGGCTCTTCTCCCCCTGTCAGTGTCTATGCTAAGGGTTTTGCATCTCTATCTTTTAAAATAAACTTTGCCTGTGTGAGTGTTTGCTAGTTTGTGGAGTTCATTCCTCGGCTCCACGAATAGAACCTGCTTTCCTGTTTCAGCACCAGTGATAAGGAATCAGCCTGCCAGTGCAGGAGATGCAAGAGGTGTGAGTTCAATCCCTGGGTTGGGAAGGTTCCCTGGAATGCTGAATGGCACCCCACCCCAGTATTCTTGCCTAGAAAATTCCATGGACAGAAGAGCCTATGGCTCATGGGGTTGCAAAGACTTGGACATTTCTGATCATTATAATAATGAAGCCCATTCATATCATGTAAAATTAGCTTCACTGACCATTTTTAAAATATATATTTAATGAAACAAATCCCTTTTCTATATCTTTTCAAAGTTTTGATTTAATAGTGTTTACAGAGGATATGCAGAGTACATCATGAGAAACACTGGGATGGAAGAGGCACAAGCTGGAATCAAGAGTGCTGGGAGAAATATCAATAACCTCAGATATGCCGATGATACCTTATGGCAGAAAGTGAAGAAGAACTAAAGAGTCTCTTGATGAAAGTGAAAGAGAGTGAAAAAGTTGGCTTAAAACTCAACATTCAGAAAACTAAGATCATGTCATCCGGTCCCATCACTTCATGGCAAATAGATGGAAAACCAGTGGAAACAGTGGCTGACTTTATTTGCGGGGCTCCAAAATCACTGCAGATGATGACTGCAGCCATGAAGTTAAAAGATACTTGTTCTTTGGAAGAAAAGCTATGACCAACCTAGACAGCATATTAAAAAGCAGAGAAATTACTTTGCCAACAAAGCTATGGTTTTTCCAGTAGTCAGGTATGGATGTGAGAGTTGGACAGTAAAGAAAACTGAGCTCCGAAGATTCGATGCTTTTGAACTGTAGTGTTGGAGAAGACTCTTGAGAGTCCCTTGGACTGCAAGGAGACCCAACCAGTCAATCCTAAAGGAAACCAGTCCTGAATATTCTTTGAAAGGACTGATGCTAAAGCTGAAACTTCAATACTTTGGACACCTGACGTGAAGAACTGACTCATTGGAAAAGACCCTGATGCTGGGAAAGATTAAAGGCAGGAGGAGATGGGGACAACAGAGGATGAGATGGTTGGATGGCATCACCTACGTGATGGTCATGAGTTTGAGCAAGCTTGTGGAGTTGGTGATGGACAGGGAGGCCTGGCGTGCTGCAGTCCATGGGGTCGCAAAGAGTCAGACAGGGCTGAGCGACTGAACTGAAGTGAAATTCAATACAGGGGTACAACTACAGATAGAAGTGACATTATTATAGAATTTAGTGAGGTTTAGAATATGAGTTACCATCATAATTGAAATGGATGGCAGGGGAAAAAAATGTCATGTAGGACTTAATATTTGAAGGAGGCTTCTTTCTTTTATTTTCTTTCTTTCTTTCTCTCTTTTTTTTTTTTTTTTTTTGAAAAAGCCTTTTCAGTGTGAGTACAATTTGGACAGTTAAGCTTCAATCTGCATGTGGTTGCTATTGTTTAGTCACAAGTCTTCTCTGACTCTTCTGTGGCCTCATAGGCTGTAGCCATGCTCTTCTGTCCATGCAATTTCACAGGTAAGAATACTGGAATAGGTTGCCACTTCCCCCTCCAAGGGATCTTTCTGACCCGGAGATCAAACCTGTGTCTCCTGCCATTTGGCAAGCAGGTTCTTTATCACTGAGCCTCAGAGAAGCCTCTACCATCTACACATACTGCCATGGAAATCAAATTAATTAACAAAGAATCTCAGTGAATTTCATTTATAAAATTTCACAAAAGAGTGCTGCAATATATATCAAAAGCTTAACCAATATTGGGTAAAACAGTAATAACAAAATGAGAAACAAATAAAAAAAGAGATAAACAAATAGTAAGAATATGAAATATAGAATATTATATGAAGGGTAAATATACTCCTGAGGAAAAAATATAAAAGTTCAAATTTATTTCATTTAGCCTATTTCCTATTAGTAGATATTTAGATTATTTTCCCTGATGCTGGGAAAGATTGTAGAGGGGAGGAGAAGGGGATGACAGAGAATGAGATGGTTGGATGGCGTCACTGATTCGGTGACATGAGTTTGAGTAAGCTCTGGGAGTTGGTGATGGACAGGGAAGCCTGGTGTGCTGCTGTCCATGGGGTTGCAAAGAGTAGTACACAACTAAACAAATGAACTGAACTGAACTGATTATAAGCTCTGATGCAATAAATACTTTGAAAGTGGTAAACTTTTGCAGGTTCAATTGCTAGACTTACTGGTTTAAATGATACCTGCATATTTAATTTTCAAATTCCAGGTGAATTATATATTTCATTCAAATAATAGCAAATTATCTTCCATAAAGAAGACTAATTTAAACTTCCACCAACAATGAATGAGTGTGAAAAAAAATCAACCTTAAAATGATAAAGAGTTAGACATATGTAACAGAGCCTGTCTCTAATATTAGCCTCTGGCCCAATTTTGTGGTTGAGGCTTCATTGCCTGTAGAATTAGGGAACACCCATATTAAACTGACTTTTCCATTAGTTAAAACTAAAGGTCAAGAAACAAGGTAGAAAAGTTATCAGCCTCAGTTTCATCCTTTCTTAAGAAAGAAATTTCCTGCTAATCATTTTTCTAAAAGCATTTTTCACATCTTTGTTCCTCAGACTGTAAATCAGGGGGTTCAGCATAGGTATAATCAATGTATAGAACACAGAGGTCACTTTATCAATATCCAGTGAATGGCCAGCACCGGGACGCAAATAAATGAAGATCAGGGTACCATGGTAGATAGAGACCACAATCAGATGGGACGCACAAGTGGAGAATCCTTTTCTTCTTCCTTTGGCAGAACCTGTTTTAAGAATGGCCGCTATGATGAGGATATAAGAAGGGAGAACTGTTAGAAGGCAGAGGGCTTCCACTAAACTAGCAAAGACCACCAGTACAATGTCATGGATGTAGGCGTCAGTGCAGGACAGAGAGAAGAGAGGGGAGATGTCACAAAAGAAATGGTTAATTTCATTGGAGCAGAAAGACAGGTGAAAGGTATTAGTGGTGTGAATCACTGAGCTCATGGTGCCCCCTAAAAATGCTCCAATTGCAAGCTGGCAGCAAATCTTCTTGGACATAATAACAGTGTAAAGCAGGGGGTTGCAGATGGCTATATACCGGTCATAAGCCATGACAGTCAAGAGAAAAGACTCTGTGTCCACCAAAAAGCAGAAGAAATATAACTGTGCAGCACAGCCGTTGTAAGAAATGGTCTTCTCATCAGAAACTAAGTCCACAAGTAACTTGGGGGCAATGACTGAAGAGTAGCAGGCGTCTACGAAAGACAAGATGCAGAGAAAAAAGTACATAGGGGTGTGCAAAGGGGGACTGGCTGTGATTAATAAAATCATCCCAAGGTTGCCCATCAGGGTAACAGAGTAGATGGACAAAAACACAGCAAAAAGAACACTCTGCAGTTCTGGGTGGTCACTGAATCCCAAGAGAAAGAACTGTGTCTTCCCAGTGCTGTTCTCCACCTCCATTCTCTGCAGGGTTCCTGGAGGTTGGGATTTCAGCAGGGTACCGATGGGGATGTTGATAATAACCTGAAGATTATCTACAAAGAAAAATAATTAAAGTAGTTAGAATAGTAATTCTAAATCCACTTGGGTACCCTCATAACACTTAGGCATAAATAAAATTTAGTATAAGCATAGCTTTTCAACTGAAATACTTTTTTAAAAATTAGTTATTTGCTTTTTTTTTTTTTTTTTTAATGTTTGGCAGAGACATGTAGCTTGCAGGACCTTAGTTCCCTATGAGCAATGGAACCCATCTACTTTATACTGAAAGAACAAAGTCTTAACCACTGGATGGCCAGGGAATTCCCTGAGATAGTTTATTTAATTTAATTGATTGTTTATACTTCTATTTCTTAAAGATATATATATATATCAGTTCAGTTCAGTCACTCAGTCGTGCTTAAAATATATATATTATATATATATATATAATTTATTAAATGAGACACCATAATTTATTAAATGAGACACCATCAAACCAGCCGGTGAACTCTGAATTTCTTAATTTCATCAACTTTCTCATCTGTCACCAACATCAAGTGATTGAGGTTAGTTACATTGATACATAGCAAACTGAGTAACTAGCCTCTCTTTCCCTTTGTGGTAGGTTTATTTACACAACAAATAGATACATTTCTATTTCAGTTGAAGCCTTATACATGTAGAGGAGTAGAAGTTCTTTATTTCTCACCTTGAGCTGAGAATTTGCCTCTGAGGACTAAAGAAACTAGTTAAAGTTTCTTGAAATCCACTGATGAAATAGAAGGAGGTAAGATTCAGAATTAGTTATGTAAGTAACTAAATCCTAACTCTGCCACTTAGCAGTTATAAAGTCTTTGACAGGCCAAGCAATCACAGAATTTTAGCTTCATCACCTATAAAATGAAAAGGACAGTGCCTTCCTCATCAAATCGTATTACATTTCCTTCTAGTCCCAATATCTTCACCATCTTGTTCATTCACTGTTCTTTTTTTTTTTAATTTAAATGTATTTATTTTAATTGAAGGCTAATTACTTTACAATATTGTATTGGTTCTGCCACACATCAACATGAATCCACCACAGGCGTACACGTGTTCCCCATCCTGAACCCCCCTCCCAGCTCCCTCCCCGTACCATCCCTCTGGGTCATCCCAGTGCACCAGCCCCAAGCATCCTGTATCGAACCTGGACTGGCAATCCATTTCTTATATGATATTATACATGTTTCAATGCCATTCCCCCAAATCATCCCACCTCTCCTTCTCCCACAGAGTCCAAAAGACTGTTCAATACATCTGTGTCTCTTTTGCTGTCTTGCATACAAGATTATCGTTACCATCTTTCTAAATTCCATGTATTAGTATACGGTATTGGTGTTTTTCTTTCTGGTTTACTTTACTCTGTACAATGGCTCCAGTTTCATCCACCTCATTAGAACTGATTCAAAGGTATTCTTTTTAATGGCTGAGTAATACTCCATTGTGTATATGTACCACAGCTTTCTTTTCCATTCATCTGCTGATGGACATCTAGGTTGCTTTCATGTCCTGGCTATTATAAACAGTGCTGCGATGAACATTGGGGTACACGTGTCTCTTTCCATTCTGGTTTCCTTGGTGTGTATGCTCAGCAGTGGGATTGCTGGGTCATAAGGCAGTTCTATTTCCAGTTTTTTAAGGAATATCTACACTGTTCTCCATAGTGGCTGTACTAGTTTGCATTCCCACCAACAGTGTAAGAGGGTTCCCTTTTCTCCACACCCTCTCCAGCATTTATTGCTTGTAGACTTTTGGATTGCAGCCATTCTGACTGGTGTGAAATGGTACCTCATTGTGGTTTTGATTTGCATTTCTCTGATACATTTCTCTGATAATGAGTGATGTTGAGCATCTTTTCATGTGTTTGTTAGTCATCTGTATGTCTTCTTTGGAGAAATGTCTGTTTAGTTCTTTGGCCCATTTTTTGATTGGGTCGTTTATTTTTCTGGAATTGAGCTGCAGAAATTGCTTGTATATTTTTGAGATTAGTTGCTTGTCAGTTGCTTCATTTGCTATTATTTTCTCCCGTTCTGAAGGCTGTCTTTTCACCTTGCTTATAGTTTCCTTTGTTGTGCAGAAGCTTCTAAAGTTGACAACATAGTAATTCTGTGGAATTCCATATATCTTCTTTATGTTATCTGAAATCCAAGCTATGAAATACAACTAGAGAAATCCAAATGCTTGTTTATTAAATTCATCTAGGCAATACAATAATAATATTCAGGAATCTTGGATGGCCCCTTTGATTAAAATGATAAAAGATGTTATAAATGCTCACCTACCCACCTCTCTGTGTTATCTCTGCACTTCCTTGTCATTGCTTTAGTCCACAGCTCTGTAAATTGTAGATAACACATAGCAGTGCAAGTGACACTTGTCTATAGACAGGCCCATTTTGCCCAGGATAGAGATAATTGATTTCTCTCCCTGCCGATGGTAAAAATCCAGCTTTACATCTATTTGTCAGTTTATTTGTGAATTCCTGATTCACAATATTGTGGTTCTTTGAATTATGTTGTACACATTTCATAACATGTTACATATTGAATAAAGTGAGTACAATCTCTGATGCCTGTACATGCTATATGCATTGTTATTGTTCTTCAGTCATTAAATAGTGTTTGATTCTTTTCTTTTTTTAAATTTTATTTTATTTTTAAACTTTACATAATTGTATTAGTTTTGCCAAATATCAAAATGAATCCGCCACAGGTATACATGTGTTCCCCATCCTGAACCCTCCTCCCTCCCCATACCATCCCTCTGGGTCGTCCCAGTGCACTAGCCCCAAGCATCCAGTATCGTGCGTCGAACCTGGACTGGCATCTTGTTTCATACATGATATTTTACATGTTTGATTCTTTAGGATTCCAGGGACTGCAGCGTGCCAGGTCTCCCTGTACCTCACTGTTCCTGCCTATAAAAGTTAGAGATAAGTTAAATTTGTGTGCATATATTTTATATACACATATATATTTTTCTTTAACAATTTACATTATTCATGGCTCTTACAAACTCAGTATTTAAATAACTTCAGATTTGAAAACATTTTCATTGTCATCTCATATTCTCTGTCTCAGAACATAATCTAAGCACATTACTAAAATCTTAACCTCCCATCCTATCCTCAATTTGTTCCAAGATCTTAACAAAACTAAATGTCTTATTAAAACTGTGTATACATTTAGAGTTAATAAGCACAACTATCTGTGAAGCGATTTTTGGGGTACGGAAAATGAACCACAGCCACACTGCATTGCTCAACACCTATTTTTCTGCATCTGTTCTGTTTCTAGGTAGATTAGGCAAATTCTGGGTAAAGGTGTGTATCTGACATTAATGCATTTGCATCTTATAATTTTCAAAGTAACCTTTCTCATCGAATTTAATTCTCACAGTTCTTTAAACAGTGCTAATCATCTCTCCATTTTATTGAGGAGGAATTGATGATTTCAGCCCAATGAATAGTCCAGGACTGCATAGCTTTGCAATCCAAGAACAGGTCCAGAGTTTGGACATTCTGTACACTGGACATTCTTCAATAAACACTACCTTCCCAGAAATGGAAATGTTAGAAATGGTGGAGCTTAGAAGATGACTCTAAATAATATAGTTATTTCCCCAAAACTCAATGTGCTCACCTGCCAGGGAAGTCCTTAGTCACTTTTTCTTTTTTCATTTTCTTTTAATTTCTTTAAGCTTTTTATTTTGTATTGAGGTATATCTGATTAACAAACAATGCTGTGGTAGTTTAAGGTGAACAGAGAAGGACTCAGCCATACACATGCACATGTCCATCCCCCTCAAACTTCCGTCCTTCCAGGCAGCCACGTAACATTGCACAGAGTTCCCTGTGCTGTACAGTAGGTCCTTGCTGATTGTCCATTTTTACTACAGCGGTGTGTGCATGCTCACCCCCAGGTCCCATTCTCCTCCCGCTACTCTTTTCCACTGGTAACCATAAGGTCATTCTCTGAGTCTGTAAGTCTCTGTTTTTATACGTTCACTGTATCAACTCTTCTTGGGTTCTGCATATAAAGGATGTCATATGATATTTCTCCTTCTCTGTCTGAATTACTTCACTCAGTCTGACCTCTCTAGGTCCATGCATGCTGCTGCAAATGGCACTATTGCATTATTTTTAATGGCTGAGTAATATCATCATTTTTTAAAGCATTTTTTCCTTCTCCCTTAAAGTCAGCCCTCTTATCTGCCTGAATCCTTTTGCTTGTGTATTGACAGTTGTTGGTATCAATGCATTACCATAAGATAGGACAAATAATATAAAAATCAATTCAGCTGTAGTTGATATATAGCTCCATCCATTCTTAAAAATAAATAATATATAATGAGCACAGTGTTTAATTCTGATTCCTAGTCAGAGTCCAGTGATGGTGAGGTTTGTTTTAAGGTTTGCTCTTGTTGTTGTTTAGTTGCAAAGTCTTGTCCTGCTCTTTTGCGACCCCGTGGACTGTAGCCCACCAGGCTTCTCTGTCCTTGCAGTTTCCCAGGCAAGAATCCTGGAGTGGGTTGCCATTTCCTTCTCCAGGGGATCTTCCTGATGCAGAGATCACACCATGTCTCCTGCGTGGGCAGGCAGATTCTCTAACACTATCATGTGTCAAACATTAGGGTTTTGTTTCTGCTGTTGTTTTTGTTAGATATATTTTCAGAATTTAAAACCTGTATTACCCTAAGTATGTTTATCCTCCAAACATCGGTTTATATGTGTAAAATAAGCGAGCTTCCCTAGTGCCTCAGAGAAGAAGAGTCTGCCTGCAATACAGCAGACCTGGGTTTGATCTCTAGGTTGGGAAGATCCCCTGGAGAAGGAAATAAGAACCCACTCCAGTATTCTTGCCTGGCAAAACCCATCAACAAGGAGCCTGGCAGGTTATAGTCCATGGGGTCTCAAAGAGTTGGACATGACTGAGCTGTTAGTAAAAAAAAAAAAAAAGTAAGATAAAGCACTTAAAACCCCATCAAGTTCTAATAGCCTAGGATTAAGGTAAGAACACTTACCAAATTATTATCTTTTTCCTTCACCTTCTTACTACACTGTTGTCAGTATCAGTTCATTTTTCACGGGAAAAATCAACTTTAGGACTTAAAGATTTAAAAAGAAAAACTGATCCATTGTCTAATTTTTGCAACCTGATTTGGGCGGGTCTTCTGTGTTCATAGAAGAAATCTGTGCCTTCCTTAGGAAGGCTGCAGTTCCTTAGGGTAATGCAAGATCTTTTATATATTGCTTTGGAGCTTTTGAGATTAGCTTTCTAATCTCAGATCTCAGGATCACACACTCTGATACCCAAATCCCAAAGGGAAAACTTACCTGAGCAATTAGAGTTCTACTGAGGAGTCGAGTACACACCAAGGAAATGATGTAATGTGTTTTTCTATATCTTAAGAACATCTCAAGCAAAAATATATTATGACTTTCAAAATGGTAGATTGTTATACATAAAGTTGGAGGATGATAGTTGCTATCTGATTTGACCTGTTCAAAGCAATTTATCAATTAATAGAAGTTCTACATGACAGGACAGTGGTGAACTGAAATGAAGCCAAATATACCCATACACGAATTGAGAATTAGAAGGTCTTTAAGTAGACATTGTCAACCAAAAGATAATATGGTCACAACCTAAAAGTGGAGATTTTACTTGATGGGAATGTTAAGGCCTCTGAGGCCAGGAGGCAGCATCTCAGTAGTCATGAGAAAACCACTCAAGAGGCAGGAGGGGGAGTCAGGCTACACCCAAGTTTGCAACAAAGGGGACAGGGAATCGGAACATCAGAGACGATTGTGAGGTAGAGAAAATCAGATATCAAGTTAAGGAGTTTATTTTTCGTCTACATATGGAAAGATGCACGCCTCTGGGCTCACTGAATTCACTCCTTTCATATGCACTTCAGCTCAGTTCAGTTCAGTCACTCAGTCCTGTCCAGACCCCATGGCCTGCAGCACGCCGGGCTTCCTTGTCCATCACCAGCTCCTGGAGCTTGCTATCTGGAGCCAAATTCTGTCTCCTGATTGTTTGCATCCTTAATTCCTCACTCACCTTAAGATGTGGCCGATGTGGCAGATGGCTGCTGCGTGCATTCCCTGAGCTTTCAGCAAACAGCTGTGTGGGTGGCAGCTTCTGCTGGCTCTCAGTTTTGAGAGCCCTCATTCACATTTGGAGGCCAGAAATCATGGATGGCTGTGACATTTCTTTTTTATGGATATGACAACAGACATTTAATTTCACTGCATGAGAAAGTCAATGATGAATGAGACTGACTCCAATATGTGTTATCTGTGTATCACGTTCAAGTAGAATTTTGGCCATCCAAGGTCAGAATTGACCTGATAATCCTAACTCAATACAAACATTACTCTAAGTATGTGTGCCAGCTGGTGTTCTGGATACAAAACAGAGAAAGGGAGGGTAAATGGAACTGCATATGAAGAATTTGGCAAACAGAGAATACTGAATGAGAGACAAATAGGAAAAAAAATAAGAAATTGATTGGAGATTGAAAATTTCATTGTGTGATCGAAGGACTGAAATGAGATTTAGAGCAATGTTGCCTGTGTGTGTGTGTGTGTGTGTGTGTGTGTATGGGCTTCCTTGGTAGCTCAGTGATAAAGAGTCTGCTTGCCAATACAGGAGCCACAGGAGACAGGGGTTCTGTCTTTGGGTTGGGAAGATCCTCTGGAGGAGGAAATGGCAACCCACTCCAGGATCCTTGCTTGGATAATCCAATGGGCAGGGGAGCCTTGTGGGTTACAGTCCTTGGGATCACGAAGAATCAGACACAACTGAGTAACACACAACACAGTAAAATGAAGCACAATGAAATTATAAACGAATGAGAAATTCACACGAATTCCTACAATTTGCAGGTAAGAGAGTGGCCAGATTATTTATGTGAAGCCACGTAAAGAAATACAGAATAACCTTCCTGTGTTTGCTTTACAGACAAGATGGAGGAGCAGTCAGTGTGCCCTCTTTACTCCAGATGGGGCAGAGGGGAGCCTCGCACAGTGGACGGTGCACTGTCTGTAAAGCCAGCCCTCAGCTCACCCATGGCAGTGGAAACTACATGACAGAGAGGGTTCTGTCTATGCAGATCAGTGGTGACATACATAGGCCTTGGCAGATGCAGGCTTCCAGTGGGGAAGAAGGAAATGACAGCCTGAGGGTGATGAGAACCAAACGTTTTGTCTTAAACAGCAGAAAATGGTGTTGGGAATGCAAGTGTGTGCTAAATTAATTGTTTTTTCCTGCATTGGCAGGCAGATTCTTTACCTTCTTAGTCACCAGTATATATAAATATGGGCTTAGCAGGAAACACTGGTTTAATCCCTGGGTCAGAAAGATCCCCTGAAGAAGGAAATGGCAGCCCACTCTAGTATACTTGCCTGGGAAATCCCATGGACAAAGAAGCATGGTCCATGGAGCTCACAAAAGAGTCACATGTGACTTAGTGATTAAATAACAACAAACGTATGCAAAAAAAAAGTGATATGAATCACTTTGCTGTACACCTGTAACTAATACAACTTTGTCAATCAACTATATTTTAATTAAAAAAAATAGATTTCCAAGAACCTGAAATTGTGTTTCATTTTTACAGCTGGATTAATTGCTAATTGGATACCAGGAGTGCAGAGTTTGAAATTTTGTTTAGAATATTATTCCAATTTATTTCATAGCTATGTAGAGAGACGGCATAAATCATCACATAGCATGCTAACATAACTACTGCTTCTTTCTCCCCAGACCACCCCCCACAAGGGGAATATATTTTTATTAATAGCTCTTCTTTTACAACTTAAATTATATCAACAGGGCATTCAGTTTCTTTTATCTTTTTCGTTTCTTTTTTTTCAATTTTACCTAGTGTAATGCTATGAACCCCCTGGGGAGATGAAATTGTCCACTGGAAAAAAATGCACAAACTAAAAGTTGAGAGTTATATTTTATTGGGCAGACACTCTGAGGACTTCAAGCCTGGGACACAGCATCTCAGATAGTGCTAAGAAACTGTTCTGCAGAGGCGAGTTCTGAAGAGGCAAGGGGGAGCCAGGAGAGATAGAAGATCTTGCAACAAAAGATCAGATAATCAGAACACCAAAAGATTATTGTTAATAAAAGAAAAACAGACAAACTAAAGAATTTAGCACTTTTTCTGTATATAAGAAGATGCAATAGTTTGGGCTCACTGACACTGTTCCTTTGATATGCACCTTCGCTATCTTGAGAGTCCCTTGGACAACAAGGAGGTCCAACCAGTCCATCCTAAAGGAAATCAAGCCTGAATATCCATTGGTAGGACTGATGCTGAAGCTGAAGCTCCAATACTTTGGCCACCTGATGGAAAGAACTGACTCACTGGAAAAGACCCTGATGCTGGGAAAGAGTCAAGGCAGGAGGAGAAGGGGTTGACAGAGGATGAGATGGTTGGAATGGCATCACCAACTCAAGGGACATGAGTTTGAGTAATCTCCGGGAGTTGGTGATGGACAGGAAGGCCTGGTGTGCTGCAGTCCATGAGGTCGCAAAGATTTGGACATGACTAAGCTAACTGAACTGAACTGAATTTAGCTATCTGGGGCCAGCCTATCTTGAGAAAGCCTATTCTGTGCTTTCTCATCCGGAGTCCCCTCAGGGCTCACTGACCAGGCAGCTGTATTATTATGACAGCTTCAGGACTACAACCTCCTTTGTTTACTGATGTGGCAGGCAATAGTTTTCATTAACAAAGTCCTCTCCAGTGGTTTCTGGAAAAACAGGGGATGTTTGGTGATAATAACTGAAGCAGAATGAAGAGAAACTGAGCAGATTTTTACATCAAATGATTCTTGTCCCAGATTCTCATTTTTGCCTAAGGCAAAATAAAACAGTGCAGGTGGATTTCACCTAAAGTGAACAGACTAGAATGAAATTAAGGAAATGATTGTTTTTTTTAATAAATTTACAAAGGTTCAATTTTTTAATTAGTTTTTCAGGCTAATTCATTAAATATTTTTGAATTTCATCCTGAAGGTAAGCATTGTAAATGGTAGACAACAGTGAACTAGACAGGAAGGATCAAACTCAAACTTTTATGGAATATTTAGTCTAGGGAGAGAAATTTCTCATTCAGTCTTACTTACAAATTATTTGCTTCTAAATGTTATGATGGAGCTTTGTTAGGGTGAAACAAATACATGAAAAGGATATAAACAAACCTAATATGACCCACTAATACTCCCATCCGAATCAGCAAGTTTATTAAGCCTATTGTTAAAAAAATAATAATTAAATAGGAGCCTTTAGGAAGGTAAGTCAAATTAACATGGGTCGAGGGTTGCTCTGTGTGTGACATCTCGCTGAGACTTCTCCAAGAAAAGAAAAAAGAGGTGTAAAAAGCCCTCTCTGCAAAACAGAAGAGTGACCCTATTACTACTCTTCCTTAGTTTGGAGAGTTTAGTGTAACGACTGTTCCCTAAACTGATTTAGGTGAAAGTGTAAGTAGTGGAAAATATTCAGAAACTGTACTATATGTCAAAGTTCCTGCACTGCTTCTCTTAGAATCTTTAAATACTTTAGGATGAAAGTACTGTATCACCCAGAACATAATTTAGTGCTGGTTGCTTTTTTTAGGGCACCTTTTACATCCTTATTCCTTAAGCTATAGATCAGTGGGTTTAACATGGGGATGACAACTGTGTAAAAGACAGAGGCCGTTTTGTCTGTGTCCATGGAGTAACTGGAGCTGGGTCTGAAATACATGAACAGGAGTGTGCCATGAAATATAGCCACAGCGGTTAAGTGGGAAGCACATGTAGAGAAAGCTTTGCGTCTCCCCTTGGCTGAGCTCATCCTAAGGATGGTTGTTATGATGTAGCTGTAGGAGAGGAGGACAGTGATAATGCTGGTCCCCAAAACACAACTACTGGATATGAACAGCATTATCTCATTGATGGATGCATCTGAGGAGGAGAGGGCTAATAAGGGTGGAATGTCACAGAAAAAGTGATTGACGATATTGGAATTGCAGAATGACAACTGAAATGCACAACAGGTATGGATTGCTGAATCAACCAAGCCTACGATGTAGGCAACAACCACAAGCTGGGTACAGATTCCCCTGGACATGGCAATTGTATAAAGAAGTGGATTGCAAATGGCCACATAACGGTCATAAGCCATGACAGCCAACATGAGACATTCCACATCTCCAAAGGCTCCAAAAAAGTACATCTGGATGGCACATACATCATATGGAATCCTTTTTTGCTCGGATAAGAAATCAGCCAGCATCTTGGGAGAGATAGTAGAAGAATAGCAGATGTCGCAGAAGGACAGATGGCTCAGGAAGTAATACATGGGTGTGTGCAGTCTGGGGTCCCTCTTGATCAGCAGGACCATCCCGACATTGGCAACTGCAGTTATGCCATAAACCAGCAGGAAGAGCACGAAGAGCCCCTGCTGCACATCTTGTCTACCGGAAAGGCCTAAGAATATGAAGTCAGCAAACACAGTGCAGTTCTCAGCAGTCATCCCTCACATGTGAAAATTCCTAGTTATGAAAAAGGAAATGGAAGTGGAGGGTTAATATCATCTTACTGTCTTAATTGCCAAACTGCTATTTGTTTCTATATTTCAGTAATTAGAAGAAGAGATAAATAATGCTAACATGCCTTGAAGTTAAATTGACCCTTTGGGAAATATTGAAGTTAAATTGACCCTTTGGGAAATATCTCCAACTTAATATAACTGATAAAATGATAATAATAATGATACATTTGTAAACCACTGTACTGTTTGCAGCACAAATTCATCTAAGCTAAATCAGGCTATTTCCACATCAATTTGTATAGCATTTATGACCATTTTTGCTACTTCAATCTAATATTAAAGAATTTATGTCCTCAGATTGAAGGCAAGATTCTTACAATTAGTTGGTCCAGATAACCCTAGTCTTCTGACAAGATCTCTGCTTTGTTTTGTTTCAATGATGAACAGATATTATCATATCCTGTAATAGAGAAATATAGTTAATGAGTGATGTAGATAATGAATATATTGCTTTGCAATTTCTTCATCTTCCATGAGTGTGGAGCAGGGAGAGCTATGGCAAGTTTCTGAACATAACAAGAACTCTTTTTCCCCATTAAACTCTCAGGTCTGTTCAACTTTAGTATATGTGAGACAGACAGTTTGTGAAGACCCACTGGAGCATAAAGGTGATAGCTTTTGGGTAAGAGGGTGGAGGGGTGCCTATGTATGAAGTGTTAGAGTGGAGAGGCAGTCATATTCCAGGGCTGATATTCTCACCTCTGAGAGCTGCTGCTACATAGGGGGGATGATGAAGAATGTCTGGGACCCAGTTGTAGAGATGCTGATACCACAGATGACAGAGAGGCAAGAAAGGCAGTGTGGTTTACTGTGTGGATCCTTCTGACCAAGTCTACCCTTCTTAACATGATATATTTAACACAATTTCAGTTTATGTAAGACAGATGATACAAATACTCATATTTTCACAGTCCCAGAATCTCAGAGACAATCATGCATGAACTGTGTCCCCATCCCAGTCTCTAAAAATTTTAATAGTTTCATTCTTTAATTTGATCCATATTTCTCTTGAATATCTCTGAGGCCAGTCATCCTTGATTTGGGAGTCACTTGTCTTAGGGGGGCCAATTGAATTTTATGTCCCCTTGTTATACTTTGCCCTAACCAACTGTGTGATATACAATGTCATACCCATCCTCTTACATTCTGTGAGAATGTAAGAAAAGTGGAGCTGAGCATAGGGCTTCCCAGGTGGCTCAGTGATATAGAATTTGCCTGCCAGTGCAGGAGATACAGAAGACATGAGTTTGCTCCCTGAACCAGGCAGATCCCCTGGAGGAGGAAATGGCAACTCGCTCCAGTATTCTTGCCTGGGAAATCCCATGGACAGAGGAGCCTGGCAGGCTACAGTCCATGGGATCACAAAAGAGTTGGACTATGTATATTTATCTGTGTATATCTGAAGAATTGATACTTTGAAATTGTGGTGCTGGAGAAGGTTCTTGAGAGTCCTTTGGACTGCAATGAGGTCAAACCAGTTAATCCTAAAGGAAATCAACCTTCAATATTTGCTGGAAGGGCTGAAGCTGAAGCTCCAATATTTTGGCCACCTGACGCAAAGAGCCAACTCATTGGGAAAAAACCCGACTCATTGGAAAAGACCCTGATGCTGGGAAAGATTTAGGGAAAAAGAGAAAGGTACAGCAGAGGATGAGATGGTTAAATAACATCACCAACACAATTTGGTGCAAATGAATTTGAGCAAAATCAGGGAGAGAATGAAGGACTGGGAAGCCTGGTGTGCTACAGTCCGCAGGGTTGCAGAGTCAGACATGACTTAGCAACTGAGCAACAATAACAAATATATTGACTTGAAATAAAGATTGGAAAAAGTAAGTAAAATGAAATTTTGTGTATATTTCATATCTTCCTTTGTTTATATAACATGCTTTCTTTCAAAAAAGGATTAAAAACCTAAGGAAATCTCAAATATATATCAGAGAAACATGAAAGATATCAGTACCTGTCCCAGAATTCCTGACTTGTTTGTTGCATGCAGTTCTATCTGCTGGAGGATTCAGCATTGTCTCCTGCCTGACCTTGATTATATAACCATCTCTGTGTCTGGTCCCTGGGTGGTGAACCCTTGGTCTCTCAGGAATAATTAACAGACATCATGATGTCGTTTATCATCTGGCATTTCATACAAGTAAGTTCATTGTGAATGGAATACAGATACAGTTAAATGATACCAATCACCCAGCATTCTTTATATCCAGTTCACAAATCCCTATACAGGCACTTTATTTTCATTTGGTAAATTACAAAACAAATGCACAACCATTCACCCTTAGATAATATAATTACACAGACACACAGGCATCCCATTAAACACATCCACAAAGCAAAGGTTTTGTAAAACAGCAACTATCTGAACATACATATACTATCTACGGATAACTAGATTTTGTTTTCTACACCACTTGGCTTTTAATTTGTAAATAAAAATGATGTTATAATGAATTATGTAATGAATTATACATATACATATATACATATAACACCACTTAGTGTATATTCAATTATTAATACCATAAAACCTGTGACGTGAGAAAATTAAATATATATAATTTATCATCTTTCTGCATTTTCATATTTTGTGGATCACAGCAAACTGTGGAAAATTCTCAAAGAGACGGGAATACCAGACCGCATTACCTGCCTCCAGGGAAACCTGGATGCATCTCAGCTAGAACAAAACATGGAGCAACAGACTAGCTCAAAATTGGGAAAGGAGTTACCTTAAGGCTACATATTATCACTCTGCTTATTAAACTTATATGCAGAGTACATCATGTGAAATGCTGCTCTGGATGAAGCACAAGCTGGAATCAAGATTGCTGGAAGAAATATAAACAACCTCAGATATGCAGATGACACCACTCTTATGGCAGAAAGTGAAGAGGAACTAAAGAGCCTTTTGATGAAGGTGAAAGAGCAAAGGGAAAAGGCTGGTTTACAACTCAGCATTCAAAACACTAAGATCATGGCATACAGTCCCATAATTTCATGGCAAATACATGGGGAAACAATGGAAACAGTGACAGACTGTATTTACTTTGGCTCCAAAATCACTGCAGATGGTGACTGCAGCCATGAAATTAAAAGATGCTTTCTCCTTGGGAGAAAAGATATGACCAACCTAGGCAGAATGTATTTTTTTTTAATTTTTATCTTTATTTTTTTAATTTAAATTTATTTAATTGGAAGCTAATTACTTTACAATATTGTATTGGTTTTGCCATACATCAACATAAATCCACCACAGGTATACACATGTTCCCCATCTTGAACCCCCCTCCCACCTCCCTCCCTGTACCATCCCTCTGGGTCATCCCAGTGCACCAGCCCCAAGCAGCCTGTATCCTGCATCAAACCTGGACTGGCAATTCGTTTCTTATATGATATTATACATGTTTCAATGCCATTCTCCCAAATCATCCCACCCTCTCCCTCTCCCACAGAGTCCAAAAGACTGTTCAATACATCTGTGTCTCTTTTGCTGTCTTGCATACAGGGCTATTGTTACAATCTTTCTAAATTCCATATATATGCATTAGTATACTGTATTGGTGTTTTTCTTTCTGGCTTACTTCACTCTGTATAATAGGCTCCAGTTTCATCCACCTCATTAGAACTGACTCAAATGAATTCTTTTTAATGGCTGAGTAATACTCCATTGTGTATATGTACCACAGCTTTCTTATCCATTCATCTGCCGATGGACATCTAGGTTGCTTCCATGTCCTGGCTATTATAAACAGTGCTGCGATGAACACTGGGGTACACGTGTCTCTTTCAGTTCTGGTTTCCTTGGTGTGTATGTCCAGCAGTGGGATTTCTGGGTCATAAGGCAGTTCTATTTCCAGTTTTTTAAGGAATATCTACACTGTTCTCCATAGTGGCTGTACTAGTTTGCATTCCCACCAACAGTGTACGAGGGTTCCCTTTTCTCCACACCCTCTCCAGCATTTATTGCTTGTAGACTTTTGGATCACAGCCATTCTGGCAGAATATTAAAAAGCAGAGACATCACTTTGCTGACAAAGGTCAGTATAGACAAAGCTATCGTTTTTCCAATAGTTACATATGGATGTGAGAGTTGGACCTTAAAGAAAGCTGAGCATCAAAGAATTGATGCTTTTGAACTGTTGTGTTGGAGAAGACTCTTGAGAGTCCTTTGGACAGCAAGGAAATCAACCAGTCCATCCTAAAGGAAATCAGTCTTTAATATTTATTGGAAGGACTAATGCTGAGGCTGAAGCTCCAATATTTAGGCCACCTGATGGGAAGAGATGACTCATTGGAAATGACCCTGATGCTGGGAAAGATTGAAGGCAGGAGGAGAAGGGGATGACAGAGGATGAGATGGTTGGATAGCATCACCGATTCAATGGACATGAGTTTGAGCAAACCCCAGGAAATGATGAAGGACAGGGAAGCCTGGCATGCTGCAGTCCATGGGGTTGCAAAGAGTTGGACATGACTTAGCAACTGCACAACAACAACAGAGTTTATCAAAGTCAGATATTTCTTAAAATAAATTCTATGTGGGAACTTCCCTGGGGGTCCAGTGGTTAAGACTCTGCACTTCCACCACAGAGGGTGAGGGTTCCAGTTGGCGCCCTTGGTGTGGGTTAAGATCCCACATACCACAGGGCAGGCCAATAAATAAATAAATAAATAAATAGAATTAAAATCACAAAAATAAATAAATAAATTCTATAAATGATGTTCAGGAGCAAAGAGTATTAAAATGACTTAAAACTTGCAATTTTTGCTTTTTCACCTGTACTCACTTTATATTATCTAATTTTCACTGCATGTTATAGATTTGACATATTATCACATATATCCTGACCTAAAAGCCTCATAATATGAAACAGAAATTGAAGCCCAGAGGGAATAATATTCTGCAACTCTGTAGACATTGTTTCTTTACTTCCATAGAAATACCTCAAAAATAGATTCCTGAATACAGCACAATGAAACAAATTTGTCTTAAAATATAACTCTAAGTAGTCTCTCAGATGTTATGGCTTGTTTATGTTAAAGTGATGCTTGAAAACTCACAAAACCATGACATATGGCTGTTAGGTTTCTGGGAGGACTGATGGACCATACAAGTCCCATTTCTAAACCAAGGAGGGATCCAGCAGTGACCGAGAGCAGAGGGGCAACTAGGAAGCGCTGTCACACTGGGAGGGCGTCTGTTTTAGTTACATTACACGGACTCGAAAATAATCAATGTCGGGGTGAAGAGAAAGTGATGTGGGGGACCACTTCGTGGCAGTTTCAGGAAGGAATAGGAGGTAAAGAGAGTGGTGTCCCTTGACATTGTACAACCTGACAGTTCTGAGGAGGTGATCTCTGCGTTATCCATCTATTGTAGTATTTTATCACACATGTGAGTCATTGCTGTATACTTCTGAGCACAGGTTGCTACTTGTTTTTTAGACACCTATAGGTGATAAATATTCTTCTCAAATGTACTATAATCATGTATATTACCTCTACAACTTTATCTTAATGCAGTTAATTTAATTGTCACAGATGTGTAAATGCAAAATGTGAGCAAACAAGAAAAGATGTGCAAGGCATGTACCAGTTTATGCATTCCAGTAATTCAGTAAGTTTCATATTTCTTCTGAGCTCTAACTTGGAATAAATACAAAACAAATGGTTTTCAGTTATTTTTGTTTATGTCTTCATATTGTTTACTGTTATAGTATTTCCCCTTGCTGTCTATAAAGCTATAATATCCTTCAGACAAAATTCAATTAAATTAATAATTTTCATAAAAAAGATTTCTGTTACAATTATTAATGCTTTTCCTTAGTGTATTCTCTTCTTTATGTGATGACCTCAATATGAAAATACCAAATGTACTTCTGTGGCAGATATTGACAAGAAAAATCTCAAAAACCCTATGTAATTGCTGAAAGTATTTCAGCATGTATGTATAAGATGATGATATATTTGTGGTCATTAAGAATTTATTTCCATTCTCTTTCTCTGGTGTGTATTTGGAGGGAGTGAAGTCAATGTCGTCACCATAACCTGATTTCTTTCCAGGCGTATTTTTCTCAGATGCTTCTCTTTCTCTAAGAATACCATGTTTCCTCAGGCTACACTCTGTTTGTACAGAACCCCATCCTATCTTCACAAACCTGACTGCCCATCCAGGCCATGAAGACTAGTTCTCCCTAAATCTGTAACATATAGCAGTACGCTACAGACAATTAAATAACATAAATTGCTTCCCCAAAGGTTTGGGCACTAATAGGGAATACCTTTTAGAATCATGAGGGCATGGAGGGAGAGACTGAAGGTTGAATCTAAAATGCAAGACTTTAGAGACAAACAACTGAGATAAAAAATCTGTATCTATACAAACTTCCTTGATGCCAATGATGTCCCTAAACATAATACTGTATAGGTAACTATCTATTTAAAATTTTAAAATAAAATTTAGATTTAGTAAATATTCATACAGTTTTCTATAAAGTATGTCAATTCACACCTCCACTATGACTTTTCAGTGTGAATCATCTGGGTTTTCCACATCTTGTGTTAGCCGCTCAGACGTGTCTGACTCTTTTCGATTCTATGGATTGTAGCCCACCAGGATCCTCTGTCCATGGAATTCTCCAGGCAAGAATACTGGAGTGGGGTGCCATTCCCTTCTCCAGAGCATCTTCCTGACCCAGGGAATGAACCCAGGTCTGTTGCAGGCAGATTCTTTACCATCTCAGTCACCAGGGAAGCCCTTCCACATCTTAAACAACACTGTTGTTGTCTGCCTTTTCAATCCTCATCCTTTGTGTAGAATATCTGATTCCCTGATGACACAAAAAGCTGGAAATCAACTTATATGAATATCTTTTTTAATGAAATGTCTCTTAAAGTCAAAATTCTGTATAGGTCAGTTAATTGGGCTAAATTAATGGGATTGGGCCTCCTGTAACCTACTGGACTGGAGATATAATTTTTTCCATCCATTGCTATATGTGTATGTGTATATATATATATATATATATAGAGAGAGAGAGAGAGAGAGAGAGAGAACCGCATCCCTCTGTTATACTTTTTAAATCATCCCAAGTAGAAATTATTGATAGAGGTATATTGACATAGATACAGCACGTGGTAGCTGGAATGTTCAATAGTGATTATTGCATTCATAACTCTCTTTTGACCAGTGGAAAATGAGGCCCATGGAGGAAGTGATTTGTTGAAGGTGACAGTTACTGTAAGTTGAATGTTTACACAGATACAATGCTTTTGAAATTGCTTCTCCAGTTCATACCTTATTTCTAGAGAGGTTTTCAAGCTAAGTTAAATTTGCTGCCTCTGAAGAAAGAGCCACATACTTATCAAATCAATGAGAGCTGTTACAATTTTGATTCAACAAACTCTACTAACTAACTTTCCACCAGTATGAGCTCATGGCTCCTATCATTCTGTATATGACCTAACTACCATCCCTGGTTATGCTTATTTGTGGGGATACCAATTGCAGAGTAGAAGGAAAGAACTGTGAGAAAAGAATTGACCTAAGTTACAATCTCATTACGCACGGTTACTGAAGGAGGCCATGCAATGGGAGTCAGAGACAGTAAATTAAGCCTAAAATTGTTGGGATGATACCTTAATGAGAGGCTGACAAATGACTCAGAGAGGAAATAGGACTGGACAATATAAAGTATTAAACTCAAAGTTGAGGTTGAGTAGTCAGGGGGAGGGTGAACTAGCAAGAGAGAAGAAAACCTTCAGAATTGAAAATGTATGCTGTGTTATAAATTACATCAGAGTTGCATTTATTGCAGTGGAAACTATCTTTAACAGTAGTTTTTTCAGAGGAAGGGATAAGTTAGAAGGTTGGAATCAACATAAACACACACAAACAGGTATAAAGTAGATAATCAACAAGATCTTACTCTATAGTATAGGGAACTCAATACTCTGCAATAACCTATATGGGATAATAATCTGAAAAAGAATAGATACACGGATTTGTATTACAAATCACTTTTTTGTATGACTGAAACTAAGACAAAATTGTTAATCAACTCTAACCCAATATAAAATAGAAATTAAAAGTAGAATTTTGCCAATACAGATCACTGTGAAGGTAAGGTGTGAGCAATGCTGGCTTTCTGTGGGGAAGAATGGAATGGTAGCCGAAGGTGATGAGAATCAAGTGTCTTGTCCTAAATATGGAACAAGAAATGTCCTAAGTGCACGAGTTCATCACAAAAGATAGACATTGTTTCCTTTGCAGCTAAATGTGCCATTTCAACCATGGCCCTTGGGGCAGGACCAGAGAATTACATAAGAAAAGTACTCTGGGATTTATTAGCCAAATTGCTTCTTGGCAAGGTGCAACCAGGGAATTGCATCATTAGGGTTGTTTCAGGCATTTGGACTGACTTGGGAATGGTGTGTCCAACGTAGATCACTGTGAAGTAACCTCTGCCCAGCTGGGACAGTGAGTGAATGCAAGGTCCTGAAAAACCAGTCCTAAGGGCAAAGAATCCCAAACATGACATGATGGGATGTGTAGTGAGATCTAAAACCCTGGATGACCTGCCTCTGAAGTGGATAAAGATGGATCCTGAAGACGCCACTCATGACCTGGTGCTGTGAATGATGCCATCTCTTTTCAGGGCTCGTCCCTGAGGGAGTTGTGAAGCTTTATATGATTGTGCAACCTTATGTAAAACAGATAGCGAGTGAGAGCCTGCTGTACAGCACAGGGAGCTCAATGTGGTGCCCTGCGGTGACATAGAGGGGTGTGGTGCCAGAGCGGAGGGTCAGGGCAGGGGGGATATATGCACACACATAGGTTATTTGTTTAATACACAGCAGAACTAGCACAACATTGTTAAGCAACTGTACCCCACCTTAAAAAAAAAATCCAGATTGAATACTCACCTCTCTCATATCTTAATCATTATGTTAAAGCAAAAATAAACAGAAACAAATACAAAAATCCTGGTTTCCTTATCATATGTAAAGGCATTAATACAGTGTCATTAGATAAAAAGTTAAAGGAACAAACTAAAGGCTATCTTTTTTTCCTTAAACATACAGTGGGTAGATGGTAAAGAATCCATCTGCAATGAAGGAGACTAGGGTTCAGTCCCTGGTTAGAAAGATCTCCTGAAGAAGGAAATCCAGTATTTTTGCCTGGAGAATTACATGGACAGAAGAACCTCATGGGCTATAGTCCATGGGCTCAGCAAAAGTCAGACACTACTGAGTGACTAAGCACCTCAGCACCTTAAATGTAAATGATGGCCAGAGAATCCAATTTTACATAACACAAATAAGCTTATTTTTAATAGGCATGACTATCTTTAATAGGTTTTTAACAAAGTACATTGAATGTGGAAGGGGTTTGGACAATAATTAAGAGGTACTGATATATAAAATATACTGAGAAAAAAATCCATTATTTGAAGTTATAAAAGAAAATAGGTGGGTCATGGAGAAAGCAAGGGAATTTCCAAAAAAACATCTGCTTCTGCTTCACTGGCTGTGCTACAGTCTTTGACTGTGTGGATCACAAAAATCTGTGGAAAAATCTTAGAACTGATGGCGTTTTGCCAAAAGTTTTCACTTCCTTCTCAGGTTCAAAGGATTTGTTAACAAAGTAACCCACTCGTTATATACAAATATATAATGCAGATATTTATTAGACAATTATCTAGCTTACTTTCAAGATACTAACATTAATAGAGAAGAGGATACATCACCAAATTGGGTTTTGACCAACCTCCAGTCTTAAACAGTGCTGGCAAGTCCCATGTCATGGACATCTGGAGTCCCAGCTGGGAAAAGGTCCCAGGCAGTGCCTCCGCTCTGCTCTGTGGGTGAAACTTCAAAGACTGTCCCGATTTCGATTTATAATCCCAGGACAGACTCAAACGGATACATTCATCAATCTGGGACCAAACTGCAAGCCTGGTTTCAAGATAATACTGTTGGCTTTGCCATGGAAAACTTGGTTCGATGCACGATACTGGATGCTTGGGGCTGGTGCACTGGGACAACCCAGAGGGATGGTATGGGGAGGGAGGAGGGAGGAGGGTTCAGGATGGGGAACACATGTATACCTGTGGCGGATTCATTTCGATATTTGGCAAAAGTAATACAATATTGTAAAGTTTAAAAATAAAATAAAATTAAAAAATAAATAAAATAAAAATAAAAATTAAAAAAAAAAAGAAAACTTGGAATGTGGTGAAGCCTGGGGCTTGGTTGGCCAGGCCCCCTCCAGGGGCTTAACTATCTCAGGATTCCTCCCCCATCTTATCTATGGGGCTTCAAGTCTTGCACTCATAGCGGTCACTCCCAGTCAGGGCAGTGCCCAGGTAGGTTAGAAGCAAGGTCACAGGCCTGCTCTGCTTTGTCTCTGAAGCCTAAACAAGACTATTTACTTTCTTTAACAGATGGGAGTAGCAGATCACTTTACCTGTCTCCTGAGAAAATTGCATATGAGTCAAGAAGCAACAGTTAGAACCAGACATAGAACAAATGACTGGTTAAAAATTGGGAAAGGGGTATGACAAGGCTGTATATTGTCATCCTGTTTTTTTAACTAATATGCAGAATACACCATAAGAAATGCTGGGCTGGATGTATCACAAGCTGGAATCAAAATTGCCAGGAGAAATATCAACAACCTTAGATGTGCAGATGATACCACTCTGATGGCAGAAAGTGAAGAGGAACTAAAGAGCTTCTTGATGAAGGTAAAAGAGGAGAGTGAGAAAGCTGGCTTACAACTCAACATTCAAAACACTAAGATCATGGCATCTGGTCCCAACGTTTCATGGCATATTTTGTTGTTCATTCACTAAGTCATGACTAACTCTTTGCAGCCCCATAGTCTGCAGCACACCAGGCTCCCCTGTCCTTCATCATCTCCCAGAGTTTTCTCAAACTCATGTCTATTGAGTCGGCAATGCCACCCAGCCATCTCATTCTCTGTTGTACCCTTTTCCTCCTACTTTCAGTCATTCCCAAATTCAAGGTCTTTCCCAAACATCTGGCTCTTTGGATCAGGTAACCAACATATTGGAGCTTCAGCTTCAGCATCAATCTTTTCAATGAATATTCAGGGTTGATTTCTTTTAGGATTGACTGGTTTGATCTTCTTGCTGTTCAAGGAACTCTCAAGAGTCTTCTCCAGCACCACAGGTCAAAAACATCGATTCTTTGGACTCAGCCTTCTTTATGGTACAATTCTTACCTCTGTACATGACAACTGGAAAAGCCATATTTTGATGACTACTACTAAAATTCTGTTTAGAATAAAGTTCCAGTACATGTCGCAGATACACAGGGAGCCAATATCAATCATTGCAAATATAATCAATTCTAAACATTACCTTGTGTTTGTTTCTTATCTTCCATATCAGTTCAGTTCAGTACAGTTGCTCAGTCATGTCCAACCCTTTGCAACCCCATGAATCGCAGCATGCCAGGCCTCCCTGTCCATCACCAACTCCCGGAGTTCACTCAGACTCATGTCCATCGAGTCAGTGATGCCATCCAGCCATCTCATCCTCTGTCGTCCCCTTCGCCTCCTGCCCCCAACCCCTCCCAGCATCAGAGTCTTTTCCAATGAGTCAACTCTTCACATGAGGTGGCCAAAGTACTGGAGTTTCAGCTTTAGCATCATTCCTTCCAAAGAAATCCCAGGGCTGATCTCCTTCAGAATGGACTGGTTGGATCTCCTTGCAGTCCAAGGGACTCTCAAGAGTCTTCTCCAACACCACAGTTCAAAAGCATCAATTCTTCAGTGCTCAGCTTTCTTCACAGCCCAACTCTCACATCCATACATGACCACAGGAAAAACCATAGCTTTGATTAGACGGACCTTTGTTGGCAAAGTAATGTCTCTGCTTTTCAATATGCTATCTAGGTTGGTCATAACTTTTCTTCCAAGGAGTAAGCGTCTTTTAATTTCATGGCTGCAGTCACCATCTGCAGTGATTTTGGAGTCCCAAAAAATAAAGTCAGCCACTGTTTCCACTGTCCCCATCTATTTCCCATGAATTGATGGGACCGGATGCCATGATCTTCGTTTTCTGAATGTTGAGTTTTAAGCCAACTTTTTCAGTCTCCACTTTCACTTTGATCAAGAGGTTTTTTAGTTTCTCTTCACTTTCTGCCATAAGGGTGGTGTCATCTGCATATCTGAGGTTATTGATATTTCTCCCGGCAATCTTGATTCCAGCTTGTGCTTCTTCCAGCCCAGCGTTTCTCATGACGTACTCTGCATATAAGTTAAATAAACAGGGTGACAATATACAGCCTTGACAAACTCCTTTTCCTATTTGGAACCAGTCTGTTGTTCCATGTCCAGTTCTAACTGTTGCTTCCTGACCTGCATACAGGTTTCTCAAGAGGCAGGTCAGGTGGTCTGGTATTCCCATCTCTTTCAGAATTTTCCACAGTTTATTGTGATGCACACAGTCAAAGGCTTTGGCATAGTCAATAAAGCAGAAATAGATGTTTTTCTGGAACTCTCTTGCTTTTTCCAAGATCCAGCAGATGTTGGCAATTTGGTCTCTGGTTCCTCTGCCTTTTCTAAAACCAGCTTGGACATCTGGAAGTTCACGGTTCACGTATTGCTGAAGCCTGGCTTGGAGAATTTTGAGCATTACTTTACTAGCGTGTGAGATGAGTGCAATTGTGCGGTAGTTTGAGCATTCTTTAGCATTGCCTTTCTTTGGGATTGGAATGAAAACTGACCTTTTCCAGTCCTGTGGCCACTGTTGAGTTTTCCAAATTTGCTGGCATATTGAGTGCATAACTTTCACAGCATCATCTTTCAGGATTTGAAAGAGCTCAACTGGAATTCCATCACCTCCACTAGCTTTGTTCGTAGTGATGCTTTCTAAGGCCCACTTGACTTCACATTCCAGGATGTCTGGCTCTAGGTCAGTAATCACACCATCATGATTATCTGGGTCGTGAAGATCTTTTTTGTATGGTTCTGTATATTCTTGCCACTTCTTCTTAATATCTTCTGCTTCTGAATGATAACTTTTTCTTTCATTTAAAAAATAGCAATTGCTTCCATGTCCATCAGCAGATGAATGGATAAGAAAGCTGTGGTACATATACACAATGGAGTATTACTCAATATTACTCAGTATTACTCTTTTTAATGTATTAAAAAGAATACATTTGAGTAAGTTTTAATGAGGTGGATGAAACTGGAGCCTATTATACAGAATGAAGTAAGCCAGAAAAAAAAAACACCAATACAGTATCAGATCAGATCAGATCAGTCGCTCAGTCGTAGAAAGATTGTAACAATAACCCTGTATACGAGACAGCAAAAGAGACACTGACGTATAGAACAGTCTTTTGGACTCTGTGGGAGAAGGAGAGGGTGGGATGATTTGGGAGAATGGCATTGAAACATGTATAATATCATATACGAAACGAGTCGCCAGTCTAGGTTTGAAGCACGATACTGGATGCTTGGGGTTGGTGCACTGGGCCAACCCAGAGGGATGGTACTGGGAGGAAGGAGGGAGGAGGGTTCAGGATGGGGAACATGTGTATACCTGTGGCGGATTCATGTTGATATATGGCAAAACCAATACAATATTGTAAAGTTTAAAAATCAAATAAAATAAATTTAAAAAAATTTTTAAAGATAGCAATTGGGCTTTTTCTTTTTTTAAAAAATATTAACTGAGGTAATGGCTCACTGGTAAAGAATCAGCCTAATAATGCAAATGATGCGGGTTTAATCCCTCGATAGGGAAGATCCCCTGGAGAAGGAAGTGGTAACCCACTCCAGTATTCTTGCCTGGGAAATGCCATGGACAGAGGAGCCTGGTGGGCTACAGTAGAGTCAGACACAACTTTGTGACTGAAAACAACGACAGCAAAAGGCTAATGCTAGGAACACCTCAAGAAGTGGAGTTGTCTTTTCCAGTGACCTTTAAAGAAGACCAGATTCTTCATCCCCCAACTTCTAATCATGAGTTTCTGTACATCTGTGAAGAGCACTGTATCTGTTCTCTGCAATATTGGCAAGATAGAACATCCACAGGATGATGACCAGTCTCTGAAGTGTAATAGCAATCTAGTGCACATGATTCTAAGATTACTTAGTGATATTATTGGGGCAGAATCATAAGGAATAGACTATTCATGAAGTTCTGTCAATCCGTGTGATCCCTGTCTCTGTTACTCATTCAACTGAGTCTGGAGGCATGAAACAGAGACGTATTTTTTTACACTGAATACACATGTGTGCTAAGTTGCTTCAGTTGTGCCTGACTCTTAACGACCCCATGGACTAAAGCCCACCAGGCTTGACTGTCCATGAGATTCTCCAGGCAAGAATACTAGCATGGGTTGCCATGCCCTCCTCCAGGGAATCTTCCCCATTAAGGGATCAAGCCCACATCTCATTTCTCCTGCACTGGCAGGTAGGTTCTGTACCATCTGGAAGGCACAGTAAATGTACTAGAATACAGTGAAATAAAGGGAGGGGTTCTTGCTAGTGTATTTGGTAAATTTACAATGACTCCTTTGCTTAATAATACAAGGGGTCCTCATTCATTTATTCAATAAATGTTTTTGAATGGCATTCTGAAGCCCAGCAATATAAATATCAAAATAGATAATGGGTGAACAAGAAAGGAAAGGAACTTGCACCTATCAAGGTTTTAATTACAACATATGGTTTTATGTTTATTCTTATTTATTTATGAATTTATTTTGTATATGAAAGTATTTATTCACTGCCTCTACAATTTTACATGCTATGATGACACAGTTACAGAGTGATGCTGCTGCTACTGCTGCTAAGTCGCTTCAGTCGTGTCCGACTCCGTGCAACCCCACAGACAGCAGCCCACCAGGCTCCACCGTCCCCGGGATTCTCCAGGCAAGAACACTGGAGTGGGTTGCCATTTCCTTCTCCAATGCATGAAAGTGAAAAGTGAAAGTGAAGTCGCTCAGTCGTGTCTGACTCAGCAACCCCATGGACTGCAGCCCACCAGGCTCCTCCATCCATGAAATTTTCCAGGCAAGAGTACTGGAGTGGGGTGCCATTGCCTTACAAGTACATAAAAAGTGTTCAAAAAAACTATTTGACTCACTAATATTTTCTTATTGCTGAGCAACTTTATTAAACATATTGTTTAAAAAATGTACTGGAATCATAGGATGGTAAGTTGAATTGACATAGGTGGAGGGATAGCTTGGTGAATGCTATCTCACAGGAGGCTTACCCAAGGAAAGAGGTATAAAAAAGACCCTGTCTTCAAAACAGCATATTGCTCCCCTTTCTTAGTCTGGAGACAAATTAAGATGACCAATGACTACTTTCAACACTCAATTTAGGCACAAAGGTGACTAATGGGTAATATCCAGAAGACTGTAATGATGAGACTGCAAGAATCTATCAGCACCTGAACTTCAGCTCCCAGAATCTTTACATATGTAGTTTTGGTTGAAAACACTGTATCACTCAGAACACAGTTTAGTACTGATTACTTTTTTAATGGCAACTTTCACATCCTTATTCCTTAAGCTGTAGATGAGTGGGTTTAACATGGGGATGACAACTGTGTAGAAGGCAGAGGTTATTTTGTCTGTGTCCATGGAGTAACTTGAGCTGGGTCTGAAATGCATGAACAGGAGTGTGCCATGAAATATAGCCACAGCAGTTAAATGGGAGGCACATGTAGAGAAAGCTTTGCGTCTCCCCTCGGAGGAGTTCATCCTAAGGATGGTTGCTTTGATGTAGCTGTAGGAGAGGAGGACAGTGATAATGCTGGTCCCCACAACACAACTACTGGATATGAGCAGCATTATCTCATTGATGGATGCATCTGAGGAGGAGAGGGCTAGCAAGGCCAGGAAGTCACAGAAAAAGTGATTGATGACATTAGAACTGCAAAATGATAATCAAAATGTACAACAGGTGTGGATTGCTGAATCTACCAAACCTTCCACCCAGACAACAGATATTAGCTGGGTACAGAGTCTTCCGGACATGGAAACTGTATAAAGAAGTGGATTGCAAATGGCTACATAATGGTCATAAGCCATGACAGCCAACATGAGACTTTCCATATCTGCAAAGGTCCCCCAGAAATACATCTGCATAGCACACAAGTCAAATGGAATCCTCTTATGCTCAGATAGGAACTCAGCCAGCATCTTGGGAGAGACAGCAGAGGAGTAGCAGACATCACAGGAGGAAAGATTGCTCAGGAAATGATACATGGGTGTGTGCAGTCTTGGGTCCACCTTGATCAGCAGGATCATCCCGACACTGGCAACCACAGTTACACCATAAACCAGTAGGAAGAGCACGAAGAGCCCCTGCTGCACGTGCCTTCTGTCTGAAAGTCCTAGGAATGTGAAGTTAGTAGCCACACAGCAGTTCTCAGCAGTCATCACTCAGATCTGTTGGGAAATTCCTGGTTGTGAAAGAAGAAATGGAAATGGAGGGTAAATATGTCAACTTACTATCATTATAGTTAAACCCCTGGTCCTTTTGTAGATGTAAGTAATCAAGAAAAGAGACAGACCTTCCTAGGACTGCATGAGGCCAACAGACTCAGAAATATTCTCCAATTTTGTTTAAATGAAAAAAAAATTGACAATACATTTGCAAAGCACTATATAGTTTTGCAGTGCCCTTTCATCCAAACTAAATCAGACTGTTTCCAATCCAACTTGTGTAGTATTTATGACCATGTTTGTGGTTTTCCTGATGGCTGAGATGGTAAAGAATTTGCCTGCAATGCAGGATACCTGGGTTTGATCCCTGGGTCGGGAAGATACCCTGGAGAAAGGAATGGCTATCCACTCCAATATTCTTGCCTGGAGAACTCTATGAACAGAGGATCGTGGTGGGCTCTACAGTCCATGGGGTCACAGAGTCAGGCACAACTGAGTGACTAACACTTTGCTACTTCTGTCTGATACTAACAAAATGATGTGCTCTGAGTGAAGCAAGGATCTGATAATTGGATGGTTCACATAACTTGTCTTTTGACAAGATTGCTGGGTTTTTTGGTTTGTTTTGTTTTTCAATGATGTAGAAATGTTGTTATACCCTGTGTTAGAGAAGAGTAGTAAGTAAGAAGCACAAGTGATGAATATATTGCTTTCTTATTCCCCCTGTGGAGAGGGCAGAACTATAGCCAGTTCTGAATATAAGAAGTCCTCACTTCCCCATTAACCTCTCAAGTCCCTCCAACCTCATTATAGGACAGATAGATGGTTCATGATTCAGGACCCGCTGGGACAGAGAGGGTGGTGATTTTTGGATAAGAGGGTGGAAGGGGCTCTCTGAACTAAATTCTGAGATGCACATAGAGTAACATGCCAGCGCTGACCATTCTTCTGCTTGGAAGTTGCAGTTATACTGGGGAGATGATGAAGAGCATTTGAGATCCAGTTGCAGAGATGCTGGTAGCAAGGGTCACAGAGGCAAGGAAGAAGGCTTGGCTTGCCGCGTGAGTCCTTTCTGCCCTAACCTACTCTCTTCCACACTTTGTATTCTGCCATAACGGTTTCGTAAGACACATAACATAAATACTCTCATGGTCACACTTCTGTAACCTCAGAGACATTCACATCTGAGCTGCGGCCCCACCCCAGTTCCCTAAAAATTTTAATACTGTTTGATTATTTTATTTGAGCCAGATTTCTCTTCAGTATCTCAGTTCTGCCTTTCTTTGGTTTAAGAATTACGTGTCTTTGGAAGGACAATGGAATTCTATGTCCCACTGTTATATTTTACCCAAACCAATTATGTGATATATAATGTCATCAGTTAGTCACTTGAGTCACTCAGTTGGGTCTGACTCTTTGTGACCTCATGGACTGCAGCACGCCAGGCTTCCCTGTCCATCACCAAATCCAACCATCTCATCCTCTGCCATTCCCTTCTCCTCCACTTGTCCTCTTATGTTCCAGGAGAATTTAAAAAGCAGGAATTGAATGTAGATGAGGGATAGAGAAGAGCTTTGGAACAGTGGTCTAGTGATCACTGTGCAGGTTTTCAACCCTAGGACTTAACTCGTATATCTGCTTAGAAAGACATAATTAAGCAAAAATACTTTCCTTTAAAACTTAAAGCATTTATAGAAATATAATATGTATGTTATACATAATGCATAGTATAACAGATAAATTTGTAAAATAGTAAAAGACATCTGATCATTTCCATAATTCATGTTTGCTCCTTTTATATTCCCTATTTATATGTATTTAAAATAAACAAGTTGTACAACTAACTAAAATAAAAAATGTGTGTACTATTTCATATGTTCCTTTGTTTATATAAAATATCTTCTTTCAAAAAAGCATTAAAAAATAAGGAAATCTCAAATATAAATGAAAGAAACAGCAAAGATATCAGTGCCTGTCCCAGAACTCCTGGCTTGCTCGTTGCTCGCAGTTCTGTCTGCGGGAGTGTTCAGCATTGCCTCCTGCCTGACCCGGATTATGTAATCATCCCTGTGTCTGGTCCCTGGGTGGTGAACCCCTAGTCTCTCAGGAATAAGTAACAGATATGATGCAATTTATCATCTGATATTTCATACAAGTAAGCTGATTGCACATGGAATATAGACCTTTAGAATAGTTTGCCTCTGGCCCCCCTCTACCTTAATGCCCAATATTATACTTATTCAGAAACAGTGAATGCCTCTGATATGCAAGCATTCCTAATTCCCAGTTCACCAATCCTTATGTGGACGTTTGTTTTCATTCAATACATTAGAAAACAAATGCATGCCCATTCCCCCTCACACATTTACACAGACACACAAACACAAACACTCTCCATTAAACACATCCACGAAACAAAGGTTTTGTAAAAACAGCAAAAATCTCAACATATTTACATTCCATAGGGATAACTGGATGTTTTCTACACTATTTGGCTTTTAGTTTTTAAATAAAAATGACGTTAGGATTATGTGTGTGTACAGGGAAGCCTGACGTGCTTAAATTCACGGGGTCGCAAAGAGTTGGACACAGTGACTGACCAACAGCAAGGCTTTTTATATTATGTCGTAATTAAAGTCTGTTAGAAATAATTTTAATAATTATTTAATTGACATTGGTCACTTCCGTTATATGGCAAGATTCATTAGTAGAAAAGCAGATGGACTCACGATGAAATAAAGCCCACATAGAGTGCAACAGCAACTTAGAAAACACTAACTTTCAGAAAATTTTTTTAAAAAACACATATAAACACTGAAGAGAAACAAATTTGACAAATAAAGAGCCTGAAAATTTTCCACAAATAAGGAGTATTTAACAGAAGTTTAAGATGTAAAACGAAACCTGTGGCATTTCGGAAATCATACATATTGCTAGGATTGGAAGATAGTATAAATACAAACGGAATCATACAACATTAGTCAAACCAATTTTGATTTTCATAAATTATTGTGTAACATTGGGAGGAAGATGTATACGAGCAAATTTTCAGTGGCACCGTTTTTTATTTTTACATTTCATCAGAGCCTCTTTCACATCTTTGTTCCGTAGGCTGTAAATCAGAGGATTTAACACGGGAATCACCAGGGTCTAAAACAAGGAGGTCATTTTGTCTTCGTCTAGAGAGTAGGAAGTACTTGACCTGAAATACATGAAGAGCAGAGTTCCCTGGAAAATTGCCGAAGCAGTTAGGTGGGAGGTGCAAGTGGAGAAAGCCTTGAACCTCCCCTCAGCAGAGTGGATCTTTATCACTGCTAGGATGATGTAACAGTAAGACACAAAAAGACCTGAGAGGGTGATCAGTTCAATGAAGCCAAAAATGATAAATATCACTAATTCACTGACCTGTGTATCTGAGCAAGTTAGCAAGAGGAGAGGAGGGACATCACAGAAGAAATGGTTAATTTCATTTGACCCACAGAAACATAAGTGGAAGGTTAATACTGTATTTATCAAAGCATCCATAACTCTCACCACATAAACCCCAGCCATCAGCAGGGAGCACACCTTGCCAGACATCTTGACTGTATAAAGCAAGGGGTTGTTAATAGCCACGTACCGATCGTAGGCCATGACCGCCAACAGTAGACACTCAGAATCTGCAAAGGTACAGAAGATCAGGAATTGCAGAGCACAGCCATAGAAGGGGATTGATTTGTTCTTGATGAGGAAGCCTGCCAGCATCCTGGGTCCAATGGCTGTGGAATAGCAGAGGTCACTGAAGAAGAGGTGGCTGAGGAAAAAGTACATGGATGTGTGCAGCTGGGGGTCTGTTCTAACTAAAACGATCATCCCGAGATTTGCAACAAGAATAATGAGATAAACAACCAGAAACGTCATAAATAGAGTCACTTTGATTACAGGGCTACTACTAATTCCCAAGAGAAGGAATTCTTTCAAGGAAGTGCAATTTTCTCCATCCATTCTTCTTTATTCTTCTTGTACAAATGCTCCAGAAATGACTTAGACAATGACAGATCAATGTTTTCACTCTTTTTGAGACAAAATATTATCTGTAAATCAGATAAAATTAATTCTAGTACATTTTATTCTGAGAAAATAGCCCATACAAATTTCCCCACTATTTGATTTTAAAAGGTTAAGTGTGGGATAGGAGGTTTTTTTTTTTTACTTTACAATATTGTATTGGTCTTGCCATACATCAACATGCATCCGCCACGGATGTACATGTGTTCCCCATCCTGAACCCCCCTCCCACCTCCCTCCCCGTACCATCCCTCTGGGTCATCCCAGTGCACCAGCCCCAAGCTTCCTGTATCCTGCATCGAACCTGGACTGGCAATTAATTTCTTATATGATATTATACATGTTTTAATGAGTTTTGAGAAACTCTGACTCTAAATTTGGATGTCATCTATGATGTATGTGACTAGTTGGAACCTTCACTGCTTTATCTCAGCAATCAGTTCTTTACTGAAAGCTCATTGCATGTCAAACATAATATTAAAGTAACACTCTAATTAAAGACAAGTTGGAGTATTCAACCTTATATTTTAAAGATATCTATCCAACTAAGTATACAAGTGATTACACTTCCTGAGTACTTAAGAATCATAATGTGAGAGAGTGTTTTGCCTATGTTCTCCTCTAGGAGTTTTATAGTTTCTGGTCTTATGTTTAGATCTTTAATCCATTTTGAGTTTATTTTTGTGTATGGTGTTAGAAAGTGTTCTAGTTTCATTCTTTTACAAGTGGTTGATCAGTTTTCCCAGCACCACTTGTTAAAGAGATTGTCTTTAATCCATTGTATATTCTTGCCTCCTTTGTCAAAGATAAGGTGTCCATATGTGCGTGGATTTATCTCTGGGCTTTCTATTTTGTTCCATTGATCTATATTTCTGTCTTTGTGCCAGTACCATACTGTCTTGATAACTGTGGCTTTGTAGTAGAGCCTGAAGTCAGGTAGGTTGATTCCTCCAGTTCCATTCTTCTTTCTCAAGATCGCTTTGGCTATTTGAGGGTTTTTGTGTTTCCATACAAATTGTGAAATTATTTGTTCTAGCTCTGTGAAGAATACTGTTGGTAGCTTGATAGGGATTGCATTGAATCTATAAATTACTTTGGGTAGTATACTCATTTTCACTATATTGATTCTTCCAATCCATGAACATGGTATATTTCTCCATCTATTAGTGTCCTCTTTGATTTCTTTCACCAGTGTTTTATAGTTTTCTATATATAGGTCTTTAGTTTCTTTAGGTAGATATATTCCTAAGTATTTTATTCTTTCCGTTGCAATGGTGAATGGAATTGTTTCCTTAATTTCTCTTTCTGTTTTCTCATTATTAGTGTATAGGAATGCAAGGGATTTCTGTGTGTTGATTTTATATCCTGCTCATCGCAGCACTGTTTATAATAGCCAGGACATGGAAGCAACCTAGATGTCCATCAGCAGATGAATGGATAAGAAAGCTGTGGTACATATACACAATGGAGTATTACTCAGCCATTAAAAAGAATTCATTTGAATCAGTTCTAATGAGGTGTATGAAACTGGAGCCTATTATACAGAGTGAAGTAAGCCAGAAGGAAAAACACCAATACAGTATACTAACACATATATATGGAATTTAGAAAGATGATAACAATAACCCTGTGTACGAGACAGCAAAAGAGACACTGATGTATGGAACAGTCTTATGGACTCTGTGGGAGAGGGAGAGGGTGGGAAGATTTGGGAGAATGGCATTGAAACATGTAAAATATCATGTATGAAACGAGATGCCAGTCCAGGGTCAATGCACGATACTGGATGCTTGGGGCTAGTGCACTGGGACGACCCAGAGGGATGGTATGGGGAGAGAGGAGGGAGGAGGGTTCAGGATGGGGAGCACATGTATACCTGTGATGGATTCATTTTGATATTTGGCAAAACTAATACAATTATATAAAGTTTAAAAATAAAATATGTGCGTGGATTTATCTCTGGGCTTTCTATTTTATTCCATTGATCTATATATCTGTCTTTGTGCCAAAACACTCTCTGACATACATCACAGCAGGATCCTCTATGACCCACCTCCCAGAATATTGGAAATAAAAGCAAAAATAAACAATTGGGACCTAATTAACCTTAAAAGCTTCTGCACATCAAAGGAAACTATTAGCAAGGTGAAAAGACAGCCTTCAGAATGGGAGAAAATAATAGCAAATGAAGCAACTGACAAACAACTAATCTCAAAAATATACAAGCAACTCCTGCAGCTCAACCCCAGAAAAATAAATGACCCAATCAAAAAATGGGCCAAAGAATTAAATAGACATTTCTCCAAAAAAGACATACAGATGGCTAACAAACACATGAAAAGATGCTCAACATCACTCATTATCAGAGAAATGCAAATCAAAGCCACTATGAGGTACCATTTCACACCAGTCAGAATGGCTGCGATCCAAAAGTCTACAAATAATAAGTGCTGGAGAGGGTGTGGAGAAAAGGGAACCCTCTTACACTGTTGGTGGGAATGCAAACTAGTACAGCCACTATGGAGAACAGTGTGGAGATTCCTTAAAAAACTGGAAATAGAACTGCCTTATGATCCAGCAATCCCACTGCTGGGCATACACACTGAGGAAACCAGAAGGGAAAGAGACATGTGTACCCCAATGTTCATCGCAGCACTGTTTATAATAGCCAGGACATGGAAGCAACCTAGATGTCCATCAGCAGATGAATGGATAAGAAAGCTGTGGTACATATACACAATGGAGTATTACTCAGCCATTAAAAAGAATACATTTGAATCAGTTCTAATGAGGTGGATGAAACTGGAGCCTATTATACAGAGTGAAGTAAGCCAGAAGGAAAAACAGAAATACAGTATACTAACGCATATATATGGAATTTAGAAAGATGGTAACAATAACCTGGTGTACGAGACAGCAAAAGAGACACTGATGTATAGAACAGTCTTATGGACTCTGTGGGAGAGGGAGAGGGTGGGAAGATTTGGGAGAGTGACATTGAAACATGTAGAATATCATGTAAGAAACGAGTTGCCAGTTCAGGTTCGATGCGCGATACTGGATGCTTGGGGCTGGTGCACTGGGACGACCCAGAGGGATGGTGTGGGGAGGGAGGAGGGAGGAGGGTTCAGGATGGGGAACACATGTATGCCTGTGGCGGATTCATTTTGATATTTGACAAAACTATTACAATTATGTAAAGTTTAAAAATAAAATAAAATTAAAAAAAAAATAAAATAAAATAAAATTTAAAAAAAAAGAATCATAATGTGTTTATTTGTTCATTTGCTTGTTCAATTGCTAAGATGTGTCTGGCTCTTTCAACTCAGTGTTGAAGCCTACCAGCCTCCTCTGTCCATGGGATTTACCAGGCAAGGACACAGGAGTGGGTTGCCATTTCCTTCTCCAGGGCGTCTTCCCGAATCAGGAGATTGGATAGAACCCCAATCTCCTGAACTGAACTGCAGGCAGATTCCTTACCACTGAGCCACCTGGGGAGCCCAGTTTGCTTATTATTGTGTATTAAGTAATGACAGAATGAACTTATCTCTGATTTTGAAAGAAGGAACAATATGGTATTATTGTCTCTGCTCTACTTTTTAATGTAGATATTGAGCGTTAGATATATTTTAGTAAAATTATCTCTAGAAATATTTTACTGCTTTGCCACATTATTATTACTTACGTGCAGGAGCAGTCTGGTGCCAAAGGACATGTCTCTTGACCAGATAAAGAAAAATTCTAGAAACAAGCAGAAACAAAAAGCTTTAGCTAATGCATTTTCATCCCTTTAGATTTTAACCTGGCTTGTTCATTAAAAATAGATGGGACAAAGTAACAAACATATATTTGATATAAGCTTCTATTTGTGTTTATGTTTATATGTATGTGCACGTGAGTGCTAGTGTGTGCATGCACTCTGTTGATATATGAGATTTGGAGTATGAATGATGAACTGATTTTGCTTTAGACTTGAGTAAATATGGTATGTGGTTTTTATGGATTGAATTTGCACAAATTATTAATAGTATTAGCATTGTAATAAGTCATTATGCACAGCGGCAAAGAATTTGCCTGCAATGCAGGAGACATGGGTTCAATCTGGGGCTCAGGAAGATCCCCTGGAGAAGGAAATAGCAACCCACTTTAGTATTCTTGCCGGGAAAATCCCATGGACAGAGGAGACTGTTGGGCTATAGTCCTTGCAGTCACAAAGAGTCAGACATGACTGAGTAATTGAGCACACACAACACAAACAATACGACACTTTTTACTGTTAAAATATTCAAAAAAATCTTAAATCTTTGTTGTACCTTTTCACAGTGCTTAAAAAAAAATCCAACTTTCCCCCTTAATTTTGTTTAAGATATACATATGTAAAATTGTTTGCTAATCAAAATGAATCTGATTTGTCCTGCTTTAATAAGAAATACAATGGGGGACAGATGTATGCCCATGGCTGATTCATGTCAGTGTATGGCAAAACAACCACAATATTGTAAAGTAATTAGCCTCCAATTAAAACAAATTAATTAATTTTTAAAAATACAATGTTTTTTTCCATTAGATTACAGATTATTAACCAAAGGAAACAAGTAAATAAAGTGTTCATTTACAAGTCTCTAAATATTTGATTCCTTAGTTTTTGAAATTTAAGATTCTTATTCTTCATTCTTCAAATTTGGCAACTCAGAAACCTACCTGCGACGAGCAAGTTCTCCTGTGCTTGCCTCTGCAGGTGAACAGCATAGACAGATCACACTTAATTTTTACTTAGTGACAATTGGGAGTTAAACCTCTAAGGCATTTGCCCTCACTCTTCTGTGTTATGCAAGCATGAGATTAATTAGATTTCAGTCTTGTATTTTCCCCCATGAATGCTGTAACAACTTTAGAAAAGGCCGAACTTTAATTCTTCACACTTGAAGCAAATTGATCGTATCAGGATGGTTAAATGATTTTTTAGTATGATTTATCATGACTCCGAGTCTACATCATCTTCCTCCTGTCAAATCAGACATATAATGAAACTCAAATGGACTTAATTATTTTATCTGCTATTATTTCCCTTGCTAAATTTATGAAATTAATAGATTTATTAAATATACTGATTATTTATTAATTTGTTTACCCTTAATTATTTTTAATGTTTCTTTACTGCTGAAACAATCTCCTTCACCTTCCTACTTTGGAATATAACAATTTTTCAATGGTATGTTACTAACCAATACCTTTTTTTCCTCATTAACTGTCTGTGATTTCATTTCTTTTTTTTTTTTTTTTTTGTGATTTCATTTCTGAAGTCACATGTTATGCAACAAGATTTCAATTATTTGTATAATTTCACACATATAAAATCATTTATTTTTTTCTCTAAATGGATTCTGCAGGAAGAAAAAAAGTGAATTTCTAGGTCCAGTTCTAAACTAATATGATTCATCAGGCCACCATTGAAATCCTCAGTTACTTAGTTTCTTTGATGATCTTAGACCAGACATTTATATTCAGTTTATAATTATGATGGTATTAAAGAGTTAATATGTTTCATCTTATGGTTTCCACTATGGTTAGCAAAGCAAAACCAAAATATTTTTATAAATAAAAATATTGATGAAGTGATGTGCATTTAAGTTCCCTTATGGACTTCCCTGGTGGCTCAGATGGTAAAGCGTCTGTCTACAATGTGGTAGACCTGGGTTCGATCCCTGGGTCGGGAAGATCCACTGGAGAAGGAAATGGCAATCCACTCTAGTACTATTGCCTGGAAAATCCCATGGACAGAGGAGCCTGGTAGGCTACAGTCCATGGGGTCGCAAAGAGTCAGACATGACTGAGCAACTTCACTTTCCTTTCCTTTCCTTTCCTTTAACAATCATTTTATTAACCTCTACATCAAAGGGTGATACAAAAATAGCTGTTCAGAGACATATATGGTACTCAAGTGGTAAACTAATGGCTGAAGGTAGGGAAGATTTCTGTATATGACTTTTATTCTGCAACTCTATTGGATTTATTGATGGGTCCTAATAGTTTTCTTTTTTGCCAATGTCTTTAGGATTTTCTACATACTGTATCATGAATCTTCAAGTAATGATGTGTGTGTGTGTGTGTGTGTCTGTGTGTCTGTGTGTCTGTGTGTATGCACTCAGTCACGTCCAACTCTTTGCAAACCCATGGACTGTAGCCTGCCAGGTTCCTCTGTCCATGGGATTCTCCAGGCAAGAATACTGGAGTGGGCTCCCATTTCCTTCTCCAGTTCAGGTAATGATCAGTTCAGTTCAGTTCAGTAGCTTAGTCATGTCCAACTCTGCGACCCCATGAATCACAGCATGCCAGGCCTCCTTGTTCATCACCAACTCCCGGAGTTCGCCCAAACTCATTTCCATGGAGTCGGTGGTACCATCCAGCCATCTCATCCTCTGTCATCCCCTTCTCCTCCTGCCCCCAATCCCTCCCAGCATCAAAGTCTTTTCCAATTTGTCAACTCTTTGCATGAGGTGGCCAAAGTATTGGAGTTTCAGCTTTAGCATCAGTCCTTCCAAAGAACACCCAGGACTGATCTGCTTTAGAACGGACTGATTGGATCTCCTTGCAGTCCAAGGGACTCTCAAGAGTCTTCTCCAACACCACAGTTCAAAAGCATCAATTCTTCGGCACTCAGCTTTCTTCACAGTCCAACTCTCACATCAATACGTGACCACAGGAAAAACCATAGCCCTGACTAGACGGACCTTTGTTGGCAAAGTAATGTCTGTTTTTCAATATGCTCTCTAGGTTGGTCATAACTCTTCTTCCAAGGAGTAAGCGTCTTTTAATTTCATGGCTACAGTCATAATCTGCAGTGATTTTGGAGCCCCAAAAAATAAAGTCTGACACTATTTCCACTGTTTCTCCATCTATTTGACATGAAATGATGGGACCAGGTGCCATGATCTTCATTTTCTGAATGTTGAGCTTTAAGCCAACTTTTTCACTCTCCTCTTTCACTTTCATCAAGAGGCTTTTTAGTTCCTCTTCACTTTCTGCCATAAAGGTGGTGTCATCTGCATATCTGAGGTTAGTGATATTTCTCCCGGCAATCTTGATTCCAGCTTGTGCTTCTTCCAGCCCAGTGTTTCTCATGATGTAGTCTGCATATAAGTTGAATAAGCAGGGTGACAATATACAGCCTTGACATACTCCTTTTCCTATTTGGAACCAGTCTGTTATTCCATGTCCAATTACCCATTTTGTAAAAATGCAGAATGAAATAATGGTTTAATGGGTCCAGCTTGATGGCATTAGGACCCCTGAAACACATGCTGACTATCTTATGATTGCCACTTTCATCCAAGGTCTAACTGGCCTAGAGATATCACATATTCTATTATTATGAATATGCTTAAAGAAAAACACACACACACCAATATAATTGGCTATTGCCTTGATAGGTTCATACCAATGTAGCTACAGAATGTGGTAGCAGGAATAGAGAAGAAAGATTATTCTGTCTAAGCCTATCTTTTAGCAGAGTAGACACTATGTACCAAAGAGAAAAAGTGATTTGTTGGAGGTCACATTGCTAGTAAGCTGAAATACAAAATCAGACCCAATTCCGTTATTGTTTCTTCAGTTCATAGAATGCTGAAGAAGACGACTTCAGTTCAATTCAGTTGCTCAGTCATGTCCGACTCTTTGCGAACCCATGAATCACAGCACGCCAGGCCTCCCTGTCCATCACCAACTCCCGGAGTTCACTCAGACTCATGTCCATCAAGTCAGTGATGCCATCCAGCCATCTCATCCTCTGTCATCCCCTTCTCCTCCTGCCCTCAATCCCTCCCAGCATCAGAGTCTTTTCCAATGAGTCAACTCTTTGCATGAGGTGGCAAAGTACTGGAGTTTCAGCTTTAGCATCATTCCTTCCAAAGAAATCCCAGGGCTGATCTCCTTCAGAATGGACTGGTTGGATCTCCTTGCAGTCCAAGGGACTCTCAAGAGTCTTCTCCAACACCACAGTTCAAAAGCATCAATTCTTCAGTGCTCAGCTTTCTTCACAGTCCAACTCTCACATCCATATATGACCACAGGAAAAACCATAGCCTTGACTAGACGGACCTTTGTTGGCAAAGTAATGTCTCTGCTTTTCAATATGCTATCTAGGTTGGTCATAACTTTCCTTCCAAGGAGTAAGTGTCTTTTAATTTCATGGCTGCAGTCACCATCTGCAGTGATTTTGGAGCCCAAAAAAATAAAGTCTGACACTGTTTCCACTGTTTCCCCATCTATTTCCCATGAAGTGATGGGCCCAGATGCCATGATCTTCATTTTCTGAATGTTGAGCTTTAAGCCAACTTTTTCACTCTCCTCTTTTACTTTCCTCAAGAGGCTTTTTAGTTCCTCTTCACTTTCTGCCATAAAGGTGGTGTCATCTGCATATTTGAGATTATTGATATTTCTCCCAGAAATCTGGATTCCAGCTTGTGCTTCTTCCAGCCCAGCGTTTCTCATGATGTACTCTGCATAGAAGTTGAATAAGCAGGGTGACAATATACAGCCTTGACGTACTCCTTTTCCTATTTGGAACCAGTCTGTTGTTCTATGTCCAGTTCTAACTGTTGCTTCCTGACCTGCATACAAATTTCTCAAGAGGCAGGTCAGGTAGTCTGGTATTCCCATCTCTTTCAGAATTTTCCACAGTTTATTGTGATCCACACAGTCAAAGGCTTTGGCATAGTCAATAAAGCACAAACAGATGTTTTTCTGGAACTCTCTTGCTTTTTCCATGATCCAGCGGATGTTGGCAATTTGGTCTCTCGTTCCTCTGCCTTTTCTAAAACCAGCTTTAACATCAGGAAGTTCACGGTTCACGTATTGCTGAAGCCTGGCTTGGAGAATTTTGAGCATTACTTTACTAGCGTGTGAGATGAGTGCAATTGTGCGGTAGTTTGAGCATTCTTTGGCATTGCCTTTCTTTGGGATTGGAATGAAAACTGACCTTTTCCAGTCCTGTGGCCACTGCTGAGTTTTCCAGATTTGCTGGCATATTGAGTGCAGCACTTTCACAGCATCATCTTTCAGGATTTGAAAGAGCTCACCTGGAATTCCATCACCTCCACTAGCTTTGGCTGCCTGTTAAGATCAAGCCACACACTTATTGATGTAGTGAGTATTAATACACACAGCAGAATTATCACACATACACAAGCATAGATATACACACTGTATTTTCATATTTTAAAAACGTCATCCAAATAGTCTTTAGAAAATTACATTATACTTTATCAGACAGAACATTGAGTGTTTACTGCTTGATAATTTTCTTAAAATTAAACACAAACAGAACCAGCAAATCCTAGTAAAGCAGTTTTTAAAGAAAAGAGTTAAAAAAAAACAAGGGTAAAGAGATTAAGGGATGTCTCTTTATCTTAAACATATATGTGAAAGATAGTCATTGAATCTAATTTTATACAACACAAAAAGTTTTAATTTTTATAGCCATGAATATGTTTAGTATGTTTTTATTAAAGTAAATTGAAAGTGGAAGGAGTTGGACTGTAATTAATTTCCTGATATGTGAAATATTCTGTGAACAACAAATATATTATCTGGAATATAAAATAAAATATTTTAGAGTAATATATACTTTTGTGTTAAAACTCAATTCAAACAGTAATTGAAAGCAAATAACCTGCTGATAATTATGTTTTAATGTGTTGCTTTATTCTTATGATATTTTAAAGTACATAGTATTCAGCACTTTTATGCCTAATGAGATGTATAGAATTAGAAAAGAAATTAAATTGAAAACCTTGTATAACTCATTATCCCATCCTCCTGGAATCAGAAAAGAGTGACTCCCTTTTCATTTTTGATGATGTAAAATAAAGTGAGTGGTCATGACAACCTGATATAATGTTATGTTTCTCATAAATGGATTAACTGCTAATTTATTACTGTGAGAACAACCTAAGTGCTTAATTTAGTGTTACAAAGTGAGGATTACTTAATATCCATCTACTTGGCAATCACCACTATTTAAACTGTTAAGAATACAGTTCCTGTTTATTTCACAAATACACAGAGAGCAAATATAAGTACTTAGAAATGGAATACTAATGCAAATACTACTTTTTCCCCATTGAACACAATTTTTTTAATAACCATTCCTTTACAACTGCAACTGTATTAACCAGTTTGTTTGTTTGTTTGTTTGTTTTGCTAATTTTAAGAAGAAGAATGCTATGAGCACATGAAAAGAGATGGAGTCTTCTTTTCTAGTGAGCTTTAGAGAGGGTCCTGGTACATTGCCCCCAGCTCCCATTCACGTAGTTGCTACCAAGTTGTTCCCGCTGATGTAATCAGGGCAGAATGACGAAGAATAGAAGATTGAGAAATTCTCTACATCCGATGACCCCTGCCTTTGATACATATTTAACCTATGCCAAAAGATAGACGCATAAGTGAATTTTGTCTAAAATAGACATTCTGGAATAAACTATTAAAAATATAATATTTTTTAATTTCAAAAATTGGCAAAATTCATTTCTGCATCAGTTTTTCAAGGGACACTCATTTATTTATTCATTAAATGTTTCTGAATGGCATCATGAAACCAATTATTTTAAGTAGCAAAGAAGCTTTGGAACAAGACAGGCTAGGGCCTTGTATTTACTAAACTTTGAGTTAAGGTAGGAGGTTTTTCTTTTCTTTCTTTCTTTATTTTTATTACTTAAGTACTACTAAGTGTCATGATGGAACATGTGTTACTATTACACAAGAGAGGCAAAAACAAATCTTTTAACCCACCAACTCTCACTTTTGAGGGAGAAAGTTTATTAATCCCATTGTTTTTTTAAAAATTACTGGAATATTTGGACCACAAGTTGAATTGGTGTGGGAAGAAGGATTGCTCTGCCCATGATATCTCTCTGAAGCATACACATGAACAGAGAAGAGATATAATATATCTTTTCTAAAAAATAGCAAAGGGAACCCATAACTATTCTTCATTAGTTTAGAGAGACAATGAAGATAAATCATTTTTGACCCCCACATTCATTTTAGGCATAAAGACAAGCGATAGAAAATATCTAGAAGTTATATTGGTGAGATTACCAGACTCAGTCAAAGTACCTGAACATTAGCTATCAAAATCTCTAAATAAATCATTTTGGGTAAAAACGTAATTTAGAGACAATTGCTCTTTTCAGTGCAGTTTTCACATCCTTGTTTCTTAAACTGTAGATCAGTGGATTTACAGTCAAATCAGTGGATTTGACTGCATCCTCCAGACCAGAACCTGGGGTCACACATCCACCATCTTCATCGTGAATCCACTCCCTACACCCTGCAACTGGGATCACACGTCCACAGTCTCCAGGGTGACCCCACCACCCAGATCCTGCACCCAGGGTCTCATGTCCACTGTCTCCAGGGTGACACCCCTCCCAGACTCTGAACCTGGAGTCACACGTCCTCAGTCTCTGGGGTGACAACACCTCACAGTGCCTCCATCTGAGGTCAAATTTCCACAGTCTCCAGGGTTACCCCCTCCCAGACCCTGTACCTGCAGACACACGTCCACAGTCTCAAGGGTGATCCCACACTCCAGACCCTTTTCCTGGGGTCACACATCCAGTCTCCATGGTGAAACCCTTCCCCAGGCCCTGTAGCTGGGGTCATATATCCACAGTCTCAAAGGTGACACCCCTCCCCACATCCTGCACCAGTGATCACATGTTAAGTCTCCAGGGTGATCCCACCCTCAAGACCCTGTACCTGGCTTCACAAGTCCACACTCCCGGGTGACCCCACCTCTCAGACTCCACACCTAGGCTCACACGTCCACAGTCTCCAGGTTGACCCCACCTCTCAGTACTGTACCTGGGCTCACACGTCCACAGTCTCCAGGGTGACCCCACCTCCTAGACCCTCTATTGGAGTCACACGTACACAGTCTCCATGATGAACCCACCTCCCAGACCCTGCACCTGGGTAGAGGTTACAACAGACAATGCAGAAATATAAAGGATTATAATAGACTATTACGAACAACTAAATGGCAATAAAATTGATAAACAGAAGAAATGGACAGATTCTTAGAAAAGTTTGATTATTCAAGACTGTATCCACAGTATCCAAATTTGGTGAAGGCTGAAACACACACCTGGCCAAAGAAGATAAAAAGATGGTAAATAAGCATACAAGCGTATACTCAAGATGTTGGTGGAATGCATGTACAGTCAACTTTGAAAGACAGCTTGGCACTTTTCTCCAAATCTAAAGAGTCTCACCTTAGGAATCAAGAAGTGCACCTCTTGTATTTAGACAACTGCTTTGGAAAACTGAAATAAAAACTAGCATCAAGTAATGTACAAGAGTGCTATTCATAATTCATAATAATTAAAAACTTTAAAATATCAGGATATCCTTCCATAGATGTGCATTCACAGGTAAATTAAGGCACAGACATTTCAAGGGGAGCACAAAACAGCACATCCAAAATATGCCCATTTGACGAAAAGATTATTTTAGACAGATTAATTTTTAAAAAAAGCAGCTCCCAGAGAATTTTTGAAAACCAAGTAGAAATGCCATGTTATGAAGTAGATTTACATTTATTAAGGATATCTCCATCTGTAGGATATGTCCCACTCTGGAAAAGGAAATGGAGGATGACTAAATATCAAGAATGATTTGACTAAATGACTAAATATCAAGAAGGTCTATGGAATGGACCTGGATGTTCATCTGCATAACCACCATACCTTTGTTCACTGTGCTTCACTTAATAATCTCCCTTAAATGGCTTCTTCCATCCCCTAACCTCCTTCTTTCATTCTTAGCTGATAATAACATTTAAGGTAAAGTCTTGGACCATTTCAGGAAGAGACTTAGTTTTCCCACGTATCTTTCAACTATACAAGAGGTATGCATGGTGGAGCATCTCAATGAAGAACTTTGAGGGTAGAGAGAAAAATTAATTTTCTTCTCATATAATGCAATACAATAGTATTCAGAGAAATAAAGGAATGAACAACCAACCCATTTATTTAAAAAAAAAAAAAGGAAAAAAAAAAGCATGAATCTAACACTTATATTACTAAGTGAAGGAATCCAGCCTCAAGTGCTACACACTGTATGACCTTATAAGACATTTTAGAAAAGGTAAAACAGACATGATAAACAGTTTATGGAATATGTGGCTGAAATATTTCATATGGTATTTTAGTGATGAATACCTGCCACTATGCATTTGTCTAAGCACATAGATTTTTGTTTTCAGAACCCAACAAGTAAATTATTACCTATTAACATTTATTTATTTATGGTATGGGAGTGTCAAAGACTGGAATGCAGAATTTAACAAAGAGTCTAACAGACTGAGAAATGTATCTTCCATCAGACTTCCCTGGTGGGCCAGTGGTTAAGGCTCCATGTTGCCAATGCAGCAGAGGTGGGTTCAATTCCTGGTCAGGGACCTAAAATCCCACATGCCACAGCACAGCCAAGAGATTAAAAAAGAAGAAGAAATTTTTTTTAAAGCCACTCTTAGCGTTAAGACAAAATTATCTGACTTAAGTTCACTGTGGAAATGAATAGAATCTGCAGGCCAAAGGCAAAATGTACCAAACATAAACAATGGGCTCTGTAAGTTCTTCCCACAGGGGTTGTAGCTAACAGGACGGAAACTACCGTATCAGTCACTGAATGGAGCAAGCACTGAATTTGGTAAATGACAAGTAGTGGAAGCCAAGTTTCTTACCACTGGAGTGGGAAGTGACAGGCAGTCAAAGGGAGAAGGTTATAATACCTGTGTCATAAGAAACCAGGTTGGAGACATTATTATAAACTACTTTAGCCTAATACAGAAACACACAGCTCCATGTGAAAATCTTCAGAACCGTGTGTATGTATAGTCTGGGATACATGCATATGTATTTGCATTCATTTTCTGCTGAGATTACTAAGTTCCCACATTCAAATTTTTATTAACATTCTTTAATAAAAAGGAACAAGGACTCTTTAAATATTTGGCTGATACTAGGACTGAGACAGTAAATATGTTAAGCAGCATAATCTTAAAATATGAGAAAGAAGAACCAAAAAACCCCATGAAAGCTGAATTATGTAAAATAAAAGTAGGAGAGCATGGAAAAAGCTCTCAATAGTTAAAGCAAGAATGAACTAAGCAGTCTAATTGGATGGATTATAGTCAAAAGAAAGTGAAAGTGAAGCATCTCTGTCATGTCTGACTCTTTGAGACCCCATGGACCGTAGCCTATGAGGATCCTTCATCCATGAAATTTTCCAAGCAGGAGTACTAGAGTGGGTTGCCATTTCCTTCTCCAGGGGATCTTCCCCACCCAGGGATCGAACCCAGGTCTCCTGCATTGCAAGCAGATGCTTTTACAGTCTGAGCCACCAGTGAAGCTCCCAAAAGTTTAAAATAATTTTCAGGTGTCCAAACAGGTTAAAAAAAAACATAGGTTTTATGAGTAATGTTGAATAAAAATCTCTACACAGAAACATTCTAAATAATTGATACAGACACTCAGCTGTCCATCAAGTATGTGAAGCTAACTCCCCTCTCCTCAAATGTGGGTCCTGCATTATGACTTCCTCCTTAATAAGGCACTCAGGATGGACGTGGGGGAAATCAACAATAAAGACAAATGACAAATATTGGGGGAAATGTACAGAAATTGGAACTCATACTTTACTTGTGGAGATGTAAAGTGGTGCGATCTATGTGTACAAACCAGCATTTTCTCAAAAACATAAAAATGTAATCATATCACTCAGCAGTGGCCACAGGACAGGAAAAGGTCAGTTTTCATTCCAATCCCAAAGAAAGGCAATGCCAAAGAATGGTCCAACTACTGCACAGTTGCACTCATCTCACACGTTAGCAAAGTAATGCTCAAAATTCTCCAAGCCAGGCTTCAACAGTACATGAACCATGAACTTCCAGATGTTCAAGCTGGATTTAGAAAAGGCAGAAGAACCAGAGATCAAATTGCCAACATCCGTTGGATCATTGAAAAAGCAAGAGAGAAAAACTTCCAGAAAAACATCTACTGCTTTATTGACAACGCCAAAGCCTTTGACTGTATGGAGCACCACAAACTGTGGAAAATTCTTCAAGAGACGGGAATACCAGACCACCTTACCTGCCTCCTGAGAAATCTGTATGCAGGTCAAGAAGCAACAGTTAGAACTGGACATAGAACAACGGCCTAGTTCCACATCGGGAAAGGAGTACGTCAAGGCTGTATATTGTCACCCTGCTTATTTAACTTATATGCGGAGTACATCATGTGAAATCCCAGGGCTGGATGAAGCACAAGCTGGAATCAAGACTGCCGGAAGAAATACCAATAATCTCAGATATGCATATGACAGCACTCTTATGCAGAAAGCAAAGAAGAACTAAAGAGCCTCTTGATGAAAGTGAAAGAGGAGAGTGAAAAAGTTGGCTTAAAACTCAGTATTCAGGAAACCCGAATTGAAATAGACATGTGTACCCCAATGTTCATCGCAGCACTGTTTATAATAGCCAGGACATGGAAGCAACCTAGATGTCCATCAGCAGATGAATGGATAAGAAAGCTGTGGTACATATACACAATGGAATATTCAGTTCAGTTCAGTTCAGTCGCTCAGTTGTATCCAACTCTTTGAGATCCCATGAATCGCAGCACGCCAAGCCTCCCTGTCCATCACCACCTCCCAGAGTTCACTCAAACTCATGTCCATCAAGTTGGTGATGCCATCCAGCCATCTCATCCTCTGTTGTCCCCTTTTCCTCCTGCCCCCAATCCCTCCCAGCATCAGAGTCTTTTCCAATGAGTCAACTCTTCACATGAGGTGGCCAAAGTACTGGAGTTTCAGCTTTAGCATCAGTCCTTCCAAAGAACACCCAGGACTGATGTCCTTTAGAATGGACTGGTTGGATCTCCTTGCAGTCCAAGGGACTCTCAAGAGTCTTCTCAAACACCACAGTTCAAAAGCATCAATTCTTCAGCACTCAGCTTTCTTCACAGTCCAACTCTCGCATCCATACATGACCACATTACCCAGCCATTAAAAGAATACATTTGAATCAGTTCTAATGAGGTGGATGAAACTGGAGCCTATTATACAGAGTGAAATAAGCCAGAAAGAAAAATACCAAAACAGTATACTAATGCATATATATGGAATTTAGAAAGAAGGTAATGATAACCCTGTATGCAAGACAGCAAAAGAGACACAGATGTATTGAACAGTCTTTTGGACTCTGTGGGAGAGGGCAAGGGTGGGATGATATGGAAGAATGGCATTGAAACATATAAATTATCATATGTGAAATGAATCACCAGTCCAGATTTGATGCATGATACAGGGTGCTTGGGGCTGGTGCACTGGGATGACCCAGAGGGATGGAATGGGGAGGGAGGCGGGAGTGGGGTTCAGGATGGGGAACACATGTACACTCATGGCAGATTCAAGTCAATGTATGGCAAAACCAATACAATATTATAAAGTAAAATAAATAAATAAATCATTCTTGGAAGAAGATTAAAAAAAAAAAAACTCAGTATTCAGAAAACTAAGATCATGGCACCCGGGCCTATCACTTCATGGCAATAGATGGGGAAACAATGGAAACAGTGACAGACTTTATTTTGGGGGGCTCCAAAATCACTGCAGATGGTGACTGCAGCCATGAAATTAAAAGACATCTGCTCCTTGGAAGAAAAGTTATGACCAACCTAGACAGCATATTAAAAAGCAGAGACATTACCAACAAAGGTCCATGTACTCAAAGCTATGGTTTTTCCAGTAGTCATGTATACATGTTAGAGCTGGACTACAAAGAAAACTGAGTGCCTAAGAAGTGATGCTTTTGAACTGTGGTGTTGGAGAAGACTCTTGAGAATCCCTTGGACTGCAAGCAGATCCAACCAATCAATTCTAAGGGAAATCAGCCCTAAATATTCATTAGAAGGACTGATGCTGAAGCTGAAACTGCTATACTTTGGCCACCTGATGTGAAGAACTGATGCATTGGAAAAGACCCTGATGATGGGTAAGACTGAAGGCAGGAGCAGAAGGGAGTAACAGGATGAGATGATTGGATGGCATCACCAACTCAATGGACATGAGTTTGAGCAAGCTCTGGGAGTTGGTAATAGATAGGGAAGCCTGGTGTGCTGCAGTCCATGGGGTCGCAGAGAGTCAGATATGACTGAGTGACTGAACTGAATTATATGTTTTGGCAATTCCACACCCTTATATACATCCAAAGAATTTAAAGCATGTGTTCAAATATAAACTTGTACACCAATATTCACAACAGCAGTGTTCTTGAGAGCCCAAGTTAAAAACAATGAAAATGCCCACCAACAGGTGAATGGAAGAGCAAATAGGGTAGATCCATCCATAAGATGAATTACTCTTCCATATAAAGGAATATAGTAAAATAGTACCACAGCTGCAGAAAACAGGGGGCTTCTCAAAAACATAAACCCAGAGTTAACATAGAATCCATCAATTCTGGTTCAGGTTATACACCCAAAATATTCAAAACCAAGAACCAGAACAGATATTCGAACCTCATATTCATAGCAGCGTTATTCATAGTACCCAAAAGCTGGAAGCAACACAAGTGTCCAACAGATGACTGGACAAGCACAGTGTAGTATAAACACAATGGAATATGATTCAACTTTTAAAAACAAGATAACGCTTACACATGCTATAATGTGGATGAAACCTCAAGTTATTATGCCAAGTGAAAGAAGCCTGACACAAAAGGAAAACTGTTCTATGATTCTACTAGTATGAGATATCCATATAAGACAAATTCCAAGTAGAATAAGATGGCCAGGGATTGAGGGTGGTGAGTGTTTAATGGTTACAGTGTCACTTCAGGAAAAGGAAAAGATTCTGGAGATGAATGGTGGGGAAATTTTTACAATGTGAGTGCAGCTAATGCTATAGAAGTGCATACTTAAAATGACTCAAATGATAAATGTTGTTATATGTCTGTAAGCTCAGTGAAAAAATGACACGTGGAACAACATGGAAAAGCACTGAAAACATTCTTGGTGAAAGAAACCACACAGAAAAAGCCACCCAGATCATAGGCATCTTGTCACTTTAAATCCACAAAGGTTTTTAACATGAGGGAAAGCCCCAGTGATGGCTACAGAAAATGAAAACTGCATTAGAATGGAGAAGGACATTTGCACAAAGCTTGGACAGCTGATGAAAGTTGAACTGGTCCTATGGATAGGGTTGTAATGTGGAAACAACAATTATCCCCCATTTTGGGGTTATGGGCTGGTTCCCCAGGGAAGTGCTCCTGTTTGGGGTACACAAACACAAATACACATTGCAGTATTTGGTGTGAATGTAGAAAACTTTGTACCATTATTTAAAGTTGAAGCATTCGAAATTTTACTAGAAAGTAAGTTACTTTTCAATACAATCATGTATGTCACAAGCCAGAAAATCAGAGATGACATAGAAAGTTGCAATAGAGGCCAAGACTTAACCAAACCAAATTTAACGAATGTAGTGATGCTAATTGCCTTGTACTAGTCCACATGGTATTAAAAGGCACCATAAGAAGAGTATATTAGTAGACACCATGCCTTCTATTTGGATGACCCAAATAGAACTAAAACTATGAGATGTCTTAATTCTAGTTTTCCACATAACACTACACCAAAGCAACTTTCAGAACTAAAAAGCGAATTCATGGACTTGCCTGGCAGTCCAGTGGTTAAGACTCTGCACTTCCACTGCAAGGGGTATGGGTTTGATCCTTTGTCAGGGAACTAAGACCCAACATGTCGAGCTGCAGGGCCAAAAGAAAAAAAGAAAGCACGAAACTGAAAGAAAGTAGAACTGTAAGATCATTTGTGATTCTCTACACTAACAATGAACTATTAGAAAGAGAAATTAAGAAAATAATCCCTTTTACAATTGCATCCCCCCCCCAACCCAGCTAAAATCTAGGAATCTAACCAAGGATTTGAAAGACCTGCAAGCTAAAAAACTCCAAAACAATGATCAAAGAAACTGAATGGACACAAGTAAAAAGATATCCCATGTTTATGGGTGAAAATACCGTTAAAATATCCATTCTAACCAAAGCAATGTACACATTCATGCAATCACTGCCAACATTTCAATGGCATTTCTCACAGAAACAAAAGCAATCTTCACATCTGTGTGGAGCCACAAATGACCCAGAAGAGCCAAAGGGACCCTGAGAAAGCAGAACAGGCTGGCAGCATCTCCATCCCTGACTTCAATCTAGAGTATACACCCAGAGTCACCACAAGACGTGTGGAGTTGGCACAGAAATAGGCACAGAGACAAGAGAGGTCAGAAGTAAACCTACAGGTACATGGTAATTAATTTACAAGAAAGGAAGTAAGAACATTCACCCAGGAAAGGACAGCCCCCCCCACCCCGCAATAAACTGTGCTGGGAAAAACGGAAACCACACACCAAGGAACAATACAGGGCACCATCTTATACCACAGACAAAAACTAAAATCCCACAACTTTCCACATCAAGCCCTAACAGTCCTGGGTTCTCATAAGGCAGACTTTCAGCAACAGCCACACACAGAAAGCTTCTTCCCAATTTTCCTCAGATTTTCCATCAGCAGCACCACCTCCTTACAGGTCTTGAGGAAACTAGACTCCCATCAGACTCAACTGAACCCCACAATGTCCCAAAGCTGAAGCCCCAGCAGGTCCTGAGGAGACCAGAGTCCTGTCAGCCTCAACTGAACCCCACAATGCCCCAAAACTGAAGCCCAAGTGTGTCCTGAGGGACCAGGCTCCCATCAGCCTCAACTGAGCCCTGCCATGCCCCAAAACTGAAGCCCAAGTGGGTCCTGAGGAGACCAGATTCCATCAGCTTGAACTGAACCCCACAGTGTCCTGAAGCTGAGGCCTCAGCAGGTCCTGAGGAGATCAGATTCCATCAGCCTGAACTGAACCACACCATGCCCCAATACTGAAGCCCCAGTGGGTTCTGAGGAGGCAAGACTTCCATCCACCTGAGCTGAACCCCACCATGTCCCAAAGCTGAAACCACGTGGGTCCTGTAGTGATCCATCTCCTGTCAGCCTGAACTGAACCTCACACTGTCCTGAAGTTGAGGTCTCAGCAGGTTCTGAGGAGGCCAGAGTCCTGTCAGTGGCCACCCACAGCCGCTGGAAGTGCTCTAGCAGAGCAGGGAGTTCCCCTTGGGGTGGGGGGATTCTCAGGGAGGCAGGCTCTACATTATCACGGACAGACGTGATCAAGCAGGTTTGCAGGGGCCAGGACAAGGGTGAGGGAGGCAAGCTCCAGCTCCAAGTATTGTAAGTCCCCACTTTCTGAGACTGCGTGACCTACATGATCCAGACTTTGCAAGGAGCAAGCTGAGTTACAGAGGCAGAAGCGGCAGGAGGTGATGTAAAATTTTAACGTTTCCTCTTCAGGTTCAGGAACACGAAAGCCTCCAAGGTTCCCAGTTCCTGTGCCCCAGTGACTGTGAGCTCCTCCTCCGGGGCGTATGGCCAACCCCCATACTAAGTCCCTTGACATCCACAGCCCTGGCCCAAGCCTAACCTCTCCATCAGGCCCTGATGAAGCAATCAATGTAATACACCACATTAACAAATTGAAAGATAAAAACCATATGATTATCTCAATAGATGCAAAGAAAGCCTTTGACAATATTCAACATCCATTTAGGATAAAAACCCTCCAGAAAGCAGGAATAGAAGGAACATACTTCAACATAATAAAAGCCATATATGATAAACCCACAGAAAATATTATCCTCAATGGTGAAAAATTGAAAGCATTTCCCCTAAAGTCAGGAACAAGACAAGGATGCCCACTCTCACCACTACTATTCAACATAGTTTTGGAAGTTTTAGCCACAGCAATCAGAGAAGAAAAAGAAATAAAAGGAACCCAGATTGGAAAAGGGAAAGTAAAACTCTCACTGCAGATAACATGATCCTCTATATAGAAAACCCTAAAGACTCCATCAGAAAATTACTAGAGCTAATCAATGAATACAGTAAAGTTACAGGATATAAAATTAACACACAGAAAACCCTTGCATTCTTATACACTAACAATGAGAAAACAGAAAGAGAAATTAAGGAAACAATTCCATTCACCATTGCAATTGAAAAGAAGAAAATACTTAAGACTAAAGCTACCTAAAGAAACAAAAAACCTATATATAGAAAACTATAAAACACTGATGAAAGAAATCAAAGATGACACAAATAGATGGAGAAATATACCATGTCCATGGATTGGAAGAATCAATATAGTGAAAATGAATATACTACCCAAAGCAATCTATAGATTCAATGCAATCCCTATCAAGCTACCAATGGTATTCTTCAAAGAACTAGAACAAATAATTTCACAATTTGTATGTAAATACAAAAACCCTTGAATATCCAAAACAATCTTGAGAAAAAACAATGGAACTGGCGGAATCAACCTGCCTGACTTTAGGCTCTACTACAAAGCCACAGTCATCAAGACAGTATGGTACTGGAATAAAGACAAAAATATAGATCCATGGAACAAAATAGAAAGCCCAGGGATAAATCCACACACCTATGGATACCTTATCTTTGACAAAGGAGGCAGGAATATACAATGGAGAAAAGACAATCTCTTTTAACAAGTGGTGCTGGGAAAACTGGTCAACCACTTGTAAAAGAATGAAATTAGAACACTTTCTAACACCATACACAAAAATAAACTCAAAATGGATTAATCATCTAAATGTAAGACCAGAAACTATAAAACTCCTAGAGGAAAACATAGGTAAAACTCTCTCTGACATAAATCACAGCAGGATCCCCACCTCCCAGAGTAATGAAAATAAAAGCAAAAATAAACAAATGGGACCTAATTAAACTTAAAAGCTTTTGCACAACTAAGGAAACTATAAGCAAAGTGAAAAGACAGACTTCAGAATGGGAGAAAATAACAGCAAATGAAGCAACTGACAAGCAACTATTCTCAAAAATACACAAGCAACTCCTGCAGCTCAATTCCAGAAAAATGAATGACCCAATCAAAAAATGGGCCAAAGAACTAAACAGACATTTCCCCAAAGAAGACATACAGATGGCTAGCAAACACATGAAAAGTTGCTCAACAACACTCATTATCAGAGAAATGCAAATCAAAACCACAATGAGGTACCATCTCACACCAGTCAGAATGGCTGCTATCAAAAAGTCTACAAACAATAAATGCTGGAGAGGGTGCAGAGAAAAAGGAACCCTTTTACACTGTTAGTGGGAATGTAAACTAGTACAGCCACTATGGAGAACAGTGTGGAGATTCCTTAAAAAACTGGAAATAGAACTGCCATACGACCCAGCAATCCCACTACTGGGCATACACACCAAGGAAACCAGAATTGAAAGAGACAGGTGTACCCCAATGTTCATCGCAGCACTGTCTACAATAGCCAGGACATGGAAGCAACTTAAATGTCCATCGGCAGACAAATGGATAAGAAAGCTGTGGTACATATACACAATGGAATATTACTCAGCTATTAAAAAGAATGCATTTGAATCAGTTCTAATAAGGTGGATGAAACTGAAGCCTATTATACAAAGCAAAGTAAAGGCAGAAAGAAAAATACCAATATATTATATTAACACATATATGTGGAATTTAGAAAGATGGTAATGATGACCCTATATGCGAGACAGCAAAAGAGACACGATGTAAAGAACAGACTTTTGGATTCTGTGGGAGAAGGTGAGGGTGGGATGATTGGAGAGAATAGTATTGAAACATATGTGAAATATGTGAAATCAGGTTCTCAGGTACTGCACAAAGGCACAGACCTGGTTGGGCCTGCGTTTTTTGCCCTTTCCATGTACAAGGAGCTCAGGTGACCAGGTGCTTGGTGAGCGCACTGTCCCACGTGGACCATGAGTCTTAATCACCTCCCTGGTCCCAGCTGCTCAGTTTCCCAGATGCACCGAAAGAGCACTGTCTCAGGTGTGCTGTGTGTCTCCTCTGGGGAGCTGATATCAGGCTGTGACCCTCCTGGCAGATGTCAACCATCCAGGATCCCAGGAAGACTTGGTTAGCAACTGGAAGCCTGCTCGCAGTTTGGCAGAGGATGCCGTCTCTGGGGCTGAGTTTGCCCCTTGCCTTCCAGCTCTGGCTGTCGCCCACCTGCCTCTCTGCCTCCAGCAGGGGGATGGGCCGGTCTGCAGCCCGCCAGCTCTCCTCTGGTATTGGCTCAATCCTTTGTTCTATGAACCGGCCAGGCTGTGCCTTAGGTTATAGGTTAGAGCTTTTCACAGGAAAGTTCTCTCTCTCTCTCTCTTTTCTCTCTCTTTGGCTATCCCACAGTTTGGGTTGCTATCTTATGTTAGCTCCTTCAGATTGTCCTCAGGGCATTCATGCCCAGTCCTTATCCTAATCATGCAGCCCACGCCTCCCCTGCCCGCTGGTGGCAGATGCGAGCGTCTGGGCTCTTTATCCACTGGGAGTTGCAGTTAAGGGGCGTATTCTGAGGGGTTGTTTCTTTTCCCCCTCCCCGTTATGTTGCCCTCTAAGATTCCAAAGCGCTCCACAGACCCGCTGGTGAGAGGGTTTCCTGGTGTTTGGAAACTTCTCCTTCATGACTCCTTCCCCGGGACAGGTCTCTGTCCCTAACTCTTTTGTCTCTCTTTTTGTCTATTTTGTCCTACCTTCTTTTGAAGTGAATGGGCTGACATTCTGGGTGCCTGGTGTCCTCTGCCAGTGTTCATAAGTTGTTTTGTGGAGTTTGCTCAGCGTTCAAATGATCTTTTGATGAATTTGTGGAGGAGAAAGTGGCCTCCCCATCCTACTCCTCCACCATCTTAGGATCGCCCCCCCTCCCTTCTGTGTATTCTTGCCACCTCTTCTTAATATCTTCTGCGTCTGTTAGGTCCATATCATTTCTGTCCTTTATTGTGTCCATCTTTGCATTAAATATTCCATTGGTACCTCTAATTTTCTTGAAGACAGCTCTAGTCTTTCTTTCCCATTCTATTGTTTTCCTCTATTTCTGTGCATTGATCACTAAGGAAGGCTTTCTTATCTCTCCTTGCTATTCTCTGGAACTCTGCTTTCAAGTGGGTATATCTTTCCTTTTCTCCTTTGCCTTTAGCTTCTCTTCTTTTCTTAGCTATTTCTAAGGCCTGCTCAGACAACCGTTTGAGAAGACAAACCAGAGTTGGGCAGGAAAAATGCTGCCGCCTTGTGGCCATTTCCCATAACGACAACTTTAAAAAGGGTATGGATATGAGAGTTGGACTATGAAGAAAGCTGAGCACCGAAGAATTGATGCTTTTGAACTGTGATGTTGGAGAAGACTCTTGAGAGTCCCTTGGACTGCAAGGAGATCCAACCAGTCCATTCTAGAGGAGATCAGCCCTGGGATTTCTTTGGAAGGAATGATGCTAAAGCTGAAACTCCACTACTTTGGCCACCTCATGCAAAGAGTTGACTCACTGGAAAAGACTCTGATGCTGGGAGGGATTGGGGGCAGGAAGAGAAGGGGATGACAGAGGATGAGATGGCTGGATGGCATCACTGACTCAATGGACATGAGTTTGAGTGAACTCCGAGAGTTGGTGATGGACAGGGAGGCCTGGCGTGCTGCGATTCATGGAGTCACAAAGAGTCGGACACGACTGAGCGACTGAATTGAACTGAACTGGATGATCTCTGAATATTCACAACGCATGCAGGGATGGAAAGGACACCCGCTCTCAAGCAAAGTCCTTGGGGTAAATCACCAAACAAAGAATTCAAAACAGAGTCAACGTTCAAGAAGCCAATTGCAACAGCACACTGTACTCTCACTGTATAAGATCAAAAAGCACATGGAAACATACTCCACATGACTTATTATCAAATCAATGCAAATCAAAACACAGGGAGGAATTACCTCACCATTGTCAGAATGGCCATCATCAGAAAGATCCACAAATAATAAATGCTTCAGATCTTGAATACAAGAGGGAATCTTCCTACACTCTTGGTGGGGGTGTAATGGGTGCAGCCACTGTGGAAAACAGCATTCAGTTCAGTTCAGTTCAGTCACTCAGTCGTGTCTGACCCCTTGTGACCCCATATACTGCAGCACACCAGACCTCCCTGTCCATCACCAACTCCTAGAGCCTACTCAAACTCATGTTCATCAAGTTGGTGATGCCATCCAACCATCTCATCCTCTGCCGTCCCCTTCTCCTCCCGCCTTCAATCTTTCCCAGCACCAGGGTCTTTTCCAATGAGTCGATTCTTCACATCATGTGACCAAAGTATTGGAGCTTCAGCTTCAGCATCAGTCCTTCCAATGAATACTCAGGACTGATCTCCTTTAGGATGGACTGGCTGGATCTCCTTGCAGTCCAAGGGACTCTCAAGAGTCTTCTCCAACACCACAGTTCAAAAGCATCAAATGTTCGGTGTTCAGCTTTCTTTATGGTCCAACTCACATCCATACATGACTATTGGAAAAACCATAGCTTTGACTAGATGGACCTTGGTCGGCAAAGTAATGTCTCTGCTTTTTAATATGTTGTCTTGGTTGGTCATAGCTTTTCTTCCAAGGAGCAAGCGTTTTTTAATTTCATGGCTGCAGGCACCATCTGCAGTGATTTTGGAACCAAAAAAAATAAAGTCTCTCACTGTTTCCATTGTTTTCCCATCTATTTGCCATGAAGTGATGGGACTGGATGACATTATCTTAGTTTTTTGAACGTTGAATTTTAAGCCTACTTTTTCACTCTCTTCTTTCACTTCCATCAAGAGGCTCTTTAGCTCTTCTTTGCTTTCTGCCATAAGGGTGGTGTCATCTGCATAACTGAGATTATTGATGTTTCTCCCAGCAATCTTGATTCCAGCTTGTGCTTCATGGAAGTTCCTTAAAAAACTCAACACACAGGTACCATATGATCCAGCAATCCCACTCTTGGACTCAGATATGGAAAAAATCATAATCTGAAATGATTTGTGCACCCCTTTATTCAGAGCAGCACTATTTATTAGAGTTGAGATAGAGAATCAACCAACAAGATCAGGGATGGAAAAGTGAAGACTAAGTGAGACAACTAGATACAGGAATACTCCTCACTCATAAACCAGAATTAAATAAATAATGTCCTTGGAGCAGCAGAGATGGACCAAGACATGACCATGCACAGTGAAGTCAATCAGAGAGAGAGAAATACCATCAGATATCACCTACAGGTGGAATCTATCCATTTATACCAAAAAACTACTATACAAAAGAGAAACAGACTTACCAACTTCGACAGCCAACTTACAATTACTAAAAAAAAAAAAAAATTAGGAAGAAGGATAAATTAAGACTTCTGCATTATCACATACACTAATATATATCCAATAGATAATCATAAAGGACATACTGAGTTGCACAGAGAGCCCTACTGAGCACACTGTTCAGAGCAAGAATAGATACACATCTACGTATATCTGAATCAAGTTCCTGGACACCTAAAAAAAAACACATTGGACATCTAAAAATCCACACTATTCTAATATATAATAAAGAAAAGCAATGACAACTACCATACAATTGCACTCATTTCACATTCTAGCAAGGTAATGCTCAAAATTCTTCAAGTTAGGCTTCAACAGTACATGAACCAAGAAATTCAATGTACATGCTGGATTTAGAAAAGGCAGAGAAACTGGAGATCAAATTGCCAACATCCAATGGCTCATGGAAAAAGAAACAGAATTTCAGAAAAACAACTTCTTCACTGACAACACTAAAGCCTTTGAGCGTGTGGATCACAACAAATTGTGGAAAATTCTGAAAGAGATGGGGATACCAGACCACCTGACCTGCCACCTGAGAAACCTGTATGCAGGTCAGGAAGCAACAGTTAGAACCAGACATGGAACAACAGACTGGTTCCAAACTGGGAAAGGAGTACATCAAGGCTGTATATTGTCACTCTGCTTATTTAACTTATATGCAGAGTACATTATGTGAAATGCCGGGCTAGATGAAGCACAAGCTGGAATCAAGATTGCTGGGAGAAATGTCAATAACCTCAGATATGCAGATGACATCACACTTATGGCAGAAAGTGAAACCACCCTTATGGCAGAAAGCAAAGAAGAGCTAAAGAGCCTCTTGATGGAAGTGAAAGAGGAGAGTAAAAAAGTTGGCTTAAAACTAAACATTCAAAAAACTAAGATCATGACATCCAGTCCCATCACTTCATGACAAATAGATGGGGAAACAGTGGAAACAGTGTCAGACTTTATTTTTTTGGGCTCCAAAATCACTGCAGATGGTGATTGCAGCCATGAAACTAAAACACGCTTACTCCTTGGAAGAAAAGCTATGACCAATCTAGACAGCATATTAAAAAGCAGAGACATTACTTTGCCAACAAAGGTCCATCTAGTAAGCTATGGTTTTGCCAGTAGTCATGTATGGATGTAAGAGTTGGACCATAGAGAAAGCTGAGCACCAAAGAACTGATGCTTTTGAACTGTGGTGTTGGAGGAGACTCCTGAGAATCCCTTGGACTTCAAGGAGATCCAACCAGTCCATCCTAAAGGAAATAAGTCCTGAATATTCATTGGAAGGACTGATGCTGAAGCTCCAATACTTTGGCCACCAGATATGAAGAACGAACTCATTGGAAAAGACTCTGATGCTGGGAAAGATTGAAGGCGGGAGTGTTGCCGAAACCAGTACTTGAGAAACCAAGCACCACACTTGGAGAGTTGGAGAACTCAGGTTTATTATGCCAGTGGGCCCAGAGGAGTTAACACTCCAAACTCTGAGCCCTGAACAAAGGGATTACAGAGATTTTATAGACCTACTATAGTGGGCAACACTAGCTGGTAATAGGCTGGTTTAAACTAAGGGGTTTCGCACACACGGGAACAGTGATCAAGATGGGGAGGTGAATGCCTGACCTGGACAGGCATGATTAAGCAGGTTTGCAGCAGCTGGGTGGCTCCAAAGAGCAGGACAAGGGTGTATGAGATAAACTCCGGTTCCGAGTATCGCAAGTCCCCACTTTCTAAGACTACGTGACCTATGTGATCCAGACTTTGCAAGGAGCAAGCTGAGTTACAGAGAGAGAAGGAGGTAAAATTTTAACTCTTCCTCTTCATTCCCTCCTCTTGATGCTTCTGTCACTCATTGTAGAAAGCATCATCTCATGTTTTAGTAGGACATTCAGAGCTCCCCATTGTTTAGGGGGCTATATTGAGTGGAGAAGGCAATGGCACCCCACTCCAGTACTCTTGCCCGGAAAATCCCATGGACGGAGGAGCCTGGTGGGCTGCAGTCCATGGGGTCGCTAAGAGTCAGACACGACTGAGCAACTTCACTTTAATTTTTCACTTTCACGCATTGGAGAAGGAAATGGCAACCCACTCCAGTGTTCTTGCCTGGAGAATCCTAGGGATGGGGGAGCCTGGGGGGTGCCGTCTATGGGGTCGCACAGAGTCAGACACGACTGAAGCTAGTTGTTGGTGGTCTCCCTTGAGCTTTTTTATCACTGGGGGTGGTCTCCCATATAAGATCTCAAAGGGAGAATAGTCTGAGGACCCCGCGGTGCATTTACAGAGGGCAGTGAGAATAACGCAGCTTGTTCTGGCAGCACTGTCTGGGTGTTGGCTGGGGGATATTCTTGTTGTACTACTACTTGGAGAAACAAACTTAACAAGAAAGTTAAAGATGTATGACCCAAAGATTAATAGAAATAGGAAAGCTGCCAAGGCACTAGCTAGGAGAACCAGGTCCAGACATTGGTTTGTGACATTAGCGCTTCTCTAGGCATGAGAAGATGTAAGAATTTGGACTCATAAAAATCCTTACCTGAAAACATCTGACTCTCCAAAGGCCTGTTTTTATGGGTTTTCCCAGAGCACAGAATGCCTTATTTTTTGAACTCCTTTCAAGGGGGTGTTGAAGGTTGGCATCTTGTAGTGGCCATGATTTAATCTTTGTAGAGGCAGCTGGCAAGGGCCAACTTCTAGTCAGCAGGGCCCCTTCATAGTCATATTTGACCGTGTTTTGGGGGCATTTCATGGTCGTTGTGTCCTGCAGCGCTGGGAAGGCCCGTTCCCAGATCTAACAAAGATTTCACTTACAGGCCACTCATGTGTTGGCACCAGACCAGGCCTTGTAAGTAGCAAGTCTCTGGACCATACCTGTCTTACTAGCCTCTTGTTCCGAGAAAATATTTCCTCTTGTTGCTTCTTCTCATATCTAGAGTTACATTATTACATTTATTGATCTCATATGGAACTGCATATCAGCAGTTTATCACAGGCTCAGTCACACATTTTGTAACATAAATAATCTTCTGAAACAAGCTACATAGAAAATAATATAGCTAGCAATTATTAGTAAAGTCACAAGCAAGAATTTAAGTCAAGAACTTTCATTGGGTATAGCCCAGTATACCCCAGGTCATCTGTCTCAGTTAAATGATTATCAGTTCAGTTCAGTTCAGTCGCTCAGTCGTGTCTGACTCTTTGCGACCCCATGAATTGCAGCAGGCCAGGCCTCCCTGTCCATCACCAACTCCCGGAGTTCACTCAGACTCATGTCCATCAAGTCAGTGATGCCATCCAGCCATCTCATCCTCTGTCGTCCCCGTCTCCTCCTGCCCTCAATCCCTCCCAGCATCAGAGTCTTTCCCAATGAGTCAACTCTTCGCATGAGGTGGCCAAAGTACTGGAGTTTCAGCTTTAGCATCATTCCTTCCAAAGAACACCCAGGACTGATCTCCTTTACAATAGACTGGTTGGATGTCCTTGCAGTCCAAGGGACTCTCAAGAGTCTTCTCCAACACCACAGTTCAAAAGCATCAATTCTTCGGCGCTCAGCTTTCTTCACAGTTCAACTCTCACAGCCATACATGATCACTGGAAAAACCATAACCTTGACTAGATGGACCTTTGTTGGCAAAGTAATGTCTCTGCTTTTCAATATGCTATCTAGGTTGGTCATAACTTTCCTTCCAAGGAGTAAGTGTCTTTTAATTTCATGGCTGCAGTCACCATCTGCAGTGATTTTGGAGCCCAGAAAAATAAAGTCTGACACTGTTTCCACTGTTTCCCCATCTATTTCCCATGAATTGATGGGACCAGATGCCATGATCTTCGTTTTCTGAATGTTGAGCTTTAAGCCAACTTTTTCACTCTCCTCTTTCACTTTCATCAAGAGGCTTTTTAGTTCCTCTTCACTTTCTGCCATAAAGGTGGTGTCATCTGCATATCTGAAGTTATTGATATTTCTCCTGGCAATCTTGATTCCAGCTTGTGTTTCTTCCAGTCCAGCGTTTCTCATGATGTACTCTGCATAGAAGTTGAATAAGCAGGGTGACAATAAACAGCCTTGACATACTCCTTTTCCTATTTGGAACCAGTCTGTTGTTCCATGTCCAGTTCTAACTGTTGCTTCCTGACCTGCATACAGGTTTCTCAGGAGGCAGGTCAGGTGGTCTGGTATTCCCATCTCTTTCAGAATTTTCCACAGTTTATTGTGATCCACACAGTCAAAGGCTTTGGCATAGTCAATAAAGCACAAATAGATGTTTTTCTGGAACTCTCTTGCTTTTCCCAAGATCCAGCGGATGTTGGCAGTTTGATCTCTGGTTTACAGCTTGAACATCTGGAAGTTCACAGTGTATGTATTGCTGAAGCCTGGCTTGGAGAATTTTGAGCATTACTTTACTAGCATGTGAGATGAGTGCAATTGTACGGTAGTTTGAGCATTCTTTGGCATTGCCTTTCTTTGGGATTGGAATGAAAACTGACCTTTTCCAGTCCTGTGGCCACTGCTGAGTTTTCCAAATTTGCTGGCATATTGAGTGCAGCACTTTCACAGCATCATCTTTCAGGATTTGAAAGAGCTCACCTGGAATTCCATCACCTCCACTAGCTTTGTTCATAGTGATGCTTTCTAAGACCCACTTGACTTCACATTCCAGGATGTCTGGCTCTAGGTCAGTGATCACACCATCATGATTATCTTGGTCCTGAAGATCTTTTTTGTACAGTTCTTCTGTATATTCTTGCCACCTCTTCTTAATATCTTCTGCTTCTGTTAGGTCCATACCATTTCTGTTCTTTGTCGAGCCCATCTTTGCATGAAATGTTCCCTTGGTATCTATAATTTTCTTGAAGAGATCTCTAGTCTTTCCCATTCTGTTGTTTTCCTCTTTTTCTATAAATGATTATAGCCAAGTGTTACTCTCCTGGTTGTACATCATAGAGCATCTGACCTTTATCCAAAGACTGGTTACTGAGATAAGCTTTGGAAACAATCTTAGAGTGTCCTTTTTAATAATTTAATTAAAACTTTTAGCAATATAACGTAACAAGGAACTATCTCAGAAGTGAGTCTTAGTAAACACAGACCTTAATTAACAAAACTAGAACTTAATACTTAGTGACACATAATTTTTTCTTTTCTTTTTTTTTGGAGAACTCATTGTGAGGGCATTAACAGTGTAGCCAGGTAAGGCTTTAACCCATCAAATAAAAATAAGGTCTGTCAGGGAACTGGGAAAAGCCAAGGGGCCATCTTGGATTTCCCATAGCCCTGGCTCTTTGATTTTCAGTTGTTGTTTATCCATTTTTAATTTGCTGATTTAAGAGCAGACTATCACCATGTTTTAAGGATATCAAGATAGTAAAAGTCTAACCATGAGGGGTTATTTTTTGCAGAAGCAGAATGAGCTTTGTCCACAAATACCATAATCTTAAATGTTTATTTACTTTACCAAAGTAACAAAAAGATTTTAAAAACAAATATAAATCACTTAAAGGCAAAGAAATTCATAATCTGTTATCAAAAGCTGCATTTTAAGAAAACTTTGTTCTCTAAACAGAGAGAAGACCAAATTCCAATCTGGTACCAGCTTACTGTTAATAACAAAATTTGTTTATCTGTTTAATCTTAGAAAGTCTTTTCCATAAATCTTGAAAAACTAGCAATATTCTTCTAAAAACATGAGAGTAAAACTGTAGAAGGCATGTTTAAAATCTGATTCTATTGCAATTGACAAAGAAACCTGTTCATAACACTTTAATGTGATAACTAGAATTATAATTGACCGTATTTTATCAGGGCATATCAGATCTATATGAATTTCACATAATTTTAGGATATCTATATTAGTAACATCAACCATACAGTATAACCTGAAAAGATTTATCACCCCTTCAACAATAATTCCCATGTAATTTAACATGTCCAATGAACCCAGGTAGCTTAATAGCTCTTTAGGATGTCTCAGGGGCCCTCTGAAGCATCCCAAAGTTAGCTAGAAATCAAGTTATTTAGGAAGTTTTGTTGATAAATATCAAAAGGGTTTATAATAGTCAGGTGGGATCATATAGGTTACCATGAAATAATAGTTATTTACTCAGCCAAAGTTAACAAAAAATTTCAAAGGTAAATATAAAACAGGTCAATTAAGAGGTAAAAAAAAAAAATTAAATCTAATATTAAAAGCAGTTCAACATCTGAAGAAAGTATGTCCTCTTAACAGAGAGAAAGGCCAAATTTAAGTTTTTCCACCAGCTTACTTTAAACTCATTTAGGTAAACTTAATTAAATTTATTTTAAATTTAGTCAGTCCTAAGCATGCACAAAATTTTTTCAGGGTCCACCTTCCACAAACCTTTTAATTACTTTCTGTAACAACTACCTGTAAATCAAACCTACTTTCTTTTCCCTTTATAAAATGTAATTTTATTTTTTTGTATTTTCTTTATTAAAAACATACATCCTACTTTCTTATTAGATTACCAAACATTAATACTAGATGTTTAACATTGAATATTTCCCAGTTCACTTGAATCTGAAATTTATTTAGGTTAGTTTTTCTTGTATTTAGAATTGTTTGATTTGTAAGGGCTTACTTTTCTTTAGGCCAATTAAATTAGAACTCATTTACAACTTCAACAATATTATCAGAAAAAAAGATATATAGTGAGACATACATAAATCCAGACAGACTGACTGACTGAGATCTTATAGTTTTCTGCTTGAGATTTAAAATATACCTTTGGGTCCCAGCAAAGGTCCATCTAGTCAAGGCTATGGTTTTTCCAGTGGTCATATATGGATGTGAGAGTTGGACTGTGAAGAAGGCTGAGCACCAAAGAACTTTTGAAAGCACCAAAGTGCTTTTTGAACTGTAGTACTGGAGAAGACTCTTGAGAGTCCCTTGGACTGCAAGGAGATCCAACCAGTCCATTCTAAGAAATTCTAGCAATGACGAATTTAGTAAGTGCCTTTCAGAATAATGACATCATTGAATTTGAAAAGATTCTAAAAACAAATCACAGCAACATCATGGATGATTCCTTCATAAGGGAACACACTGAAGAGCTTTTGTGAAACATCAGAACACAAGTGCTTATAAAATTAATTAAGCTTTACACAAGAATACATATTCCTTTTATTTCTAAGGAGTTAAACACAGATGTAGCTGATGTGGAGAGCTTGCTGGTGCAGTGCATATTGGATAACACTATACATGGCCGAATTGATCAAGTCAACCAACTCCTTGAACTGGATCATCACAAGAGGGGTGGTGCCTGATATATTGCACTAGATAAATGGACCAACCAACTAAATTCTCTCAACCAGGCTATAGTCAGTAAACTGGCTTAACAGAGAACAAGCTTTTACAGACATACTTAAGGCAACAGTGCAGAGATGTAACCCTTAAAAGAACTAGGAATGGCAAAACTACTATCGGTTGATGTGCCCTGAAAATTACTGGACTTATGGCAGAAATGTTTTTTTTTGATCAACTGGTTTGTGTTTTGCTGCTGCATTTATCCCAAGGCCGGGGGGGGGCGGGGGGGGGGGGGGTGGGGGGGGGAACAGCTTTAATCTCTAGAAGAAAACCAAAATGCCACAGGATTTATGCTGTATTGACATCTTGCCCTAAAACATACAACATCATAGTAATTTGTCGTGGGCAACATGACCAGAGAGATTTTTGTCATGATTTTAAATACACTGACACACTACTGCTGCTGCTGCTGCTAAGTCCCTTCAGTTGTGTCCGACTCTGTGCGACCCCATAGACGGCAGCCCACCAGGCTCCCCCGTCCCTGGGATTCTCCAGGCAAGAACACTGGAGTGGGTTGCCATTTCCTTCTCCAAAGCATGAAAGTGAAAAGTCAAAGTGAAGTCGCTCAGTCATGTCCAACTCTTAGTGACCCCATGGACTGCAGCCTATCAGACTCCTCCATCCATGGGATTTTCCAGGCAAGAGTACTGGAGTGGGGTGCCGTTGCCTTCTCCAACACTGACACGCTACTGTTGGTTAAATTTAAACATGTTTTACCTGCAGAAATTCTCTCACAAATAACCTGCAATAACTTGAAATGCATACCCTTTTGAACACTTCCTTTTCTCATGTATAAATTAAAATGTTTGCTGAATTTTGCAAAAATAAAATAAAATATATCTTTGACCCCTTTTTTTCTTCACTTGAAGTTTTAATTTGCCCAAGGCTGAGGTCTCAGGCAAAGCTGGCTGTGTATTTCAAGGACATGGAAAGGGTTAACTTCAAGCTTTCCCCTGAGCAGGTCTTTTTACAAGCTCATTGTTTTTAATTACACATGCAAAAAGAATTGGTTTTGCAGTTTCCAAAAAGAAAAATTTCTCTCACTCTGTTCAATCAGCCATCACGCACTCACAATCATCAGAGGCTATCACAATGCTTTCCTTACCCTGAGTCCCCAGGTCTCCCTATCTGATGCTCCCTTCCTGGGAGCCCAAGGAGGTGATCAGTCTCCTCTTCCACCCACTGGGGTAGGTTCCTGCCTAGGGATTGGCCTTGGGCCTTACCTTATCCTGTGGCCATTCCTGGTGAGTTGGTCCGTCTCTCCAGTGAGTACAGTTGGGGCTCGGCCGTCTGGAGAGTCGGAACGCAGGTCCAAAAGAGAGCCCGGAATACCGTCAGGTGGCGCGCCTCCTCCTTCGTCTCAGGGTTCCTTCACTCCAGCCCGGCCGAGCCACCAGTCTGGCGCCTCAAGGGCCTAGCGGGGTTGGAATCTCGCTGGGGCCTTCAGAAATGTTGCAGAAACCAGTACTCAAGAAACCAAGCACCACACTTGGAGAGTTGGAGAACTCAGATTTATTATGCCAGCGGGCCCAGAGGAGTTAACACTCCAAGCTCTGAGCCCGGAACAAAGGGATTGCAGAGTTTTAATAGACCGACTGTAGTGGGCAACACTAGCCGTTAATAGGCTGGTTTAAACTAAGGGGTTTCGCGCGCATGGGAACAGTGGTCAAGGTGGGGAGGGGGATGCCTGACCTGGACAGGCATGATGAAACAGATTGGCAGGGGCTGGGTGATTGCAAAGAGCAGGAAAGGATGTGTACGATAAACTCCAGTTCCTAGTATTACAAGTCCCCACTTTCTGAGACTACGTGATCCAGACTTTGCAAGTGGCAAGGTGAGTTACAGAGGCAGAAGGAGGTAAAATTTTAACTTTTCCTCTTCAGGAGGAGAAGGGGATGACAGAGGATAAGATGGTTGGATGGCATTGCAAACTCGATGGACATGAGTTTGAGCAAGCTCTGGGAGTTGGTGGTGGACAAAAAAGCCTAGCGTGCTACAGTCTGCAGCATTGCAAAGAATCAGACACATCTGAGTGACTGAACTGAACAGAACTGGACAGCAAAGAGATCAAACCAGTCAATCCTAAAGGAAATCAACCCTGAATATTCATTGGAAGGACTGATGCTGAAGCCGAAGCTCCAATACTTTGGCATCAGATTTGAAGAGCTGACTCATTGAAAAAGACCCTGATGCTGGGGCAGATTGAGGTAGGAAGAGAAGGGGGCAAGATGGTTGGATGACATCACCAACTCAATGGACATGAGTTTGTGCGAACTCTTGGATTTAGTGAGGAACAGAGAAGCCTGGTGTGCTGCAGTCCATGAGTTGCAAAGAATAGATGCAACTTAGCAACTGAACAACAATAAAAATGAAATTACCAAAGAAAAAAAAAAATAGGGGCATGAAGAAATGCTGCCATCTTGTAGCCATTCACTGTAACAGCAACTTTTTAAGGTGTGCTTGTGGCTCAGTCGTGTCTGAGTCTTTGCAACCCCATTGATTGTAGACTGCCAGGCTCCTGTGTCCATGGAATTTCTCAGGCAAGAATACTGGAGTGGGTATACATTCCCTTCTCCAGGGGATCTTCCCGACCTGGGAATCGAACCCAGGTCTCCTGCATTGCAGGCAGATTCTTTGCCATCTGAACCACCAGGGAAGCACTTAAAAGGTGCGTTGATGGGCATTTAATGTTCACACGGCCTACGGGGCTGTAAGTAAAACTCACCTGCCTTCAAGAAATGTCATAGGCATGGTCATTAATTTTAAAAAACCCAATACACAGCAGAAGTTCAAGAAGCCAGTTTCAAGAGACATGTTTCACTCACACCCTTTTAAAAAATCACATGAAAAGAAAGATGTCAGCATTGATAAATATTAGAGAAATGCAAACCAAAACTACACTGAGGTATCACCATAGAGTGGTCAGAATGGCCATTGGCAGAAACCCTACAAAGGATAAATACTGGAGACAGTATGGAGAAAAAGGAACCCTCCCACACTGATGCTGGCAATGCAAATTGCGAACAGCCACTCTGGAGGACAGAGTGGAGCTTTCTCAAACAATGAAAAGGCCAGTGAAATTAGAATACTCCCTAACACCACACACAAAATTAAACTCCCAACAGTTTAAAGATCTAAACCTAAGGATGGGTACTATAAAACTCCTGAGGAAAATATAGGGAGATGTAAATCACAGCAAGTTCTTTTGGGATCTACTTCTTACAATAATCAAAAACAAAACAAGAATAAACAAATTGTGCCTAATTAATCTTAACAGCATTTGCACAGCAAAGGAAATCCTAAAATAAATTCATTTCTTCTTCTCCAGAAAATAATTTAGGATGCCCTGTAAATATAACCACAAACTGAGTCAAATATTACAGTAATGCTTTCCTATTATCCAGACAAAACATATCTTAGAGATGTTTTCTTAGGAAACATATATATATATATATATATATATATATGTATATATCTGATATATATACATATATATATCTGTAACAGATATGCAATCATAAAAGAGTCACCCACTTGATTTTCTCCTAACCCCCACCTTTATGGATTTAAGTCTTGGTGACCAGTGACTATTTAATAAATACATTTAAGAAATTGTTGGCAGAGATGGCTCTTTTAAACAATAACTTGTAGTTATATCTCAGAACATAATTTATCTACAAAAAACACTTTAAGTATAGGGAAAGATTGCTTCTGTTTCCCTCGGCTGCAGGGATGACTGCATTGGGGTGCAGTCTCCCCTCACGCATCACCCTGGACAGGCCTAACCCTCGGTCGCTCGCTGGAGCTCAGCTGCAGGGCTGGCCCAAGGAGCCTCTTCTGTCGAGGGGGGTTCAGGCTCATGCTCCCCTAAGAGCCCACAACACGTGGAGCTAGGAGTGCTCACTGCAGCCCCCAGGCTACATGGTCTCATGAGGAGCTACTGTGGAAACAGAGGCAGTTCAGGCCTACACTCCACATCAGTTCGATTTACCAACTCTGATTTGTGTCCTGAACTGCTTTTCTTTTCTTCTTCTTCTTTTAGAAAGCTGTTTTTCTGGTTTTATCTATATTTGCTTATTTACTGATGTCACGGTATGGTTTTCGGGATCTTAGTTGCCTGACTACACTGGTGCCTCCTTGCAGGGGAAGCCGGGGAAAAAACCACAAGGGAACTCCCTGGAACTGCTGTTCTTGGGGTGGTTCTGCTGTGTCTGTCTTTCACCCTTTAATTTTACATAATAACCATTAGAACCAGTTTGTAGTTGAAGACAAAAGGATGATTTTTCACTGGGAATTAGCCAGTTATTTCGCAAATCCCTTGGGAATTCAAACACTGATGGGTATTCCTATTTGCAAACAGTGATTATACAAGACTAAATGCCATGTTACGTGGTTAGACGATGTTGTCATGCAGAATCCACTTGCATACAACAACTTGCCCCTGGAAGGACCCAGAAATCCCAGGTCCTGCCTTGTCCCAGGCCCTGCACCCACCGAGGCTGGGGGCACGTAGAGAGAAAGGTTTGCCCTGCACATCCTGTTCTAGGACTGCCGGTCCGGGATCCAGGCAGCTGTGGTCAGCCAGCCAGCACACCCAATGGAAATTCACATCCAGTGGAAAGGACAGACAGAGAAACAGAAAATGACAATGTGGTGTGGCACGTGCTACGAGAGGAGACATTCAGGGGAACAACTCAGACAACAGGAGGGCCAAGGCGGTGTGCAGGGCCGGCCAGACCGGGTGGATCTGTAGAGGCTCCAGGAGGTGGACACAAAGGTTTCCTTGAACGGCACAGGGGTCAGTGTGACCAGGAAACAACCAGCAGGGGATGCTGACGACCTGACCAAGCACCAGGAAGAGATGACGGTTGGCCTAGCTCCAGACAATCAGCCAGCACCTTGGGTCACCCAGGCCTGCTCTGGCCTTCTGTTTCCCCGGACACAGGCCACCTCTCCAGACAGCTCTGGGCAAAACTGTGTCTTCACCCACCTCCACCCAACTCCCTCCTCACCCACCTCAGGTCTTGCTGAGCCCAGAGCACCAGGGATGCCCACCATCCTCCCAGTTGAAGCCCACCAGCCAGCCCTTCGAGGTCCTGCCAACACACTTACATGGGCGGTCACGAGATGCAGCTGGAGTCCAAATCGCACAGTCCACTCATTTCACCTTGAGTTCCTAGGAAACAGCTCTTTACCCGTGAATCATACTTTGCATTTGCACTTTCACGCATTGCTGGTCCTTTACAAAACACATTTTCTTAGGGACTTTTACACTAAAGTGTCTTTTGCAAAGCAAGCATTCAGTTATAACGTTGATTTTGGTACAGTTTCATTTTATGTGCATAGATGTGTTAAAGAGGGCCATGTATAAAATGAGCTGCTTAGTTTGCCACTTCTTTGAAGTCTGAGGCACCTGAGGGTGAGCTCGCCTGGTGTTTAGGATTGTTTTCTCAGAGTCCTGTCTTCCCACCTTCATCTCCAGACACAAGGGAGATGACAAAACAGGTCTGCTGCTGCAAAGTGTCTTCAGGAATCTTCAAACCCAGCTTCTTCCAGGAGTTCAGGGTTAGGGACCAGAACAGTGAGAGGGTGTGTGTGGGAGGCAAGAGCAAGTCACCGAAACCAAGGGTCTGTGACCAGCCCACCTTCTGTCAGGGGCACCACCTGGAGCTGGTCTCCACACGGGCCAGCCCTTGTGCTGAGACGGGGGGAGCAGTTGACCCCAGAAACCACCAGCTAAGTGCCTGTGGGACCGACTGTCAGCCCCGAGCTAAGGTTGAACCATGACTACATTTACCTGCATATTTACTGTGAGTGGCTGTATTCTCCCCTATTCTTTCTATTTTCTATAAACCCGCTTTATGAAGGTATGATTGACATACAGAAAACTGAGTTTGGACATAGGTTACATCCACGAAGCCATGACCACAGTCTACACCGTAAACATTTATTTATAATTATCAGTATCATCATCATTTATGTGTACGGTAAGAATACTTAAGATAGGATCCATCCTATCGTAAATTTTAAGTACACAGTGCAGTATTGTGAAGTACAGGAGCCATATTTAACAGCCAACCTCCAGGACTTATTCATCTGGCATCACTGAAATTTGTGCCCTTGCACCAGCACCTCGCAACTTCTCAGGGACTCAGGAGGGTAAAGTATTGCCTAGGGCCTTTATAGCTGGGATTGTAGCAGCAGAGACTTGGTGTCTTTCTGCTCTGTCCAGACCTACTTGAGGTTGGTAAATGCTCTGCTCCCTCCAGAAGCTGGGTTTGAAGATTCCTGAAGACGTATAGAGCCCTGAGTCTGGACCCCACGCCCACCCATTCACTAGCAAACAGAAGCCCTTGCTCCCTGGACCTCTCTGCTCCTGTCTTCTGGTCTTCTCTCCCCCTAATATGCCCCTCCTTGCTTTCCACCAGAGAAGGAGCTGGTGGAGAAAAGGGAAGCCATCAGGCTATAACAGTGGCTCACACATAGGTGTTTCCTGGCGTGAGGGGCTGCTCTGTGTGTCCTGTGGGGTCACACATTAATCTTCATGACAACCTCATGTGGGGAGTTTTCATCACTACCTCCGCTTCACGGATGAAGGCCTGAGGCAGGGCAGTGCGGGAACGTAGCCACCCTCGCACACAATGAGACCCAGACGTCCTTAACCTGTGGCTCACCTGGCTCCAGCCACTGCCTCCTCGCGTTCTTGGAAACTCTGCTAGGTCCTCTCCACAAATCCCCTCAAGACTTACAGGCTCTTAACTAATCTATGTGGGCAAGTTACTTCAAGTTTGCCTGAAAAACAACCCCAGGCAGGTTTCTACCCAGCTATGAGCACACGGAAACCTGAAGAGAGACGGGAGAGCCCAGGTCCCAGCAGACAGGAAGCAGCTGGTTTCACTGGAAAAGCAGAGGCAGACCTGGGGACTGGACAAGAGGAAGTGGGCCTGAGAAGGAGGGGCAGCGATACCCCCTCACAGCCCCGTCCTCCACTCGAGCACAAGTCCACAGCAGTGCGCTGGCTCTGCAGTCAACACACTGAAGATGACGTGCCCCGTGGGCCAAGACCAAGTGCCAGCCAACATCCACAGAGGCGAAGGAAAGCAGAAAACAAAGAGCTGTGCTCTGAGTTTTTGAGATTGAACTGTGATGGGCAACAGCAGCATCACCCCTCTCTAGCACATGTCTGTGCCCAGAGTGGCATTCTCCAAGGGCAGTTGTAGACATTTGTGGAACACTGTTGTTGTCGTTCAGATGCTCAGTCGTGTCTGACTCTTTGTGACCCCATAGACTGCAGCACGCCAGGCCTCCCTGTCCCTCACCACCTCCCGGAATTTGTCCAAGTTCATGTTCATTGCATCCGTGATGCTGTCCAGCCATCTCATCCTCTGCCGTCCTCTTCTCCTGCCCTCAATCTATCCCAGCATCAGCGACTTCTCTAGTGAGTCATCTGTTCGCATCAGAGGACCAAAATCCTGGAGCTTCACCTTCAGCATCAGTCCTTCCAGGGAATATCCAGTGCTGATCTCCCTTAAGATTGACTTGTTTGCTCTCCTTGCTATCCAGGGGACTTTCAGGAATCTTCTCCAGCCTTCTTCGAAGCACGGTTCAAAAGCATCAATTCTTTGGTGTTCTGCCTTCTTTTCGGTCCAGCTCTCACACCCACACATGACCACTGGGAAGACCGGAGCCTTGACTACATGAACCTTTGGCGGCAGAGTGATGTCTCTACTTTTCAACACACTGTCTAGGTCTGTCATCGCCTTCCTGCCAAGAAGCAATCATCTTCTGATTTCATGGCTGCAGTCACAGTCCGCAGTGATTTGAGGAAGCTGAGAACCACAGAACTCAAGTCTCCCAGAAAGGAGCATGCCCTGTCCACAGGTTTTAAGTTGTTTCAGAAGGTCAGCACTGCTGGCCAGGCCCCAGCTTCACACAGGGGGTCAAAAGTCGGGCAAGATCCTTTTGCAAAGCTCCCCCACTAAGCTTCCACTCTAAGAAGGTCTTGATTACAGAAATGTATACTCATGCAGATGTTTTTACAATGCAGAAAATAATGGAGAGGAAGTCAAAACTCCCTGTGATTCCATCCCAAGAGATACTCGCCACTAACCTGTGGATCCATGACCTCTCTGCCTCAGGCTTACTGACCTCTCTAACCTGGACTTTAGTCTGGGATGGACATCACATCCCACACTACCCCTAGATGTCCAGGGCAGAGCTGGCAACACGCTGAGGGTCGAGGTGGGGGTGTCTGGCTGGGAGATCCGTCTGAAGGGGCACACTCTGAAGGGCCTGGGCTGCAGACTTGGTGTGCGTCTGTGTCCTCGTCAGACCTCTGTTTATCAGCTGACCCCAGAGCCATGTGACTAAAGGGTGCTCCACAGAGCAGCCACGACCTCACTACTAACTGGCCCAGTCTGTCTCTTTCTACCCCAAATTCCACATTGTGTATTACCAGTGAGACCAAGACCAAGCCTGCTAGCACCAAGCTCAGCAGCACCCCCTGACTTTTCAGACCCTGCTCCACAGCAGAGGGGAGGGCAGGGAATTGGGGAGTTAACCAGGCCCTCGATTTCCAACTCCTGAGGCCAGGCCACCAGGTCATTCACAAACACTGGGCAACAAAAAGTCCTTAAGTCTTAAGCTACAGGAGAGGCTCGTCCCTGACTCGTGGGCAGAGAGAGGGATGGGCTGTCCTCCTTCTCTGCAGGCTGGCATTACCACATGCCTAGGCTTCTCCCCCTCGGCGTTGCTGACTTTCTGGACTGAACTGCTCTGTGTAGGGCTGTCCTGGGCACTGAGTGTCCCGGCAGGGAGGGCCACATGGTTCTGCTCTGGAGCCCCGCACTTGCCCCCCTGCTCTGGGCAGCCCAGGGCGCCCACAGGCAGGACTCACCAGGCACTCTGGAGTCGGGGGTGGGACTGGAGTCTCTTCTCCACCGCAGTTGGCATCCAAAAATCCTAACTGCTGATTCAGTAACTCATGTGAGGTTGACATTTCTCCTCTCTGTTATCAGGGTCTTAAAAACAATTTATCTCTGTGTTTTCATTATTAAATCCCTTTTCATTCTGATGAAACACCTTTGGTCTTCAAATACCTAGAAGTTTTGGGGTTTTTTTTAAGATATCCTTTTTTTTCCATTTATTTATTTGGCTGCACTGGTTCTTGGATGCAGCGTGCAGGACCTTTAGTTGCAGGATACTATCTCTGGGTTGCAGCCTGTGGGATCTAGTTCCCTGACTAGGGATCACACCTGGGCCCCCTGCTTTGGGAGTGTGGAGTCTTAGCCACAGGACCACCAGAGAAGTCCCTAGAGGTTAGGATTTTAAGTCTACTGCTACTTCCATTTTGGATACTGATGACTGTGAGGGCATACCCAGGACTTGGGGAAAAACATTTCCCTGTGTCTGTGGCATGTTTCCCTCGATACTGGGAGGATGAGTACCAATTTTGGATGGACTATTTGAAGCCATAGACATGAGGAGGACTGCACCCCTACACCTGCCCGTTTTCCTCCTTGGTCTCTGTCTGTAACTAGTCTGTAGCCGTGTACCCATGGGGAGTGTGCACCTCTGCAGCTGCGCCTTCCTTGCAGACTCCCGACACCCTCTCCACGAGACCCAGCCGTGGCTCAGGGAAGGTGCAGCCACTCTGACTGACAGACCTCTTTAAAGACTTCAAAGTGGGGCCACGTGGTGTCCTTTTGCTGCCAGGATACGGCCAGGAAGTGGGTGAGGGAAGAGCCGTGGTGCCCACCTCACAAATAGAGAAGCCCAAGGCTCAGCTGAGAGGACAGTCCAAGCTTGCCCAGACCCAGGGCCCTCATGGGTGCCTGCAGGACGCATGACTGAAGTAAAAGGCCTCCCCACGCTCCCAGCCCTCTGCAGAGGGCCTTCTCATTTAACTGCAATCACAGCTCTGGACACCTCACTGAGGCAGCCAGCTCAGTGATGACTAACAGAACCGCATCTTATGTCGGGATTGTGGGGCAAGCGTGTACCTTGCGTCTGCCAGCCGCAGAGAGCCTCCCAGTGAGGCCTCCCAAGGCTCCATGACCCCATGGTGCCAGTCAGGTCAGGATGCACAGGGAGGTTTTCAATCAAGCTTCTGGACTTTGAAGAGATTTTCCCATTGAAAGACTTTGCTAGGCAAGTTGATTGTCTACACTGAACCCACCCACAGGCTTGAAGCCCTCAAGGACCTTATTCAAGTCTCAGCTGGACGCTCAGCCTCCACGCACAACCACCCAGTGTTCCCAGACTTTCCTCCTGCTGATCGCACCAACCGACAAGGGACTGCAACAGAGGAGAGGAGAGATGGGTAGGAAAGGCTGCAGCAGGCCTGGGGGTCATGGACGGCGCCGAGCAGACACGTGACGGGGCTCTGACCACAGGCCACCAGCGTGGCAGAGGTGACCGCTGCTCCACCAAGTCCTGTGGCCTCAGCCTCCTCTTTCCCCCATCCAGGGAGCTGCTCATCTGCCCTCAGCCTCTTTCCCTCTTTCTTAGAACGTTTGGGTGGGAGCACCCCGTGAGCACGCCCAGAGCTGCTCCTACCCCCGGGGGACAAGCAGCAGCAGCAACCTGCAACTGTCCTTGGGGCCGAAAACCTGCATTCAGCTTAGGAAATGTCCCTCTGAGAGAAAGCCAGCGCTTCTCCATACAGTTTGCGCTGCTGCTTGCCCAGTGTGCATCTTTGACATTTCCTGGTTCTACCTGGAATGTATGAGACTTCGTGTAGATGACAGGTTGATCCTTTTCTAGCTGTCAGAACAACGCTCATGCTCAGTGTGCTGTCTGGAATAGTCTCCTCTTGACTCTGCGGACATCTCTCAGCATTTCTTCTGTCTGCCTCCTTACTTCACTTGTTCTGGAACTCAAGTTCTGGCCAGCCTGCTGTTTCTCTTAAGAGCAGGGACTGTAAATCGCTGCCTCTCTGATCATAGTCCCTGGCATCCAACAGCATATTTATTAAAAGGAAATAAAAATTAAATTTTAAGTACTGCAATTTTGCAATCTGTATTGAAGAGGTTAGAGATATCTGTGCTTTATGGCCTAGTATTTTCATTTTTAGGAGTTGATTGTAATGAAATCAGAAGTAAGTAAATTCAAGAAACAGAGGATTATATAAAATCTAAACACTGGAAACATTCTAAGTATCCAATAATGAAATGATTAAAATTATACATGTATTCAAATATTAAAAACAATATTTTCTAAGAACATTTAATGAAAATGCTTTTTATATAACATGAGGTAAAAAAAGATCTAAATTTTTAAGATATATCAATCAGATCAGATCAGTCGCTCAGTCGTGTCCAACTCTTTGTGACCCCATGAATCGCAGCATGCCAGGCCTCCCTGTCCATTACCAACTCCCGGAGTTCACTCAGACTCATGTCCATCAAGTCAGTGATGCCATCCAGCCATCTCATCCTCTGGCGTCCCCTTCTCCTTCTGCCCCCGATCCCTCCCAGCATCAGAGTCTTTTCCAGTGAGTCAACTCTTTGCATGAGGTGGCCAAAGTACTGGAGTTTCAGCTTTAGCATCATTCCTTCCAAAGAAATCCCAGGGCTGATCTCCTTCAGAATGGACTGGTTGGATCTCCTTGCAGTCCAAGGGACTCTCAGGAGTCTTCTTCAACACCACAGTTCAAAAGATCAATTCTTCGACACTCAACCTTCTTCACAGTCCAACTCTCACATCCATACATGACCACAGGAAAAACCATAGCCTTGACTAGATGGACCTTTGTTGGCAAAGTAATGTCTCTGCTTTTCAATATGCTATCTAGGTTGGTCATAACTTTCCTTCCAAGAAGTAAGCATCTTTTAATTTCATGGCTGCAGTCACCATCTGCAGTGATTTTGGAGCCCAGAAAAATAAAGTCTAACACTGTTTCCACTGTTTCCCCATCTATTTCCCATGAAGTGATGGGACCGGAGGCCATGATCTTCGTTTTCTGAATGTTGAGCTTTAAGCCAACTTTTTCACTCTCCTCTTTCACTTTCATCAAGAGGCTTTTGAGTTCCTCTTCACTTTCTGCCATAAGGGTGGTGTCATCTGTATATCTGAGGTTATTGATATTTCTCCCGGCAATCTTGGTTCCAGCTTGTGTTTCTTCCAGTCCAGCGTTTCTCATGATGTACTCTGCATATAAGTTGAATAAACAGGGTGACAATATACAGCCTTGACGAACTCCTTTTCCTATTTGGAACCAGTCTGTTGTTCCATGTCCAGTTCTAACTGTTGCTTCCTGACCTGCATACAGATTTCTCAGGAGGCAGGTTAGGTGATCTGGTATTCCCATCTCTTTCAGAATTTTCAGTTTATTGTGATCCACACAGTCAAAGGCTTTGGCATAGTCAATAAAGCAGTAATAGGTGTTTTTCTGGAACTCTCTTGCTTTTTCCATGATCCAGCAGATGTTGGCAATTTGATCTCTGGTTCCTCTGCCTTTTCTAAAACCAGCTGGAACATCAGGAAGTTCACAGTTCACATATTGCTGAAGCCTGGCTTGGAGTATTTTGAGCATTACTTTACTAGCGTGTGAGATGAGCGCAGTTGTGCGGTAGTTCGAGCATTCTTTGGCATTGCCCTTATTTGGGATCGGAATGAAAACTGACCTTTTCCAGTCCTGTGGCCACTGCTGAGTTTTCCAAATTTGCTAGCATATTGAGTGCAGCACTTTCACAGCATCATCTTTCAGGATTTGGAAGAGCTCAACTGGAATTCCATCACCTCCACTAGCTTTGTTCATAGTGATGCTTTCTAAGGCCCACTTGACTTCACATTCCAGGATGTCTGGCTCGAGGTCAGTGATCACACCATCCTGATTATCTGGGTCATGAAGATCTTTTTTGTACAGTTCTTCTGTATATTCTTGCCATCTCTTCTTAATATCTTCTGCTTCTGTTAGGTCCATACCATTTCTGTTCTTTATCGAGCCCATCTTTGCATGAAATGTTCCTTTGGTATCTCTGATTTTCTTGAAGAGATCTCTAGTCTTTCCCATTCTGTTGTTTTCCTCTATTTCTTTGCATTGATCACTGAAGAAGGCTTTCTTATCTCTTCTTGCTATTCTTTGGAACTCTGCATTCAGATGTTTATATCTTTCCTTTTCTCCTTTGCTTTTCGCTTCTCTTCTTTTCACAGCTATATACGCAGAAAAAGAAATAAAGATAAAATATACCAAAAGGTAATAGAGTTGATTGCTAAGTAGTATGAGTGATTTTAACTTTTTCTGTTTTGTGTTTGAATTCTCCAGATTTATTTCACAATGAATTTATGGGCTTCCCTGATGGCTCTGTGGGTAAAGAAAGAAAGTGAAGTTGCTCAGTGGTGTCCAATTCTTTGCAACCCCATGGACTGTAGCCTACCAGGCTCCTCCGTCCATGGAATTTTCCAGGCAAGAGTACTGGAGTGGGTTGCCATTTCCTTCTCCAGGGGATCTTCCCGACCCAGGGTTTGAACCCGGGTCTCCTGCATTGCAGGCGGATGCTTTACTATCTGAGCTACCAGGGAAGCCCCAGTGGGTAAAGAATCTGCCTACAATGCAGGAGACAATGGAGATGCAGTTAGATCCCTGGAGTGGGAAGATCCTCTGGAGGAGCACAGGGCAACCTACTCCAGTATTCTTGCCTGGAGAATCTCATGGACAGAGAAGCCTGGAGGGCTACAATCCATAGGGTTGCAAAGAGTCGGACATGACTGAAGCAACTTAGCACGGCACAGTGCATTTTAACAAAGGTACAGTAGTTAATTTCACATTCTATTTCCTGTCATTTTATTTTGTGAATGCTGATCAATGCAGTATTTACATATATTAGATCTTCATGTTGGCATACCACCATTTTCATTATAAAGGTTCATGGTGTGTATGTGTTCCAAAAAATAGAGCCTTTTACTTAAATATCATGTAAGAGATTCCAAAGTCTTGTGAAGAGTTTATAACAACTGAGTAAACTTAACAGGAGTAAGGAATAACATTATCCTTAAAAAAATTTTTTGTCCATACGATTTATTTTTTTCTAAAATCCTCTCCTCTGTGGTATCTCATTTCCATTAAATAGGGTAATGCCTTTGTCCCTAAAGCCACATAGTCTTAAATTAAGAACCCCATTTTCTCTCTTTCACTGATATTTTAAATTTCATCCTTTCTATGTCACTTTGTTGTAGTTGTATCTCCTTTACCATTTTTGACTGGGTATTACTTAGTGAACAAATCTGGAAGTCTTAAAACAGGTGTGTTTTATCTCATTCACGTTTATAGGCATGCAGATATATATACTCTCAGTTCCTATTTATTTTACATTGTGTTTTCTGTCTGTGGAACTGCTTTCTGGCTGCAGGGGCTCTGCACTGCAGTCTGCAGCTCCTTCTGCTGCACGTTCCCCTTTAGCTGCTGGGCAGCATGTGGGACCTTGGCTGCCTGGCCAAGGATAGAAACCCCGTCCCCGGTAAATTCTTAACCACTGGGCCACCAGGTAAGTCCCTATCTAAAGAATTTTATAATGAATTTTATAAATTCTAAAGAATTTTTTAATTTTAAATTTAAAATTTTAAATTCTAAAGAATTTTACAATATGTTTGCATTAGTTTCGCACTCTATATATACATAGAATGTTCTGAAAATTTGGAGAGGCTATATTTTTGTTCTAATACTGTTTTTGATTACATTTAAAACCATAAATTTAACTAATACACCCCTCTGTATGTATAATTAGCACGTTTGTATTTCTTCTTCCTTTTTCTCCAATTAATTCAACTAAGAAAAAGTGATATATAATCTACTAAATAGGATTGTAAGTTTGTGTAGCACGCTTTCACAGCACTCTGGAAGCACCTACTTGTCCTGTGTTCTTGGCTTCATCAGAGATTCCTCAAGAGCGAGGATTTCGGTTTCCGCAGCCCCGCTTCCAGAGCGCTCTAGATAGGAAACACCCATGACGTTGCTCACAACTGACGGCGTCTTTCTTCTGTTTCTTGCCTCTACCAGCCCTGGCAGAAGTCTTCCTTCTCATCAGACAGGCCTATAGGTGCTTCTGACCCTTCCGAACCCTTTACCTTTGGCCTGTGCTAGACTACGCCTTAGAATGTTGCCTCCGTGCAGAACCTCTGCCCAAACCATCTACCACCTGGCAGCTCTAACGGACAGATGGACCCAAGGGGGGTCAGGCCTCGGTGAGTCCGGTATCACCCAAGACAACGTTAAAAATCAGCCAAAACAGACCCTTTTCCTGGACGACGGAAGGATGCTAACAAAATCTTGGCGGAAGCGAGCAAGGGAGAAAAAGTGTGGGCGCCGCGGTGGGAATGGGGCGACCCGGGCGAGTCAACCGGGCTTCTCTCCCCGGCTCTTGATTTTGTGGACTGAAGTGAGCACCCACCCGGGAGAGGCGTCCTCGGGGGCGGGCCCGTGGGCGGGGCTCGGGGCGGGGACTGGCGGCGGCTTCTCCGGAGGCCGGCCGACGAGCCCTGGGTGGGGCGTCGGGTGAGTCCTCGGGACGGGGGGCGTGTCCTCCAGACTGAGAGGGTGGGTCCTCAGGCGCGAGGCTGGGCCTTGAGGCTCGTGGGGCCAGTCCCCGGGACGTGAGCCGGGTTTTCCCGGCGCCGGGCCGGTCCTTGGGGAACCGGATTAGCGGCGGGTCTACGGGGCGCCGAGCGGGACGTGGGCCCTTGGGGCTCGTGGGGCGGGTCCTCGGGGCTCCGGGCGGGTCCTCGGGGGACGGGTGCTCTGGGCCCGGGGCGGGGACTGGCGGCGGGTATTCTGGGCGCTGGGCAGGGATTGGTGGCGGATCCTCCGGGCTCTGGGCGGGACGTGGGTTCTAGGGTATCGGGGGGCGGGTCCTTGGAGCGGCGCGCGCCGCCGTACCCCGCTCCTCCCGCGCGCGGCCCCTGGAGTGCCCAAGGCGCGCGGCCAGCCCTGCTCGGGCCGCTGCACTCGAGCTGCCCCGCGGCCGAGCGAGCGCGGGCAGGGTCCGGGGCCGGGGCCACGGCGGCGGGTGGCGCACCCAAGGTCCTTCTGCAGTCCCCATAGGGAAGAGCGAGGGCGAAGCCAAGGCTAAGCGGGTCCGGAACCATGAACCGGAGTTTCCACAAGTCTCAGACCCTGGGCTTCTACGACTGCAGCGCGGTGGAAGTCAAGAGCAAGGTGAGCCGGGGGCCGGCAGTCTGCGCAGCCCCCCCTCCCCGCCCCACGAATGAATGGGAACCCCAAAGGGGACTGGGCGGCGCGAGAGGGGCCGGCGCCGACCACAACTTCGGAGCGCGGCGCGCGTCCGTGAGATGCGCCGGGGTCCCTCAGTCCTTCCCGCCCCTGCGCGCGCACAAAGCCCAGCAGCCCGGTAAGGTTCGGCTCGAGCCCCGGCGCTCAGAGGGCCGCGCGGCCGCCGGACCCTTCGCAAGAGTGGCTCTTTTGTTCCACAAGCCGGCGGCGATCCGGCGCACCGCGCGATGGAGGGGCGATGTTTCCGGGGCGACCCAGGGGCTGATCGGATTCGGGGCCCTGGAGGGGCCTTGGGGGCCCGGGCCGGGGGAGGGCCCTGGCTGCGCCGCCTCCTTCGCAGCGGAGGAGCCTCGGAACCGGCGAGGGGGAGACAGGCAGCGGGTCCTCGATCCCCGGACCGGACCCCCGGTCCCCAGCACGGCCCTGCGTACCAGCCCTTCAGCCTCCCGACGCGCCCCAGGCCCAGATTCCCCGGGCGCGCCGGACCGGCGGCCCCTCCCGCTGCCCGCGCCCCGGCCCAAGCGTGCCCGAACTTGCGGGTGGCTGTGCGCTTTGGATAATTGGCTGATAGGATCTGGCGCTTCTGCCCGTTGCGGGGGCGGCACCTTCGCGGCAGAAGCTTTTGTCTGCGAGGGTCTCAGGGGTGGACCTTGCCGCAGATGAAGAGCAGCAGTTGTTCAGGGTCCTGGAGGAGGGGGCCTCGGGCTTACTGCTGCCTGGGATCGGCTTTCGCCCTTTCTCTGCGCTACACCTCCCCCCCCCCCCCCCCCCCGCCCCCGGCTTGGTCTGGCAAGGAGGAGAACCTGAGTGGTGGCAGAGGGGCCAGACCCGAGGGTGGGCTCTGACCTCCAAATCTGTGCACACTTGGTCGCCAGCGTGTGTGCCCTGGTTCGCTCTCTGGGAAGACTAACCCGATGGCCCCTGTCTGGGCTGACCGTACCGATCAAGGTGGGGTCCTTTGGCGTAGGATTTCCAGGGCTTCCTCCGAGGATGGGGGTTCTCTGCAGGAATCCCACAGAATGAGTTGTGGGATTTCATCACATCTTGTTGGGCAGTCTATTTATGAACCTTCATATCTAATTACCTCCAATGCTAATTCTGTGACCCTGGCCCAGCACTCATCTCTTTTTAGCCCCAGAACTCCCCACACCCCCAAATCAAAAGTGACCTCTGTGAGTTGTGTGGGGGGAAAAACCAGCAAGCCTGAGTGGGAGCACCAAATAACTGACGTTTCTTCAACTCAGTGGGAATGTGGCTTCTTAGAACTCATTGTCCCCTGACAGTAGCCACTGAGCACCCATGGTGTTTCACTTTAACTCTTTATTTTGAGATCATCATAGATTAACAGGCAGTTGGGAGAAAGAACACAGAGACTTCCCACAGGTGCCATCTTGTATCACAGTGTCACATCCAGGGCCTTGCAGCGTTTTCAGGTCACAGTTTGTCATGCGTGCATTCCTGAGGCCCAGCAGTCTCCACGAGGACCACTTCCATCGCGAGGGGACCTCCTGGCAGCCTTTCACCCCTGCAAGGTGGCCGTGTGGTTCTAAGTGATGAACAGCACAGGCCGTTCACGAGTCTCACTGGCCGAATTCCCTGGGCTCTGCAGCCATGGTGGCAGGCAGCTGCCTGACCAGATGCAAGTCCGGAGGGCTAGCCCTGGAGGAAATGCCCTCACCGGCCTTTATCCTGCAGTCGTGCACTCTGGACACTGCGGACCCCTGAGGCCTGAAGAGAAAGAGTCTGCCTTTGCCTCTCCCGGGGAACTGGGGGCCATAGGCGTTCTGGTGGCCCAGTGGGTTACCTCAGGCTGCTGCTCCTCCTTGACCCCCAGTGCAGAAGGAGGGCTGCCCCATGGCCCGAGCCTGGGTTCAAGTTCACATGTACTGACTGCTTCGCCAGGGGTGAGTGGCAGAGGGGGAGAGTTTTGGGAACTGTCCTGGAGGGCCACACCAGGCTGGGCCCTGCTGGGCTGGCTGGTTACACACAACACCACCGCCCCAGGCCCTTTGGGATAGGTGGCTTGCCTTACTGTTTGTCCAGTGGGGCCACGTGGCTCCCCCTTCTGTACCACTCTCTCACGCACCCACGGGGTCCATCTCTGCAGGGAGCCTTATTCCAGCTGCTCTTGTCAAAATATGGGAGGCAAACCATTATGACAGTGATGTCTTTATCCAATCTAAATGGTTCACCATAACACCTGGGTTTGCGTGTGGAGAAAATTGTGCCAAAATCCAGCCAGTTCTACCACCCAACCTTGTGAGCTTTCAGGCAAGTCATCTAACTTTTCTGAGCCTTAGTCATTTCATCTGTACAATGGTCATTGAACCTATTCTGGTAGCCTGACAGGATCAAATGAGGCAATGAATGGGAAAGCACCTCTAAACTGCAGAGCACCCACAGTTGTAAGAGCTAAGCACTGCAGATCAAGACTCTGTGGCATTTCAGGATATCAGGTCTGAAAATTGCCTCTGATCCTCTCAGAATTGTTGGTATTAGCCCTCTGCCACAGCTGGTCAATTCCCAAAGCCTTGAGACAGAGAAACTGTCTGGATCTGGTGGCTCTCCCCCATCAGATAGCCCCTAACTCTACCCAGCATTTCTCTCAAATACCTGTGATTTGTCTGTCCCTTTCCCAGCCGGCTGCATGCACTTCTGACTCCCCAGTTCTGGTAACAGGGCTGCCATTTCACACTCAGTCTGACTTTTTCCTCTCTTCCCAGAAGACCTACAGTGGGAAGGGGCTATGCAGATGTCTGGGGAGAATGTCTCAGGCCAAGGGGAGCAGTCTTGGCCCTTCAGAGGGATAGCAGGAAGTCTAGTGCTGGGAAGGAGTCTACAGGGCCCAAGTAGTTGGAGCTGACTGGCTGTGTGAGGGGAAGACAGAAGGCCACACAGGCCATTGTGAGCTCTGTAGTAGATTTCACTGTGTGACTGTCTCATCAGTCCCACCAGCATCTGCATATGCCTGGAAAGTCTAAAGGAACACAGCTTCCCCATCTCCGCAGTGTGCTCTACACTGCGCCCCCATCCTCCACCCCCGCCTGGAGACCCCTGCCTTAAGTGAGGTCCATGGTGTCCCAGCTTCCTTAGCAGGCAGGTCTCTTCCGTCTTCTCTTTGGCCTCTGGGGCCCTGGTTCTGTGGCTTCCCACACCTGAAGTGTTTTCTCCAAGAATCAGTGCTATCCTGACATTCCTCCTGCCAAGCCGCCTTTGCAGGCCGAGCATTCTCCATCCCACGCCCCTTCCCCACATTTCTCTCATTTTGCGGCCTTGGTACTGGTGACGGGGGCCCAGGGCTATATGACACACCCGTGGCCTCTGGTGTCCCTTGTGTCGGGGGAGAATAACACCACTAAAGGTTTTAATCCAGTTTGGGCTGCTTGTTTTAGATACTGAAAAGTGAAAGTCTCTCAGTCTGACTCTTTGCGACCCCATGAACTATACAGTCCATGGAATTCTCCAGGCCAGAATACTGGAGTGGACAGCCTTTCCCTTCTCCAGGGGATCTTCCCAACCCGGGGATAGAACCCAGATCTCCTGCATTGCAGGCAGATTCTTTACCAGCTGAGCCCCAAGGGAAGCCCAAGAATACTGGAGTGGGTAGCCTATCCCTTTTTCAGCATATCTTCCCAACCCAGGAATTGTACCAGAGTCTCCTGCATTGCAGGCGGATTCTTTAACCAACCAAGCTATCAGGGAAGCCCTACTGCTGGAAGCTTTTCTGTATTCTAAACAAATACACTATCATTGTGGAAGATGTGGAAACCACAACAGGCACAAAGCGGAGGTAATTCTCACATTCCAAGCGTGGTCGCATGTCCTTCTGACCCTTTATGTGCATCTGTACATGCAGATGTCTTCGTTTGACAGAATCAGGGTCATATTTTATAGGTGTATTTTTCTGTAGCCTTCAGCGTTCCACTTTCAACTTAACAGTGAAGTGTTGTATTTTCTTATGTCATTAATAGTTTCAGAAGACATATTTTTGAAATGAATACATAGTATTCAATCTTATATGTGAACCATAATTAACCTAACCAATATCCTATTTGGGTTATTTTCCATTTTTTTAGAGTAAACAATGTTGTGAATAACAACTTTGCATTTAAATGTTTATATAAACAGTACCTATAGAATGTATATCATATGAAGTATATAAAGCATGTCAGGGATTGGAGAAGGAAATGGCAACCCACTCCAGTACTATTGCCTGGAAAATCCCATGGACAGAGGAGTCTGGTGGGCTACAGTCCATGGGGTCACAAAGAGTTGGACACGACTGAGCACACCAAGTTTATAAAGATGTTGATTCTCTTACTTCGCTGCAGGACTTTTTATTATTTCTTTAGGACAGATTCTTAGAAATGAAATTACTAAGTGAAACGTATGCAAATTTTTAAGACTTTGAACACATATTGCTGAATTTTCTTCCAGAAAGTCTCTTCTATAAACGTGTACACCCTGCTTCGTGTCTATCCCCTCCCTCCCTCTGGTATACCCTCCAGTACTGGGTATTTTCTTATTCTTTTCAAATTAGATAAGTGAAACACTACCCCACTGTTTTAATTTGTAGTCTTGGGTTATTGGTGAATGGAATATTCTGATATGTGTTAGATATCTCTGTGTCTATTTTTAGCTGCCATATTCTTTCCTGCTTTCTTTTGTCAGTGATCTTATTTTTCACTGAGTTATGGACCTGCTCATCCACGGGAGATTTTCCAATCGGTGCAGATGCTGCTAGGTGTCAGTGCACCCTGTGGTCCCAGATCTTGTCTCTGCCTGGCCATGCCCTTGCATCTGGGGGCTGGAGCAGGGGCCATGCCCTCCCCACGCGATGGCTGGGCACTTGCCTCCTGCGGGCCAGTTGAGAACCGCCTGACACAGTTTGACTCACCTCTATGTGCAGCTACACCCTTTTAAGATTCTGGTTGTGTTGTATCGTGCACGTCTGTGTTTAAACAGGTTTGGTGACTCGATTTGGGAAGTTGCGTCCAGAGGAGACTGTCATCAGAGACCCAGGTGGGGAGTGTCACCTGATGGGCATGGATGGTGGTGCTGCCCACACCCTGTGAGCAGCAGAAAGCCCCTGTGGACCTTCCTGGGGGCACCCAGTTAGCAGAGGTTCCAGCCCTTTCCTGGGACTTGTGACATTTCAGATAGAGGGGTCTTCCAATTTTAGGGCAGGGAAGGCATGTCAGGAATTGGGAGATGCAACCATTCAAGTTGCTTTGAGGAGTCAGAAGGTTAGGGTCAGGGTTAGGGTTAGGGCTACTGTTTGTGAATCAGCAGAAAGAGAGAGGAATCTTGCCCCTTTCCCACAGAGGGGCCTCCTGGACTTTTAGAGACAAGCAAGGAGGGAGCCCGGAGTGACATCAGAGCATCGCTGAAACGGACCTTGGGGGACAGGGAGCGGCAGCACAGTTAGAGTCCAGCGGGCTGCTTACCTGCTTACTGCTCCCCACCTCCTCTCGAAGGTTTCTCCTACTGTGATCCTGAGAAGCAACAAGAGGTGCTGTACACCTTCCAAGCCCCAGTACATACCCTGCAACCCTCCTCTGAGGTGCCCCTGAACACAGGGTCCAGGCTGGACACTGCCCTCTGTGAACAGGTTGCATCCAGAAGTATTTCTTTATACATATATATATATATATATATACACACACACATATATAGGCTTCCCAATTGGCACTAGTGGTAAAGAACCACCTCCCAGTGCCGAATACATCAGAGACGTGGATTCGATCCCTGGGCTGGGAAGATCCTCTGGTGGAGGGCATGGCAACGCACTCCAGTATTCTTGCCTGGAGAATCCCATGGACAGAGGAGCCTGGCAGGCTATAGTCCATAGGGTCGCAGAGAGTTGGACATCACTGAAGCAACTTAGTGTGTGTGTGTGTGTGTGTCTGTGTCTGTGTGTATAGTATATATATATAATATATATATATTTTTTAATTTTCCTACACCAGGTGTTAGTTGCACTGTGAAAGATCTTTTAGTTATAACATGTGGGATCTAGTTCCCTAATCAGGGATTGAACCCGGGCCCCCTCCATTGGAAGCACGGAGTCTTAGCCACTGGACCATGAGAGAAGTCCCAGAAGCATTAAAATAAGTTTAACCACATACATATATATTCATAAATACATTTTAGTTTCAAATAATAATTCATTACTCTCCATCACAACCTTGCCAGATAGGTTCTATTATCACCCCCATTATACACGGAAAAGTCCGGGGGGGTCCACTCAGCTGGCCCAGGTCGGAGAACTCAGGCTGTTCGGCTCCAGACTCCAGTCTCTACTATGCACTGTCTGTGGCCCTAGTGAAGGAGGGTTCCTGCCCCGCCTCCTCCGACAAGCCCTCAAGTCCAGTCCAGATACTGACACAGGTATTCCCACATAGAATGAAACAGACCCCTTGGGCTCTCTCAATCCAGAGTTTGGAAGGGTTAGGCCTGGTGCTCTGAGGAAGGAAGTTCTATTTTGCTTCCATCCCTGCAGCAGGTTTTAGCTGTGTGGCCTCAAGGGAAGTACACTCTCCAGTAGGTATTCTTAGAAGTCTACCATCCACTTATGTATTCATTTACTGAGCACCTACTGTATGTGAGGCATGCGGTTCATGCTGGGGTACAAAGGTAACCAAGATAGCCACTATCCCCAGCTTAAAAGCAAATGGCCCAACGAAGGTCCAGTTGTGTGTAGGCAGTGGGGGGGCATGAGGGTCCTTTATCCTGATGCCCAAAGTATCGCCAGAGCCACAGGGTCACAGCTGGAGGCTGAGGTCTCCAATCCCCCTGCTGCCCGCCCCCACAGCAGGAGCAGTCGTGGTGCTCGGGCCTCCAGGAGCTGCTCTCAGCTTCTCTGGAACCAGTGGCAGCAGCACCTGCGCGGCCCGCTTGGAGCTGAGGCAGAGCGCCCTCTCCCCTCCTTGCTTCCAGGAGCAGCTGGGCTCCTCCAGTCTCCAGTTTTCCTCACCTGGGGACTCTAGTTGTCTCCCAGCCCTGCATTTCTCAGTAGTATACTCCAAGGAAAGATTCAGTATCTGAAGTGACCAGCAGGGCTTTGCATGAAGTAGGTGCCCAGTAAATGTCACTTGAGTTAAATTCAGATGAGGAACAGGTTTTCCAGATAGCTACTAGTGCAGGAGATAGTGAAGAACAGGGGAGCCTGGCATGCTGCAGCCCATGGGGCCTCAAAGAGTCGGACACGACATAGAGACTGAACAACAATGGCTAGTTCAGCGGTGGTCTTTTAGGGTACTTTAGAAAGGAACTGCTTTTTGAGGAAGGTGACCAAAGCTGGATTCACTAATTGACTTAGCCCCAGGGCATCTCTGAGAGGGCTCAGGGGCCTTGTCCCTTCCCCACTAGTGCCATGGAGGGAAGGGAAAGAAGCAGTACAAGATGAGCTAAACAGAAAAGAGAAGCTTTGGAAGTCCAAAGGAAGCTGATTTAAAAGTCCACATTGGGGGCTTCCTTGGTGACTCAGGTGGAAAAGAATCTGCCTGCCAATGCAGGAGACACAGGCTCGATCCCTGGTCCAGGGAGATCCCACAGGCCGGAGAAACTAAGCCCATGTGCCACAACTACCGATCCTGCACTCTAGAGCCCGGGAGCCGCAACCAGAGAAGCCCCCGCAGTGAGCAGCCCGTGCCCCACAACTAGAGAGTAGCCCCTGCTCACCACAACTAGAGAGAGCTCACGCAGAAATGAAGACCCAGCACAGCCAATTAAATAGATAAAATTATTTTTTCAAGTCCACGTTGATAGTGTCACCTAATTTCCTTAGTGCTAGACTCTAGGCTGACAGCTTCGGGGGCTCAGGGCACCTCCTCAGAGCCAGCCCCACGCATCTCTCTATGCAGTGCTCATACCCCTTCCCTAGAGATGGCACCGGCCTCCCTACCTCCTTCAGAGCTGCCCTGTTACCCACAGGACTGGGTGGGGCAGGACTGGGCACTCACTGTTACAGCTGGGGCATCAGTGACCTTTGAAACCTTTCCCCAGTCCCCTCATTCAGTTCTCCTCTGGTTCCTGGGCTCCGGGAGGTGTGTCCCACACCCCACCGTCCAGCTCTCTGACTTCCAAAGGCTGTGTTCCTCTGGGGCTCTGTGAAGATGCTTGTTGGCAGAGGAGACAAGGGAATGGCTCCTTTCACCATCCCAAGCCAGAGCATCTGCTCTATATTTTGGAGAAAGTGTGTAGCATTTTACTTGCTGCTGCCAAGTTGCTTCAGTTATGTCCAACTCTGTGCGACCCCATAAACGGGAGGCCATAGACGGCAGCCCACCAGGCTCCGCTATGCCTGGGATTCTCCAGGCAAGAACACTAGAGTGGGTTGCCATTTCCTTCTCCAATGCATGAAAGTGAAAAGTGAAAGTGAAGTCACTCAGTCATGTCCGACTCTTCGAGAGCCCATGGACTGCAGCCTACCAGGCTCCTCCGTCCATGGGATTTTTCAGGCAAGAATACTGGAGTGGGATGCCATTGCCTTCCCTGAATTTTACTTGAGGAAAGTAAAAAAAAAAAAAAAATGTTGCTGCTTAAAGAATTCAAAAACCACCTGGACCCTTCTGCACTGCTCATCCCCGTTAATTCTTCGTTTGTTGGCCTCCCTGGGTCCATAGGCTGCCCTTGCACCTGATCCTCTCCTGCAGTTCAGTTCAGTTCAGTTCAGTTGCTCAGTTGTGTCTGACTCTTTGTGACCTCATGGACTGCAGCACCCCACACCTCCCTGTCCATCACCAACTCCCGGAGTCTACCCAAACCCATGTCCATTGAGTTGGTGATGCCATCCAACCATCTCATCCTCTGTCATCCCCTTCTCCTCCTGCCCTCAATCTTTCCCAGCATCAGGGTCTTTTCAAATGAGTCAGCTCTTCGCATCAGGTGCCCAAAGTATTGGAGTTTCAGTGTCAACATCAGTCCTTCCAATGAATACTCAGGACTGATCTTTAGGATGAACTGGTTGGATCTCCTTGCAGTCCAAGGGACTGTCAACAGTCTTCTCCAACACTGCAGATCAAAAGCATCAATTCTTCAGTGCTCAGCTTTCTTTATAGTCCAACTCTCACATCCATACATGACTACTGGAAAAACCATAGCCTTGACTGGATGGACCTTTGTTGGCAAAGTAATGTCTCTGCTTTTTAATATGCTGTCTAGGTTGATCATACCTTTCCTTCCAAGGAGTAAGTGTCTTTTAATTTCATGGCTGCAGTCACCATCTGCAGTGATTTTGGAGCCCCCAAAAATAAAGTCAGCCACTGTTTCCACTGTTTCTCCATCTATTTGCCATGAAGTGATGGCTAATAGAGTTTTGCCAAGAGAACACACTGGTCATGTCAAACACTCTCTTCCAGCAACACAAGAGAAGACTCTACACATGGACATCACCAGATGGCCAACACCGAAATCAGATTGATTATATTCTTTGCAGCCAAAGATGGAGAAGTTCTATACAGTCAGCAAAAACAAGACCGGGAGCTGACTGTGGCTCAGATCATGAACTCCTTGTTGCCAAATTCAGACTTAAATTGAAGAAAGTGGGGAAAACCACTAGACCGTTCAGGTATGACCTAAATCAAATCCCTTATGATTATACAGTGGAAGTGAGAAATAGATTTAAGGGACTAGATCTGATAGACAGAGTGTCTGATGAACTATAGATGGAGGTTCGTGACATTGTACAGGAGACAGGAATCAAGACCATCCCCAGGAAAAAGATCCTCTCCTGCACTTGCCCAGAAAGCTCTGCCGTACCTTGAGGCTGAGACTGCTGCCTTTCAGGGACCTGTTCACATGTGACACCGGAGTCATTCCTGTGTGGAGTTCAGTGTGCGTGACAGTGTGTGTGTGTGTGTGTGTGTGTGTGTGTGTGTGTTAGTGGCTCAGTCATGTCCAACTCTTTGCAACCCTATGGACTGTAGCTCACTCACCAGGCTCCTCTGTCCATGGGATTCTCCAGGCAAGATACTGGAGTGGGTAGCCATTTCCTTCACCAGGGGGCCTTCCTAACCCAAGGATCAAACCCCAGTCTCCTACATTGCAGATGGATTCTTTACCATCTGAGCCACCAGGGAAGCTGGGCATGGCAGTAAAACACACTAATCTCAGGCGTGCAGTCTGATGAAATTTTACATGTTTGCACACCTGGTGAGCACTGTGCACATCACAGTAAGTGTGCAACATTCCAGCGTTTGAGAAGTTCCCTCCATGTCAGCACCCACCCCCAGCGTAACTGCTGTCAGGGCTCTGTCACCAGGGTGAGCATGCTGGTGCTCAGATTCAATGTCACAGTGCACTCTGCGTCCAGAGGGTCCATCCATGTTGTGTGCGTCTGGAGATCAGTTTTTTTTAATGGATTCAGAGTATTCCTTATGCATCTGTCTGTATGGATGGAGATTCAGGGGCACAAAGCCTCCTTTGGGCTCCTCTTCAACACACTCTTGGATTCCACTAGTGGTTCTCGATGCTGCTGTGAGCTGACTGGGCGTAGCCCTGATCAGCCTCCTCCCAGCCCAGTGTGCTGTCCCGGAGCCGTGTACAGACCCCAGCCCTGGACTTGAGTGGACCGGGGTGGAGCAGCTGCTGTCGGAGGTCTGAGGGTTCAGGAGTTCCTGAAGGCCTTGAACCATGGCTTATTAATTACTTGTCGATTACTAAATCAAAACAAATCAGGGATTTGTTTACTGAGTTGAAAGGCTTTCCTAGCCCTTCCTCTAATTCTGCACTTTGACTCACAGCTTTCATGCCATCCTGTGCGTTCTGTTACCCGCTGCAGCCCTCCTGGGGGGCTGAGACACCAGGTGAACAGGGTCGGGCCTGATGCTGCTCAGTGGGTCCAGGACAGCACGTCCCACGGTGTCTTCGATGGAGGTGAACAGCTGTCCTTTTGAAAGTTGTCTTTCACGTGTGGAATGAAGACCCCACAGCAGCCTTGACGGTGGTGGGCTGTGGGGCCACGCACTTCAGGTGGCCTTCACCTGGGGTTTGCCTGTGTCTTCCTGCAGCTTTCCACTCGCACACCTGAGGGTGTTGGTGAGTCACATCCTTTGCCTTTGGGAATTTCTGTGTTCCTCCTAAAAGCCCTGCCTAGTGATCGGGTATGTTTATTTTCCACTTCATCACATCAGTGTGTCTGTCGAAAGCTGGACTGTGTGTTCATCGGTCTGCAGAGCTTATCTCTCTGCGCCTTTGCTTCCGAGACAGGACGCGGGGGACTGATGCACAGGCCCAGAAAGCCCCCTCAGATGGCCTCTCCTGGGAGGTGTGCTGTTGTGCATGGGCCCTGGGTAAGGGCCATGGAAGAAAACCACGCAGGCCGCTAAAGCTGTCATCTTTACATGCTGTGCTAGAGGAACTGGGAGACTAAAGTACTGTTCGCATCCTGTTTTCTGTGGCTCGGGGGCCTGAGCCACTGGCTCCCCGCCCACACATCATGACCTTGCTTCCCTCACCGGTCTGGAATAATAACGGGGTGTTGCTATGGGACAAAACAAATACTCTGCCTGTAGTGTGGCCCCTCTCATGGAGGAGGAGCCCCTGGCTCTGGCAGCAGCTGCAGGGATGAGCAGGGCCCCCAACCTTCACAGGAACGCGCTCCTTTTGCCAGAAGGTGATGCCGAGGTTCCACAGGTCAGAATGCTCTTGTGAGAAATGGTATGTTGGGGCAGCTGCGCTCCACCCTCAGGAGAGGAGCTGCCCTGGAGCAGCTTTGTCCCTGTTCACCTGGAGCCGGAGTCACTGCGCTCCCCCACCGCAAACTGGAAACAGTTTTCCAGGAATGTGACCCACTGCTTGTCAGTGGTGAGCTGAGGGTCCGGGAGGGGCTGGGGAGGGAGGGAGAGCGACACACGCAAGCATCCACACCAGGTAGGTGTTGTCTGTCTCCTCACAATGCCTCTTCTCCACCACCCAGTCACAGCCATTCATCGGAAGAGGGTTAGCACCTGGCCCTGGAGAGTAAGCCAACGTGCACTGTTGAGGTTGCCCTGTGGTTCTTCCTGGGAAAGAATTCTGGGGGGCCACAGTCTCTGGGCTCCCTCCCTGCCCTAGGTTCTTCCTGGGAAAGAATTCTGGGGGGCCACAGTCTCTGGGCTCCCTCCCTGCCCTAGGCAACTGGTAGGAGCAGTTGCCACCTGGTCACATCACCTGAGTCCTTCTCTCAGCTTGGGGTTACAATGTCCTTTCTTAGAGCATCGGCTCTGTGCCAGCCCTTCTACTGGGCACTCAGCTCAGGTGCTTCCGTGATGCTCATGACACCATACCTGTGGGCTGCAGAGAGGAAGATCTGGGGTCTGGACCAGGCTGCTAACTCGCCCCAAACAAGGCCCCAGCAACCTTCCATTGCTCTGCCATCCTGCTTCTCACCTAGTTCTCATTATCCCCTGATTCCACCTCATGGAAAACGGACAACACCTACCTGGTCTGGACTGCTCCGCAGCCACAGCATGTATCGCTGTCTCTCCCTCCCCAGCCCCTCCAGGACATGGCTCAGGGCTGCACTGCCTCTTCAGTATCCCTCCTGTGTCCTGAGAATCCCCCTCTCTGAGGCCGCCCCATGCACTTTGGCCTGTGTGCAATCTGCTGGGGGCGGAAGGGGTGCTGCAGGCAGAGCCCCCCTCTGCAGCTGTGCTCAGAGTGTCAGCAGTGACCGAGCAGAGGCCCCTTGGGCTGCAAGGCTGGGATGGGCAGCTTCTGCTCAGCTCAGCTCTGAGTCCCCGTCTAGAGATCGGGGTTAAGGTCATGCTCCTGAACACCACTTTTCTCTCACAGAGTAATAAAAAAGTGGTTTCCTTGTGAAAAAAAAAAAAAACCTGAAAAATAACTGCCAGTGATGGAAGGGACAGGGCCTAAAAAAGTCATGACTCGTATTCAGAAATTAGGAAGGTGGCTTAACTGAAGAGGGGTGTGCTCCTGTAGGGGCATGCTTCCTGCTCTGTCTTTTATAAACCACACGGGCAGAGGTCTCACTGTGTGGTGCTTGCAAGTCTGGGTGTTTGAGAAGGGATCTGGCAGCCCTGGGGTGCGTGTGGAAGCCTGATGTGCCCTGTACACCTTCTCCATGTGCGCTTGGCCAAGAAGAGCACAAGCTCTGGAACAAAGTGATCAAGTGCAAGCTGCTGTTCGATGGACTCTCACTCAGGACACAGATTTGATTCAGGACTCACAACAGCCCTGTGGGGAATATATTGTGTCCTTCTTTTACAAAGGAGGAAATATGCTTGGAGAAGTTTAAATGATCCAGAGTCACCAGCCAGTTCAAGGTGAGTCAGGAGTTTGAACCTAGGTCTCCATCCAGGGCCTTGCCTCTTGATGCCTCTGCCTTCTGCCTGCTAAGACACCACTGACCCAGGCAGCGTCCCCTCAGCCCATCCCGTCCCTGGACACTGCCTCTTTTCCAGGCGCTTTTCCTGAGCTCAGGTCCAGATGTGACCTTGCTTCCCTACTCGGGCTGGGGCTCCAGGCCTCTGCCTGAGTGCATTTCTGCATTTCTGTTCCGGGGAAGTGCTATGAAGGAGAGACAGGTGAGCAGCCTGGCACTGACCTCCACACTCTGGCCCAGGTGGACCCTCCAGCCCGTCAGCTCCCTGCACCTCTACCTCAGCTTCTAGAGCAGCTGGTTCTGGTCTGTGGTATTCCGCCCACCATGTGTGCTAAGTTACTTCAGCTGTATCCAATTCTTTGCAACTCTGTAGACTGTAACCCACCAGGCTCCTCTGTCCATGGAATTCTCCAGGCAAGAATACTGAGGGCTGCCATGCCCTCCTCAAGGGGATCTTGAGTAACATCGAGTTACTTTTCTTGTTGATAAGTTTGTAAGAGAATACCAGGTATCAATTTAATACTGAATATTTCCCAGTTCAAGTGAACCTGAAATTCACTTAACTTCTCTTATATTTAGAGTTGTTTGATTTGTAAGCACTTACTTTTCTTCAAGCCAATTAAATAGAGCTCATTTACAAATTAACCATAGCAATATTATCCAAAGACACATACTGAGACATACATATACCCAGACAGACACGAGGGATTTAGCTTCATTTTCTAAACTTAGTCATGAATCAGCTATCACAATGTAAAATTCACTAATTTATAGTGAATAAATAAAAATTGGAATAAATAAAAATTACTGGAATAAATTGGAATTGGAATAAATTTGGAATAAATAAAAATTCTGAAGGCTTCTCCTGCCCACCATGGCCCCCTTTGTCCACGCTGCCAGCTGGCCTGGGTGTCGGCCCTCCCACATGGGGCGGCCCCTTCTCGTGGAATCCTCACGCCCCCACTGGCGCCCCTTGGACCTCTCCTAGACCCTCTCCCGTGTCAGCCTCAGGTCCTTTCTTTGCTAGCAGCCTTGTGCCTGTGCACAGTTGTTGAACCTTCTGGGTCTCAGCTTCCTGGTCTGTAAAATGGGAACAGCGACACCTCTGGGGTGCTGTGAGGAGAGCTTGGCCCCGACCACACCTTCTCTCCCACCGTCGGGACCACAGCCGTGTCCCGAGATCTCTCTGCTCCCTTCTCGGCCCTGCCCCACTCCTACATTCAGCAGTCCTGGGTCCATAGGTGCAGATCACACTTGTGACCTGGACAGCACACCGTGTGGAGCACACGCAGGGCTCACTCAGCCCCCGGCAGCTGCTTGGCAGCCTCACGCAGGAGCCGCTGCTTGTCTGAGCAGTTCTGCAGGTGCTGACAGCTACGCCATCACTGCTCCGGATTGAGGTGGGTGGACGCGGCACAGCAAGGGGCCAGGCTCGGCTGTCCGCTCCACCCCATCTGACTCACAGGTCTGTGGCCTGATTTTAAACTGTCCCGACGTGTCCGCCCCGGAGGTCACCCCCTGGCAGGTCCCACGCTCTGGCAGATGCCTCGTGAGGTTGGCAGCCTGTGCTGCCTGATCGTCCCAAAAATGGACGTCTCTGCATGATTTTCTTACACAGCATGCATGTGTGCGCATGCTCCTTGGCCCTGTCCTGAAGTGGCCCTGATGTGTTCGTTCTCCTTCGCGGTTGGATGTATTGTGTTGATTGTGACTCCAGGACCCACCTTGATGAAAAGCAAGCAGGACGTGAGGCATCACAGCCCACGGGGCTGCCCTGTAGCCTCTGGCGCGCAGTAAGGTCCTGCCCGCCCTGGTCCCGGGCCATGGTGTGGGGCGCGCTCTGGCCCTCTCTTCATCTGATTACTGCTTTCCTGATAGGCTCAGTTTAAACCAGGGCCTACGTCTGTCATACAGCGTCTTTGTGTACTTTTCTCAGTTTGTCCTTACACGTTTGCACATGCGATTACTGTTCAACATCTCAACAATGGGCTCTCAAACAAACCGTCAGCCTTGTGAAGACACTCAACACTAGCCCAGGGCCGTACTGGGCATTCAGTACAATCTGAATGGGTACTAAAAACTAGCCTATAACAGTAACTAGCAAGGTGCTTACTGGGATGTTCATGACACAGCTTTTTGGACTTGAAAAGTCCCTGGGGATCTTGTTAGACTGCAGATTCTGAATCCCTAGACCTGGGGCCTAAGGTCATGCGTCTCCAGCAGGTTCGAGATGTTGCTGGCGTTGCTGCTCAACACACCTTGAGCAGGAGTTGGAACGTGGCACAGGCAGGAGTCCAGGCCTGGGGCTGGGCCTTGCTGCTTTGTTCTGTGTTCAGCCCGAGTACAATATTTTTCGATCTGATTGGGTCACATTGGAAACTTACCCTTGGGTTGTGTTTTCTCTCACTTTCCATATTGTAAAGGCTTCCTTGAGTCCTTCAACCCTTTCTAATACAGCACTTCTGTTGGCTTCATCCTGGGAGCATGCTTCATCTGTTTGATGAGCTTTTACAGTTTCCACTTTTCACCTTTGTGCATATTTTGATGATGATTTTCCATCCGAATCTACCTGTGCTTCTGATGTCCTGTGATTGCTTTCGCCTGAGAGGCCTGGGGTGGTGCCTTGGTATGGGTGGGGCTTCGGGGTGGGGCCTCGGTGGGCGGGGCCTTGTGTGGGGGCGGGGCCTCTGCTGCAAGGTCCGGAGTGCTTGGCTGGGTTTCTATCTACACTGTGGAGCTGGGAAGGTGAGTAATGTGTGGGCTTCCTTTTAACTTCACGTTGTAAGACAGACTTTAATTACAAGGGGTCGTTCGTCTGTGAAAGAACACAATAGCTCCCTCGATGCCCTGAGTATGTATGTTCACGATAAACACAACATTTCACGACAGAACAAGCTGAGGAATCCTGGGTGCTTCAGCCCCAGGCTCCTGCCAGGGAGCAGTCGGTGGATATTGGAATGTCTAGGATTCTTCTGGGTCCCTCAAGACTGGGGCAGTTTCAGGATCACTGGAAGAGTCTAGCCCTGAAGGGTTTTCCAAGGAAAGTCCTGCTATCGTAGTAACAGGATGTCCCTTGTGGCACTTACAAGACAGGAGCCAGACGACTTGACCTTTCTCATGTTCAGGAGCACCTGTAAGTTCAAGATACCTACCTACCTCCTAGGACTATAAACATCCAGCAAAAGAATGTTTTTCAAGTAGAGCAGATAAGTGAAAAAAATTCAGAGTAGACCAGTGTGGACAGCGTGCTGCTTGTCAGAGACGAGGTCACAGATATTGCTCTCACGTGCACGAGATGCCTTTTGAAGGAATAGAGGACTGAAATCATTGGTTCCTGTGGAGACTGTTCACTGAATACCTTTTGAATTTTGAGCTGTGTGGTTCTATTCCATTCACACCATAAAGAAAAATATACCAGGCTCTGTGATCCTACTTTTTCTTTAAAAAAAAAAAAGCATGTTGGAGAAGATTGAGGAGTGTCCTCTCTCCCATGCAGAGCTTTAGTCACTGGGTCTGCCCAGGTGGGGCTGGGATGGCTGCAGGACAGTGAGCCCTGGGCTCCCAGGGCACCTCAGTGTCACACCACACAATGGACCTTGATTTCCCTCCTTCTTTTCTGTCCATCATGAATCTTGCTGCTTTCTCCAGAGTGACTGTGTTCACGGGCACAAGTAGTCAGCTCTGTGGACTGCCTCCAAGGTGAAGATTACCATGAGCTGTGTACGCAGGAGGGAAAAGAATGTTGTTGTGGGTTTTTTTAAGAGTATTTTAAGGAAATGATGAAGGAGGATAGACATTCAGAGTTGCAGACCTTTGTCCTTAAAGTTCAGTTCCCCCTTTTTTTATGAAAAAAGGGGGGAGAAGGTGATGAAAGGGCGTGAAAGGGCGGAGAAGGCGATGGCACCCCACTCCAGTACTCTTGCCTGGAAAATCCCATGGATGGAGGAGCCTGATGGTCTGCAGTCCATGGGGTCACAAAGAGTCAGACATGACTGAGCGACTTCACTTTTCACTTTTCACTTTCATGCATTGGAGAAGGAAATGGCAACCCACTCCAGAGTTCTTGCCTGAAGAATCCCAGGGACAGGGGAGACTGGTGGGCTGCGGTCTATGGGGTCGCACAGAGTCGGACATGACTGAAGCAACTTAGCAGCAGCAGCAGCAACCTGAAAGGGAAGGTGAGCTGGGGGTTGGGAGTGGTTGAGTCAGATACAGTCGCAGAGAGTGACCAGAAACATCTCTGGATATCAGTTACCTATATCGGGGATCAAGGACGGGGCAGCTTGAAAGCTACAAGAATGTGGTGTGCTTCCTGCCCACAAAGAGCTGTCAGAGACACAGCCCCTTGTGCACCGTCACCTCTCACAGCCTCTCCCCACATGATGGAAACAGTGGCCCTGGGGCCACCGAGGGACACCACATGGGGTCAGGTATAGGAGCCCTCCCCAGACAGAAAGACAACAGCATGAAGGCCCGAGGTGAGAAGACAATACCACTTATAATTTTCCTCTCCCTCCACTGATGTTAGATCAGCAGGAGGGTGCTTTACTCAGACTAGGTTTCTTTGGGAATGGTATTCCGGTATTAAGCCAGAAGTGCATCTTAATCATCAAAAACATGCTAGAGTTTTTAAGTGAAAGTAGCTAAGTGACTTTAAGATGAAACCTGGAGACCATGATTTCAGTTGTAAAAAGAATGAGCTTTTTGGTTGGTTTGAAGTGGCAGTAGCTTAGTGCTGCAGACGGAACACAGGACCAGAGGAGACGGAGTCTGTTTCCAACCTGGAATCCAGCAGCTCGATGGCTCTGGGCAGATCTCTCTCTGAACCCCTCAGCATAGGAGTTCAGAAGTGCACTTCTAGGGGGAACTTATGGTTTAGTTGCGGGCATGAAGACAGCCAGCAAGACTTGCAGTGCATACCAAATGAGCCTGGCATGTGCTGAACTAAATGTTTCCATACAAAAGGGATTTGTTTAAACATATGGATAACTGTAGAGAGAACTCCTCAGGTCTCAAGAAAAAGAAAAGTTTACATTGTTAACCTGGAAAGTAAGAGATAATTATGGTAGTGGTAATGAATGAACCATAGAGTGACGTGACTTTGGATGATGAAAATACATTTGTATTGTCAGAGACTTGTGGCTCCAAAAGCATCATTCATATAAAGTTTTAGCTTCTACATTGGACAAGAGGGCCTGAGGGCCGTTTGCAGTTTGGGGTCAGGGTGGAGATGGGCATGTGAAGGAGGCAAGTCCTACCCTGTTCAGAGTGCCTGCCGCTGTCTTCCCTACCAGTTCAACACTGTTGGACCAATTCAAACTGGAAAAGCTTGCCCTTCCAGCTTTGATGAAGTCTCACATCCTGTTCTCCTCTGCAAGGGCCAGCAGTAATGGGAGTGGGGGCTTCCCTGAGTCCTTAATACATCTTCATCGTCTAAACTGATGTGTGCTGACGGGGGATGCCTGGACCCTTAGTCTCTTAGTGTTTTCCATCTGCCTGGAGCAAAAGCAGGGCCTCCATGCGCACCAACCAGTCTGCCACCACCTTCCGGAGTTTCCATATTTCTCAACACAAACTTCCAAAAAGCCTTCAATTGGCTGTTAAAAATAATTATTCTTAGGCTTCCCTGGTGGCTCAGTGGTAAAGAATCTGCCTGTCAATGCAGGAGATGTGGGTTCCATCCCGAATCCAGGAAGATCCCACATGCTGCAGAGCAACTAAGCCCACGCCCCACAATTACTGAAGCCCAAGAGACCAAGAGCCCGTACTCCCCAACAGAGAAGCCACCACAATGAGAAGCCCATGCTCCGCGACTAGAGAGTAGCCCCTGCTCGCTGCAACTAGAGAAAAGCCCAAACAACAACGAAGACCCAGCACAGCCAACAATAAATAAATACATAATTTTTAAAATTGTTCTTTGAAGTGAAAGGTCAAAAAGCCCTATAAACTACAATTCATATGAAATAAAATTCGTACCTTTGAAGTATAAATTCAGTAGGGTCTAGTATTTTCGGTTTCCCTGGTGGCTCAGAAGTTAAAGCGTCTGCCTCCAATGCGGGAGACCCGGGTTCAATCCCTGGGTGGGGAAGATCTCCTGGAGAAGGAAATGGTAACCCACTCCAGTATTCTTGCCTGGAGAATCCCATGGACAGAGGAGCCTGGCAGGCTACAGTCCACGGGGTCGCAAAGAGTCTGACACAACTGAGTGACTTCACTTCACTTCACTTCAGTATTTTCAGAGTTGTGCAGTCGTTACCATTATTTAATTTTAGAACATTTTCTTCAGCCTAAAAAGAAACCCCATACCCATTAGCAGCCATTCTCAATTACTTACTACTTCTAGTCCCTAGAAACCACTACTCTACTCTCTTTATGAATTTGCCTATTCTGTATATCTCATATAAATAGCATCATATAATATATGATCTGATGTGTCTCATGTCTTTCATTAAGATAATGTTTTCAAGGTTCAAATTTGTCATACTTCTTTCCTTGTCATGGATGAATAATATTCAGGAATAAGAGTATGTATGACTTTTGGTTTATCCATTCATCAACTGAGTAGTTTTCACTCTTTGGCTATTCTGAATAATGCTGTTATTATTGTACGAGTTTTTGTGTGGACCTATGTGTTCCTTTATCCTGGGTACATGCCTAGGGGTGAAATTTCTGGGCTATATGGCAATTCTTTGTTCAACATTTTTAGGAGCTGCCAAACTGATCACCAAAATACAGACATATTTTCTATTCCTACGAAAATGTATGAGAGAGTCCAGATTCCTCCACATTCTTACCAACACATTGTCATTTCTGTCTCTTTTTTTCCACATCAGATAGCACATAGGATCTTACTTCCCTGACCAGGGATCGAACCCGTGCTCCCTGCAGTGGAAGCATAACATCTTGACCACTGGACAGCCTGGGAAGGCCCTGTCCCCTGTCTCTTTGATCGTAGTCATGCCAGTGGACGACATGGTGGCTGATTCCAGTTTTGATTTGTGTTTTCCTAATGACTAATGCTGTTGAACATCTTTTCGTGTGTTTATTCGCCACGTGTATATCTTCTTTGGAGAAATGTCTATCAAGTCCTTCGCCCATTTTTAATAAGGTTGTTTGTCGTCATTGGGTTTTAAGGGTTCTTTATATATTTTTGGTGCAAGTCCATTATATATATAATTTGATAATTTCCTCCCATTCTGTAGATTATCTTTTCATGTTCCTGATTCACAGAAGTTTTCAGTTTTGATGAAGGCCAATTTATCTAATTTTTTTCTTTTGTTTCGTATGCTTAGTATCATATTGAAGAAACTTTTGCCTAACCAAAGTAATGAATTTAATCCTATGTATTCTTCTAAGAGGTTTATAATTTTAGTTCTCACATTTATGTCTAGGATCCAGTTTTAGTTTCAGTTCAGTTCAGTTCAGTCGCTCAGTCGTGTCTCATGCTTTGTGACCCCATGATATGCAGATGACACCACCCTTATCGCAGAAAGTGAAGAGGAATTAAAAAGCCTCTTGATGAAAGTGAAAGTGGAGAGTGAAAAAGTTGGCTTAAAGCTCAACATTCAGAAAACAAAGATCATGGCATCCGGTCCCATCACTTCATGGGAAATAGATGATGAAACAGTGGAAACAGTGTCAGACTTTATTTTTTGGGGCTCCAAAATCACTGCAGATGGTGATTGCAGCCATGAAATTAAAAGACACTTACTCCTTGGAAGGAAAGTTATGTCCAACCTAGATAGCATATTCAAAAGCACAGACAGGGCTTCCCTTGTGGCTCAGCTAGTAAAGAATCTGCCTGCAATGTGGAAGACCTTGGTTCGATCCCTGGGTTGGGAAGATCCCCTGGAGAAGAGAAAGGCTACCCACTCCAGTATTCTGGCCTGGAGAATTCCATGGACTGTGTAGTCCATGGGGTCACCCGCAAAGAGTCCTATAACCAGTGTAGTAAATGGCATGTAGTAAATGTTAATAAATGTCAGCTCTTTAAAAAAAAAAAAAAGGCACAGACATTACTTTGCCAAGAAAGGTAAGGCTATGGTTTTTCCTGTGGTCATGTATGGATGTGAGAGCTGGAATGTGAAGAAGGCTGAGCACCGAAGAATTGATGCTTTTGAACTGTGGTGTTGGAGAAGACTCTTGAGAGTCCCTTGGACTGCAAGGAGATCCAACCAGTCTATTCTGAAGGAGATGAGCCCTGGGATTTCTTTGGGAGGAATAACGCTAAAGCTGAAACTCCACTACTTTGGCCACCTCATGAGAAGAGTTGACTCATTGGAAAAGACTCTGATGCTGGGAGGGATTGGGGGCAGGAGGAGAAGGGGACGACAGAGGATGAGATGGCTGGATGGCATCACTGACTCCATGGACATGAGTTTGAGTGAACTCTGGGAGTTGGTGATGGACAGGGAGGCCTGGCATGCTGCGATTCGTGGGATCACAAAGAGTCGGACACGACTGAGCGACTGAACTGAACTGAAATGAACTGAATTGCAGCACGTCAGGCCTCCCTGTCCATCACCAACTCCCGGAGTTCACTCAAACTCATGTCCATCGAGTCAGTGACGCCATCCAGCCATCTCATCCTCTGTCGTCCCCTTCTCCTCCTGCCCTCAATCCCTCCCAGCATCACAGTCTTTTCCAATGAGTCAGCTCTTTGCATGAGGTGGCCAAAGTAGTGGAGTTTCAGTTTCAGCATCATTCCTTCCAAAGAACACCCAGGGCTGACCTCCTTTAGAATGGACTATTGGATCTCCTTGCAGTCCAAGGGACTCTCAAGAGTCTTCTCCAGCACCACAGTTCAAAACCATCAATTCTTCGGTGCTCAGCTTTCTTCACAGTCCAACTCTCACATCCATACATGACCACAGGAAAAACCATAGCCTTGACTAGACAGATCTTTGTTGGCAAAGTAATGTCTCTGCTTTTCAGTATGCTATCTAGGTTGGACATAATTTTCCTTCCAAGAAGTAAGCATCTTTTAATTTCATGGCTGCAATCACCACCTGCAGTGATTTTGGAACCCAAAAAAATAAAGTCTGACACTGTTTCCACTGTTTCCCCATCTATTTCCCATGAAGTGATGGGCCCAGATGCCATGATCTTCGTTTTCTGAATGTTGAGCTTTAAGCCAACTTTTTCACTCTCCTCTTTCACTTTCATCAAGAGGCCTTTTAGTTCCTCTTCACTTTCTGCCATAAGGGTGGTGTCTTCTGCATATCTGAGGTTATTGGTATTTCTCCCGGCAATCTTAATTCCAGCTTGTGCTTCTTCCAGCCCAGTGTTTCTCATGATGTACTCTGCATAGAAGTTAAATAAGCAGGGTGACAATATACAGCCTTGACGTACTCCTTTTCCTATTTGGAACCAGTCTGTTGTTCCATGTCCAGTTCTAACTGTTACTTCCTGACCTGCATATATGTTTCTCAAGAGGCAGATCAGGTGTTCTGGTATTCCCATCTCTTTCAGAATTTTCCACAGTTTATTGTGATCCACACAGTCAAAGGCTTTGGCATAGTCAATAAAGCAGAAATAGGTGTTTTTCTGGAACTCTCTTGCTTTTTCCATGATCCAGCAGATGTTGGCAATTTGATCTCTGGTTCCTCTGCCTTTTCTAAGACCAGCTTGAACATCTGAAAGTTCACAGTTCATGTACTGCTGAAGCCTGGCTTGGAGAATTTTGAGCATTAGTTTACTAGCATGTGACATGAGTGCAATTGTGCGGTAGTTTGAGCATTCTTTGGCATTGCCTTTCTTTGGGATTGGAATGAAAACTGACCTTTTCCAGTCCTGTGGCCACTGCTGAGTTTTCCAAATTTGCTGGCATATTGCGTGCAGCACTTTCACAGCATCATCTTTCAGGATTTGAAATAGCTCAACTGGAATTCCATCACCTCCACTAGCTTTGTTCATAGTGATGCTTTCTAAGGCCCACTTGACTTCACATTCCAGGATGTCTGGCTCTAGGTCAGTGATCACACCATCGTGATTATCTTGGTCATGAAGCTCTTTTTTGTACAGTTCTTCTGTATATTCTTGCCACCTCTTCTTAATATCTTCTGCTTCTGTTAGGTCCATACCATTTCTGTCCTTTATCAAGCCCATCTTTGCATGAAATGTTCCCTTTGTATCTCTAATTTTCTTGAAGATATCTCTAGTCTTTTCCATTTTGTTGTTTTCCTCTATTTCTTTGCATTGATCTCTGAGGAAGGCTTTCTTATCTCTCCTTGCTATTCTTTGAAACTCTGCTTATATCTTTTTTATACTCTGCCTATAATTATACTCTGCTTATAATTCAGATGCTTATATCTTTCCTTTTCTCCTTTGCTTTTCGCTTCTCTTCTTTTCACAGCTATTTGTAAGGTCTCCCTAGACAGCCATTTTGCTTTTTTTGCATTTCTTTTCCATGGGGAGGGTCTTGATCCCTGTCTCCTGTACAATGTCATGAACCTCTGTCCATAATTCATCAAGCACTCTATCTATCAGATTTAGGCCCTTCAATCTATTTCTGAAGTAGGAATCCAACTTCATTGCTTTGCCTGTGAGTATCAAATTCCCACAGCACCATTTGTTGAAAAGTTTATTCTATGCCACCATTCAGTTATCTTAGAATTCTTCTCAAAATCAATTGATCATAAATGTAAGGGTTATTCTCCTGGACTCCCAATTTTATTCTATTGATTATATGTCTACTTTTATGCCAGCAGTACACTGTAAATTTTGAAATTCAGAAGCATGAATCCCTGCTGTTCTTCTTTTTTAAGAATTTTGTGGATTTTCTGGGTCCCTTGAATTTCCATATATATTTTAGGGACAGCTTGCCAATTATTTTAAAAAGGCAGCTATGATTTTGATAGGGCTTGAAATGAATCTGTATTTAATTTGGGGATTATTGCCATCTTAACAGTATTAACAGTCTTCAGTTCATAAACATTGAATCTTTTTTTCCTTCTTTCCTTCCTTCCTTCCCTCGTTCCTTTCATGCCATAAGTAACCATCTGCTTCCTGAAGATGTCTGCCAATAACTTTGAGAAAAATACTTGGCAAAATGTGAACTCATCAGAGAATTATAGGTAATATATAAGAAACAAAAGTCTTACTTTATGAATTAAAGACTTTATTTTGTCCTTTTTACATGTCTATATATGTGCTCACACTATTCAGGTCTTCTTTAATTTTTCAACAATACTCTGTAAACTGTAATTTTCAGTGTACGAGTCTTTCACTTCTTTTGTTATGTTTATTCCTAAATATTTTAATCTTTTCTGATGCTATTATAAATGAAATTTTCTTAATTTCATTTTCAGTTGCTCATTGCTAGTGTACAGTAATAAAATTTATATTCCTGTGTTGATACTGTACCCAGCAATCATACTGAACTCATCTATTCAGTCTAATAAGTAATTATTGCAGATTCCTTAGAGCTTTCTACCTGTAAGAATGTATCATTTGGGGATAGACATATTTTTAATTCTTCCTTTTCAATCCAGATGTCTTTTATTTCCTTCCCTAGGTGCCCTGGGTAGAACCTGTAGCACAATGTTTAAACAGTAGTTGTGAAAGTGGAAATTCTTTCCTTGTTCCACATCTCAGGGTGAAAATCTCTGTCATTAACCATTAAGCATGAGGTGTTGGGACCTTCCTCGTGGCTCAGATGGTAAACAATCTGCCTGTAATGCAGAAGACCCAGGTTTGATCCCTGGGTCCAGAAGATCCCCTGGAGAAGGGAATGACTACACACTCCAGTATTCTTGCCTGGAGAATTTCATGGACAAAGGACCCTGGTGGGCTACAGTCCATGGGTTGCAAAAGGTCAGACACGACTGAGCAACTAACACACTTTCAGGGTTTATTTGGAAAGAGCAAAAAATTGCATTATGAGCATGCAATCTATGGCAAACCACAGGCATGTTCAGAGAACAAAGGAAGGGAATCTGCTTTTATGGGGAAAATGGGGAAGTTGCAGGGTCTGTTCTAAGTGAAAGTTCATTGGAGGAAGGTGGAGGTTCAGACTGGTGATGGCTTCTCATTGGTTGAGCTGTGATGTTTCTCACTGGCAGGACTGTTGCTGAGCAAGGAGAAATTCTTCCTTTGGGTTAGTAATGTAGTCACTTCCTGTTTGGGAGTGCAAGGTATGCTTCTTCCTGTGGGGTGTGCACATGAAGATCAGTGTGTGCAAATGACGGTGAGCGGTAATGCATGAGAGCTCCCTCTGCAGGTCATTCCTGACTCTAATTTTAGTTGCTGTTGCTGCTGCTAAGTCACTTCAGTCATGTCCGATTCTGTGCGACCCCATAGACGGCAGCCCAACAGGCTCCCCAGTCCCTGGGATTCTCCAGGCAAGAACACTGGAGTGGGTTGCCATTTCCTTTAATTTCCAGAGGTTACCTATGGATTTTCATAGAAGCCCTCTATCAGGGTGGAGAAGTCCCCTTATATTCCTAATTCATTGAGTATTTTAGATCATTAAAATGTGTTCAGTTCAGTTCAGTTCAGTTCAGTCACTTAGTCATGTCCGACTCTTTGCAACCCCATGAATCGCAGCATGCCAGGCCTCCCTGTCCATCACCAACTCCCGGAGTTCACTCAGACTCACGTCTTTCGAGCCAGTGATGCCATCTAGCCATCTCTTTGTCAAATGCTGTTTCTGCATCTACTGAGATGATCATGTGGCTTTGTTCTTTATTACTATTATATACTACATGATGTTCAGGTGTTAAACTGATCTTGCATCCCTGTGATAATCTCACTGGTCATAATGTATTGTTCTTTTTGTATAGTTCTTTACTGGATATGGCCTACTAGTATTTTGTTGAGAATCTCTGAGTCTCTGTTTACAATGGATATTTGTTTGTAGTTTTCCTATAATGTCTTTTTCTGGCTTTCACAGGGTAATGCTTCAAAGAATAAGCTGGAAAATGTTCCTTCCTCCTCTTTTACATTTTAGAAGATTTGTGAAGAATTGGTGTTACTTATGTAAATGTTTACTAGAATTCACTAGTGAAGCCATATGGACATGGGCTTTTCTTTGTGGGCAGTTTCAAAATTACTAATTAAATATCTTGTAATAAGTTTAATCAGGTTGTCTATTTCTTGTTGAGTCAGTTTTGGTAATCTGTGTATTTCTAGGAATTTATCCTTTCCACCTTGGTTATCAAATTTGTTGACATACAGTTATTAGTAGCATTCCTTTGTCATACTTTTAAAAAGAAAACTTTTAATTTTAGAACAACTCTAGATTGATAGAAAAGTTGAGAAAATAGTACAGCAAATTTCCATATGTATACCACATTGAATTTCCTCTGTTATTACTATCTAATGTTAATAAAATCTAATGGTACATGTGTTATAATAGGTCTGTAAATATTGATACATTTCAATGGAATGCATATTTATTTTTCCTTAGTTCTCATCTAATATTCTTTTTAGCTTTGTGTTTCAAAATCCTGTACAGTATACATTATATTTGTTGTGATATCTCCTTAGGTTCCTCTTGACCACGAGAATTATGCTCTATTTTTTAATTACCTCTATAAGTTGAATGTTGAATTTAATCCATATGTTGAACCCCTAATCCCCAGTTTGATGGCATTTGGGAGTTAATTAGGGTTACATTAGGGTCATGAGGGTGGGGACCTCATGATGCAATTAATGTCCAGAGGAAAAGACACAAAAGTGCTCCATCATGTGAGGACACACAGTATGAAGGCAGCCATCAGCAGATCAGGAAGAGAGCTCTCACCAGACACCGAATCTGCCAACACCTTGACCTTGGACTTTCCGACCTCAAGAACTGTGAGAAAAAAAAATTGTTTAAACTAGCCAGTCCGTGGTATTTTGTTATAGCAGCTCAAGCAGGGACCTGAGCAGTTTTAAGAAGTGTTGGTCACTTCTTAAAAATCCACTATCTTTTGTGGATTGTCCTTCAGTGAGATTTGCCTGTTGGGCTTCTCATTACTGTACAGAGAGTACTGGTTTGGGGAGGAAGACCACAGAGGTAAAGTGCCATTTTCATCACATCTTTTCAAGACTGCACACTGTCAACACGACCCGTTACTGTTGCTGTTGACCTTGATGGCACGGCTGGGAATGTTTGCCCCATTTCTCCACTTATTCTTTCTCTCACTTTCCTTACAGTATTCGGGATGAGCTCTGGGGTATGTTCTGTCTCCTTGAAGGTGTGTATCTACATCAATTATTTGGAGTTATTCTGCATGACAGATCTGTCTATTCTCTCGCAATTACTGTTCACCCATTTATTATGTCATTATGGACATGTGGACATTTATTTTGTACACTGAGTTTAATCCAGTACCACTACTGATTATGTTGCTCATATTATACCAGCTTCAGCAATTGGGAGCTTTTTCAGTTGGTTCGTATTTCTGTTTGACATATCCCCATGCTTAGGTATTTTGCTTTTAGCACTTTCTTACTGTCTGGTATTATAAAATTTCCCAGGCTCATCTTGTGTGTTCTGTATACCATTTTTAGAGTCAGTCAATTCTTCAAGGAGTTTCTTGGGTGTTAGGTATGATTGTTACTACTAGGATGCTTATGATCCTTCTTTTTTTTTAGATATAAATTTATTTATTTTAACTGGAGGCTACTTTACAATATTGTATTGGTTTTGCCATACATCAACCTTCTTAATTCCTTAAGCTCAATAGTAATATTTCCTCTTTCATTCCTGATTTTAGTACTCCAAATCTTTTCTTCTTGACCCCTCCTACCTAAAATTTATCAATTTTGTTGATCTTTGATCTTTTCAAAAACCTATTTTTGCTTTTGTTATTTTCTATATTTTTTCTATTCTCTATCACATTCTGTTCTAATCTTTATAATTTCTTACTTTCTACTTGCAATTGGATTACTTTTGTGCTTTTTTAAAAAGTTTCTAATGGTGGTAGTTTTCAAAACTATGGTTTTTCTAATAGTCACGTATGGATGTGAGAGGTGGACTATAAAGAAAGCTGAGCACTGATGAATTGATGTTTTTGAACTATGGTGTAGGAGAAGACTCTTGAGAGTCCCTTGGACTATAGGGAGATCAAGCCCATTGATCCTCAAAGAAATCAGTCCTGAATATTCATTGGAAGGACTGATGCTGAAGCTGAAACTTCAAAGCTTCAGCCACCTGATGCAAAGAACTGACTCATTTGAAAAGACCCTGATGCTGGGAAATTGAATGCAGGAGAAGAAGGGGACGACAGAGGATAAGATGGTTGGATGGCTTCACCGACTTGATAGACATGAATTTCAGCAAGCTCTGGGAGTTGGTGGTGGACAGAGAAGCCTGGCATGCTGCAGTCCATGGGGTTGCAAAAAGCTGGACAGATTGAGCAACTGAACTGAATGGTGGTAGTTTAGGTTATTGTTTTGAGATCTTTTTTTTTTCTTTCACTATGGCTATTTATAGCTGTGAATCTCCTCTAAGCACTGTGTTAGCCAAGACACATAAATTTTTGTATGGTGTGTTTTCATTTTCTTTAATCTCTCTGTGTTTGCTAATCTATTGTGATTTATTCTTTAACCCATTGGTTATTTATTGAGTGTGTCGTTTAATTTCCTCATATTTATGAATTTCCCCAATTTCCTCCATTGTTGATTTCTAATTTCATTCCATTGTGGTTGGAATTATACATATTTTTTATTATTTCAGTCCTTGCAAATTTATTAAGGCTTGTTTTAGGGTCTAAAATAGGATCTATCTTGGAGAATGTTCCATGTGACAGATTTGCCTAGCTTTTGTTTATTTGGGAATCTCTCATTTTGCCTTCATTTTGAAGGATAGTTTTGCTGGATATAGAATTCTTGGTTGATTTTTTTTTTCCACCCACAACTTGGAACATGTCATTCTGCAGCATTTTAGCCTCTGTGGTTTCTGATAAGAAGACAATTGTTTTTATTTATTTATTTATTTTATTTATTGAGGATCATTTGTACACAACAAATTGTTATTCTCTTGCTGCTTTCAAGATTTTCTCTTTGACTTTGGATTTTGGTAGTTTGACTATAATTCATCTAAATGTGGGCCTGAGTTTATCCTACTTATAATTTGTTGAACTTTGAGATATGTAAATTAAACTTTTTCATCAGATCTGGGAAGTTTTTGACCAGTGTCTCTTCAAATATCCTTTAGCCTTTATTTCTCTCACTCTCCTCTAGGACTTCCAGATGTGTTCTTTGGTATGCCTGATAGTATGGCACAGATAGTACATCTCTAAGACTGTTCATTTTCCTTCATTTCTTTTTCTTTTCTGCTTCTTAGACTGGATACTCTCAATTGACCTATCTTCAAGTTTGCTGATTCTTTCTCTGCCATGTCTAATCTACTGTTGAGATTAGGGAATTTTTCATTTCAGTTATAATTTTCAACTCTAGAATTTCTATTTGTTTCTTTTCAAACAAAAGATTTTCATCTCTATTATTCTCTATTGGTGAGACATCATTTTATGGTTTCATTTAGTTCTTTGTATACGGTATCCTTCAGTTATCTGTAAGTATTTATAATAGTTTATCTAAAAATCTTTGTCTAGTATGTGCAACTTCTGGGCCAGCTCAAGGACAGTTTGCACTGAGTGTTTAACTCTGTTTAGGCTTTTTTCACTATTTCTTTGTATATCTTATAATTTTGTTGAAAACTAAATATTTTAAATAATATGATATGGTAACTCTGAAAGTCAGATATGATATGATAACTCTGAAAGTCAGACTGTTCCCTCAAAGGTTTGTGGTTGCTCCTACTGTTTGTTCAATAACTCTCCTGGGTTAATGCTGTAAAGTGTATTTTTCCTCATATGTGACCACTGAAGCTCTGCTCATTTAGCTTAAATGGTCATCTGATGATTGGACATAGATATCTTTAAATGATTTGAACCAATAAGTCTCCTGTCCTTTGGTTTATATGTATGTACTAGGGTACATCTTCAGCACTCCAGCAGTTTACAGCTTTGCTTTAGCCTTCAATTCCTGATTGTACAGAATCTCACAGTCAGCCAGCTATGAGAGATTACAGCATTCTCAGGTCTTTCCTGACCATGCCCACAGTCCTGCACATGTATGTGCACTTATATATTTCCAGGAATATATCAGAGCTTATCAAAGCCTTCTTCGGACAACTCATTCCCCAGCATTTCAAAAATGTTCCTCTATTTTTCTATTGTAGTAAAATTTACCATCTTAGCCATTTTAGGGGTACAGTTTAATAGTATTAATGCATTCACATTGTTGTACAGTCATCACACTATTATACTCATAACTTTTCATCTTGTTAAACTCAAACTATATACTCGTTATGGGCTTCCCAGGTGGCACTAGGGGTAAAGAATCTGTCTGCCAGTGCAGGAGCCTCAGGAGACACGGGTTAGATCCCTGGGTCAAGAAGATCCCCTAGAGAAGGGCATGGCAACCCACTCCAGTATTCTTGCCTGGAGAATCCCTCGCAGGCTATAGTCCATAGAGTCACAAAGAGTCAGGACTGAAGCAACTTAGCATGCATGCATGCATACCCATTAAACAATAACTTCCAGGAGTTCGCTGCAGTCTAGTCATTAGGGCTATACGCTTCCACTGTAGGAGGATTGGGTTTGATCCCTGGTTGGGGAATTTTTTGAGGAACCTCCCTACTGTTTTCTATAGTGGATGTATCAGTTTACATCCCTAACAACAGTGCTCTAAGGTTCCCATTTCCCCATATCCTCCCCAACACTTGTTTTCTGTTTTTTGATAGTAGTCATCCTAAGAGGTGAGAATCACCAGCATTCCTTTTTATTGTCTTTGTCCTAGCTGGTACCTTAACTCGGGTAATTTTGTGGCAATTCCTATGCCCTATGCAGTAATCTTCATACATTACAACCCCGTGAAAAGAATTTTGAGAATTACCTGTATAGTGAAGTGAAGTGAAATTTGCTCAGTCATGTCCGATTCTTTGTGACCCCATGGACTGTAGTCCATGGAATTCTCCAGACCAGAATACTGGAGTAGGTAGCCTTTTCCTTCTCCAGGGATTGAACCCAGGTCTCCTGCATTGCAGGCATATTCTTTACCAGCTGAGCCACAAGGGAAGCCCAAGAATACTGGAGTGAGTAGCCTACTGCTTCTCCAGGGAATCTTCCTGACCCAGGAATTGAACTGGGGTTTCCTGCATTCCAGGCGGATTCCCTGACCTATCAGGGAAGCCAATGTATTTTGAAGTTTACGTCTAAGTTTTCTTGTAATAAATGTAGTTTATTACCCCAGGGACTGTAGCCTACCAGGCTCCTCCGTCCATGGGATTTTCCAGGCAAGAATACTGGAGTGGGTTGCCCTTTCCTTCTCCAGGAGATCTTCCTGACCCAGGGATTGAACCCAGGTCTCCTGCATTGTAGGCAGACACTTTACCATCTGAGTCACCAGGGAAGTCCCTAATAAATGTAGTTACAAAAGATAATTTCTGGGGATTTCCCTGGTGGTCCAGTGGATAAGACTCAGAGCTCTCAATGCAGGGGGCCTGGGTTCAATCCCTGGTCAGGAACAAGATCCCACATGCGGCAACAAAGACTGAGCATGCTACAACTAAGACCCAACATAGCCAAATAAATAATGATTTTTTAAAAAAAAAAGATAATTTCCATCACATTGTAAAAATTCCATTTAAAAATGAAACTTGTACCATATGATCTTTATTCATTAAACAATTGCTGCTGATTGTTCTTAACAAATGTCCTGAGGAAAGGGCTTTTCCCAACAAGTGAGTTCTGACTCAAGTCAAATAAAGACAAACCCTGTGAACAGGGCTTTTCTAGGGACCTGTGAAACAGGTTTAATGATGACAGCTCTGTGCATATGGGGCTCTGAGGTGAGCTCCAAACCAGTTCTGCCCCCTGTAAAACTATTAGGCTGCTGGTTTCCAAAGCTGAGGAACAGAGGACAGGAAGTTAAAACACCATAAAGCTTGCCACTCTGAGATTCAGCTGCTTTTCTGGAATAAACACACCTTGCATTGTTGCTTGCAAACCTTTGATTAATTTCCAGAATTCTCAAAAAGTTGGATTTTTTTACTCTCTTTGCCAGTGCTCTCATTGCTTTTATGGAGGAGCAGATTTTTGCTGATCATTACTCCACTGTTTTAGAAGTACTTCAAGGTTAACTTTTAGGACAACAAATAACTTGTGTTTCCCAAGTTCTTAGCTTTATTGGGTTTCTACCACTCTTTTTGCCTCTTTGCTTCTTGGCCAAGGAAAGGCTTCTCAGTGAAAAAGAACTTTATCGGAAACATAGTTTACTCAATAGCATATTATGTTTGTAGCAATTGAGTTCTAGGTATTATTCATTCAACAAGCACTTGTCAGAACTATCCCTTCTTCCTGAAGGAAAAGGTGTCAAAATAGATAAGATAGATATAGATAGATAAATCTTTGTTTTGAAATTATAATGGTCATTTTATTACTTAATATTTTAAAGGAAATAAAAATGAGTTTCATTTAAAGACTGATTCATTTTTGCTTACTGACTTCCTTATTTCATTTGAGATAACTAAAAATTTTAAAGAAGTGAACTCCACCCTCCCCTGCCACTTTACTATTCTATTGTAGGAATACGGAGAAGGCAATGGCACCCCACTCCAGTACTCTTGCCTGGAAAATCCCATGGACAGAGGAGCCTGGTAGGCTGCAGTCCATGAGGTCACTAAGAGTCGGACATGACTGAGCGACTTCACTTTGACTTTTCACTTTCATGCATTGAAGAAGGAAATGGCAACCCACTCCAGTGTTCTTGCCTGGAGAATCCCAGAGACAGAGGAGCCTAGTAGGAGGTCGTCTATGGGGTCACACAGAGTCAGACACGACTGAAGCAATTTAGCAGCAACAGCAGCAGCATTGTAGAAATAACAGGTATGGTCAGCTGTAAAATTCAGTAAATATTAATGCTTGATTCTTTCTTTTTATTTACTTATTTTCAAAATAGTAGGTTGGGACTTCCCTGGTGGTACAGTGGATAAGAATCTATCTGCCAGTGCAGGGCACATGGGTTTAATCCCTGGTCCAGAAAGACTCCACATGCCACAGAGCAATTGAGCCTGTAGACCACGACTACTGAACACATACTCTCAACAAGAGAAGCAATGAGAAGCCCACACACCACAACACAGAGTAACCCTCACTCACAGCAACTAGAGAAAGCCTGCACAGTAACAAAGACCCAGCACAGCCATAACTTAAAAAAAAAAAAGTAGGTTGGTTCCTAGGAAACTTCCAGAAATTATCATCCTTATCAATGATAAACACACAAATGATCCACTGTTGGGAGATTATTCAAACTAGTTCCTGAGTCCTTTGGATATGACCCTAATAGTCTTTGATAATTCCTTGCCTCTTAGAAGGATGAGATTCATAGGCTCATACAAATTTCTTGACTCATATCTAGAATTACCCCGTTTGATGAGGAACCCTAGATCTTTTTGAAAAATTGTGTTAAATACACAGAACAAAATACACAAAGCTAGTGGAGGTGATGGAATTCCAGCTGAGGTATTTCAAATCCTAAAAGATGATGCTGTGAAAGTGCTGCACTCAATATGCCTGCAAATTTGAAAAACTCAGCAGTGGCCACAGCCCTGGGAAAGGTGTTTTCATTCCAATCCCAAAGAAAGGCAATGCCAAAGAATGCTCAAACTACTGCACAATTGCACTCATTCACACACTAGTAAAGTAATGCTCAAAATTCTCCAAACCAGGCTTCAACAGTATGTGAACTGTGAACTTCCAGGTGTTTAAACTGGTTTTAGAAAAGGCAGAGGAACCAGAGATCAAATTGCCAACATCCATTGGATCATCAAAAAAGCAAGAGAGTTCCAGAAAAACATCTATTTCTGCTTTATTGACTATGCCAAAGCCTTTGACTTGTGGATCACAACAAACTGTGGAAAATTCTGAAAGAGATGGGAATACCAGACCACCTAACCTGCCTCCTGAGAAATCTGTATGCAGGTCAGGTCAGTTCAGTTCAGTCGCTCAGTCGTGTCAGGAAGCAACAATTAGAACTGGACATGGAACAACAGACTGGTTCCAAATTGGGAAAGGAGTACATCAAGGCTGTATATTATCACCCTGCTTATTTAACTTATATGCAGCGTACATCATCAGAAACGCTGGGCTGGAGGAAGCACAAGCTGGAATCAAGATTGCCCGGAGAAATATCAATAACCTCAGAAATGCAGATGACACCACCCCTAAGGCATAAAGCAAAGAAGAACTAAAGAGCCTCTTGATGAAAGTGAAAGAGAAGAGTGAAAAAATTGGCTTAAAGCTCAACATTCAGAAAACGAAGATTATGGCATCCAGTCCCATCACTTCATGGCAAATAGATGGGGAAACAGTGGAAACAGTGTTAGACTTTATTTTTTTGGGCTCCAAAATCACTGCAGATGGTGATTGCAGCCATGACATTAAAAGACACTTGATCCTTGGAAGGAAAGTTATGACCAACCTAGACAGCATATTAAAAAGCAGAGACATTACTTTGTCAACAAAGGTCCATCTAGTCAAGGCTATGGTTTTTCCAGTATGGAAAAACCATATGTATGGTTTCATGTATGGATGTGAGAGTTGGACTATAAAGAAAGCTGAGTGCCAAAGAATTGATGCTTTTGAACTGTGGTGTTGGAGAAGACTTTTGAGAGTCCCTTGGACTGCAAGGAGATCCAACCAGTGCATCCTCAAGGAAATCAGTCCTGAATATTCATTGGAAGGACTGATGCTGAAGCTGAAACTTCAATACTTTAGCCACCTGATGCGAAGAGCTGACTCATTTGAAAAGACCCTGATGCTGGGAAAGATTGAAGGCGGGAGGAGAAGGGCACAACAGAGGATGACATGGTTGGATGGAATCACTGACTCAATGGACATGAGTTTGAGTAAACTCGGGAGTTGGTGGTGGTCAGGGAGGCCGGGTGTGCTGCAGTCCATGGGGTTGCAAAGAGTCGGACACAACTAAATGACTGAACTGAACTGAACTGGAGTTGATTTAAAGTATGGGCGTGTGGAGTGTGTGTAGGTTACATTCAAATATTGCAGCATTTTATGTAAGGGACTTGACCTTCTTAGGATTCTGCTGAAATAAAGGTAGGACTGTGCTCACCACTTTTCAAAGCCTTTTTACTCTGTGGATATTGTCCTCTGATGAATAAAATTAAGTTTTTAAGAATTCTAGTGTGTTTTTTATTTTGTTACCTGTGCATTTTATGTCATATCAAGAAATCATCACCAAACCCGGTGTCCTGAAACTTTCGCCCTATGTTTTTGCCCAAGAATTTTATAGTTGTATGTGTTATATTTAGGCCATGGATCCATTTTGAGTTAATTTTTTATAATGGTGTTAGGGAAGGGTCCAACTTCAATATGACAAAACCATTTTATTTTTTAATTTTCTATTTTTACTTTCCCGTTAGATCAGATCAGACAAGTTTCCTCTAAATGAAGGAATTAACTGGCACAATTCATTGCCATATAATCCTTGGTATAATTACCAGAAATTGAAAAAGTGAATGGCTTTAATGACTGGGCAATAAATCTTCCAAGTCACATATTTTCCAAATCTGTTTTCAGCAAACTTGAATGTGGTCCTAATTGAATTGTCGTCTAATGGACTGTTTGAAATAATTCTAATCATAGGCTGCTCTATGGATATTTCTGGCATAAGACTTGGTGAGACTCACAGGCTGAGCATCTTTGTGCCTTCAGAGCTCTCACTGCTGTCTCCTCCTGTCACATGAAAGGCCTCTCAGTACCAACACCATGACAACAAGAAGCCCCAGAAGAATCAGTGCTAGCCAGGCCACATTTAGCAATCGATACTTCTCATTAAACTAAAGACTTTTTAAATGTTTACTTTGGAAGGCTAATAATCATTTGTCAAATCTTATAACTATGTTCCAATTTGATTTAATAATTGCAAAGACTCAATCTAGAAATTTTTTTACTGTAAAAATCTGTTTTTTTACATTACTTGATTTATAAATGTGATAAAATACACATGCATAAAATTTACTATCTCAGCCACTTTGTAGCATATAGTTTGAAGTGAAGTGAAGTGAAAGTCACTCAATCACGTCGACTCTCTGCAACCCCATGGACTGTAGTTGGCCAAGCCCCTCTGTCCATGGAATTCTCCAGGCAAGACTACTGGAGTGGGTAGCCTTTCCCTTCTCCAGGGTATCTTCCCCACCCAAGGATAGAACCCAGGTCTCCCGCGTTGCGGGCAGATTCTTTACCAGCTGAGCCACAGGGAAGCCCGTGTACAGTTTAGTAGTGTTAGTTACATTCACATTGTAGTGCATCTACTCCAGAACACTTTCCATTTTTCAAAACTAAAACTCTATTCCCTATAGAAACAACTTTGAAATATTTTCACAAAGAGACACTTAGCCTCAAGGGTAATGTTTAACTTCAATTTATCTAATTTTGTTGTAGAGGAGAGTGATAGGGTAACCAAGCATAAATTATTAGGATAAAATATCAGGATTAGCACTTACAAATAAGGTCTATGGGAGTAGCATGGAAAATGTTTACTGTTTTTCCCTTTTTTTTTTAATTGCTTTTGTTTAAAATTTGATCGCCTTAACTACTGTAAACATAGCCTATTTTTGTGCTTAAAATACTGAATGGAAAACTCCATTGTGTGTTGCTTTGGACATATTTGGTCAAATGTGTGTTACTTTGGCTGTAAAGGCATTTAAAGCAAACAAACAAAAAAAAGCTGTGAAAATGGCCTTGGAGCATTATCTTTAGTTACTTGAAGAGTTTCTACTTTTTTTTAAAGTACAGTTTATGTTAAGATAATTTTTATTAATTTAGAGAAGACAATCAATGTCTGTGAGAAAACGGACTTTCTTTTGGATTTTCTTTTTGTGGTCATTGTAAGTGATTGCTTTTTCCTTTTATTAGTTTCACATTCTTCCTTTGTTCTAAAACTTAGACTGACATCTAGCTTTGACAATCATAGTATGTTTTATTTTCCTGAGGGGGGAATAATTTATAATGCTGTTTAGTTTTGTACTATTTGTGTGTTGGTGAATTTTTAAACTGTGTGCTAACTGCAATGAATTATATGAACTGAGGAAAAAATATATATATATATATCAGGATTAAATTCTTCTGGGGCAGTGCAATGGAAACCAGAGATCAAAGAGAAACAACCTTGTTGGATTTTTTGATTGTTATAAAAGAGCTCGTTCATTCTATTTTAAAATGCATGATGGTAGTATCAAATGACTATGGCATTTAGATTTCATTGACTATATTTAAAAGATCATATGATAAAATATTTATTTTTAAATAAAATATTTACAGCTTGCTGGAAATTAGGGCTTCCCTCGTGGCTCAAACAGTAAAGAATCCACCTGCAATGCGGGAGACCTGAGTTCTATCCCTGGGTTACGAAGGTCCCCTGGAGGAGGGCATGGCAACTCAGTCCAGTATTCTTGCCTGGAGAATCCCTTGGACAGAGAAGCATGGCGGGCTACAGTCCATGGGGTCATAACGAGTCAGACACGACTGAGGACTAAGCACAGCACAGCTGGAAATTATATCCTTTGCAACTATTTATTTTTATTATGAAAAATTTACAACTTAAAGGTGTATTATCCCTTTTATACTAGTAGGTTTTTCCAAAATTCTTGATGGGATATGTCACATGTGAAGACCACAGCATTAGGGGAGAGGGATCCCTATGGAATACTGAACCAAAAATTGAAATTCACTGGAGACTCACATCCTAACGTATTCAGTATCTCACTGTGGACAGTGTCTCCACAGCAGGACTCATGAAAGGGTAGCCGCTGAGCTTCACCCCTTCGTCTGTTACATTATTCCATAATCAACCTGTAAAACAGCTACCAATTTCAAGGAAAGTTTTAAGAAAAACTTGCATTACTGTGCCTGGCCTAGGTTGGGAAGTAAGTTACACAACTGTATCAAAAGTTTATCTTTCCCTCCCAGCACCACAGAGTAAAAGACAGAATGGGAGGAGAGGTTTACAAATCATGTATCTGATAATGAATTATATGCATATACATATATATATATAGAGAGAGAGAGAAATCTATACATATGTAGAGAGAGAGAAAAAGCAAAAGCACAGTGGTGGTTGCAGGGTCAGGGAGCCAGGAAATGGTAGTTACTGCTTGATGGGAGCAGAGTTTTAGTTTAGTGAAAATGAGGCAAGTGTTGATAAAAACTAATTGCTCTGGAAATTAGCATATGTGAAATATCAAACAGGAAAGATGATGGGTGACTGTTATTGAAATAAACATCATGACGTGACTGGATAACTGATTATGAAAGAAATCACATTAAACTTGTGTTGTCTGCTTGATCTCGTGTCTTGAAAAGTTTTGCCAGCCTAGGATGTCTCCCTGTGTGTAAGAGGGGGTGTGCCTTGCTCCCTGGCAGCCTGGCAGCCTGCTCATGTGAGCGTGCTTGGAGAAAATATTGAGAAGTAACGGGGAGAGGGCAAGGGGATGGAGGAGAGCGCGCCTCTGGACCTTAGAGTGTGGAGCAGGCTTTACTTTAATTAGCCACTGAAGGTGGCTTTTCCCAAACTTGAAGTTTTTTATTCCAGGGGCAATGAAGAATAGTGTTTTCCTTTGCTTTTTAAAAGGGAAATGGGATCTGAGACTGTTTCTCAGAGATCTGTGTAAGTTGAGGTCTGGTGATATTCCCTTTAAGTCAGTGGTTTTATCTGCGTGATTCCCAGACCAGCAGCATCAGCTTCTCCTGGGAACTTGTGAAAAATGCACATTCTTGGGCTGCATTCCAAATTAGCCAGTTCCAGAACTCGGAGGTCCTCCATGACTGATGCCTCCCCAAATTTTAGAGCCACTCACACCTGCATGGTTTGAGTTGCATTGCCCTTGTAGTTGACATGTCTAGGTGATGTAACTGTTAGTTTTATGTAAACATTAGACATTTCATTTTTGTGTTTTTTGGAACCAATGTAATTAGTTTTCAGTTATATAGAAGAGCACAAAGTCTGTCCTGCCTGATGAATAAAGTTCCCTTTTGCCAAGTGAGGAACAACAGCGTGTCCTAATCCAGCGGCCTCAGGCCAAACAAACAGGCGGTGTCCTTAGATCGCTGGACAGGTCAGCCTGCGGGAGGTGACCTAGGGTACGCCTAGCAGGTGGCCTGGAGGTCTGCAGGCAACGCTGTGGGCATTTGAGCCAGAGCCAGGGGCTGACAGGAAAGAGGTGGGCCCGGCTGTTTCCCAGAGCAGGGCCGAGCTGCATCTTTTTTAAAGGGACCTGCTCTGTCTTTTTAGCCAGAACCCATGCTCCTGCCTCCCAGAGGTTTGTGAAGCTTGGTTTTCACCAGGTTCTTTTCTTCTTTCAGTTTTGCTGCCACTTCTGATCCTTTTGAAGTGCAGCCATTTGGTGTTTTTAAAATGCAAATCATATCCAGTCATTTCCTTCCTTAATATTAAAACTGCCCAGGACTTCCCATTCCCCTTAGGGGAGAGTTCAGAAGTTGCAGCTGGCCTTTGCTTCACTCACGCCTCTGAGTGTCTGATGGCTGTCGGGGGCTGTGCAGACAGTGTGGCCCAGCCTGGGGATGCTCCAGGGTCCCCAGTGAGGGAGGGGCCCCCACCCTACAGCCTGAGCTGCGCACCTCTCCTGGGGTCCGCAGGACAGGGGTCCATGCGCATGAACTGTTCCCCCACACTGCCGTCTCCCTTCTCTCGAAGCTCCACGAGGACTGGGGTGCTGATGCAGCCATGTCCAGGCCTCCGGGAGGCCCGGTCATGACGCCTCTTCTCCGATGCCGGTCCCTGCTGTTCACACGCCCACTATCTGTTTCCTCCTAGTTTGGAGCCGAGTTCCGAAGGTTCTCTCTGGACCGCCAGAAGCCTGGGAGGTTCGAAGACTTCTACAAGCTCGTCGTGCACACCCACCACATCGCCAACACCGAGGTGACCATTGGCTATGCAGACGTGCATGGCGACCTGCTGCCCATCAACAACGATGACAACTTCTGCAAGGCCGTCTCCAGCGCAAACCCCCTGCTCCGGGTTTTCATCCAGAAACGAGGTACTCAAGAGACTGAGCCCATGCTCCTGCTTGGCGCTCATTTAAAAAATAAATACACCTTCCAGTTTCGTCTGTCATTTCAGAACCATGTTATTCTGATTTCTTTTTTTTTATTTATTTTTTAATTGGAGGAAAATTGCTTTACAATGCTGTGTGGTTCCTGCCGTAAAACAACACAAATTATATATATATATCCCCTCCACCCATCCCACTTACTCTGTTTTCTAGCCTTTGATGAGAGACTAAAGAAATTAAGATCTGTTTGGTCAACATTAATTTCTTAGAAAACATTCTTAATAATATTTAAACTGCATTTTCCACCTGAAATTGTGTTGACTCATGATTTTTAAATACTGAGAGAAAATGACATTGATATTTTCAGTATTTTAACCGGAGTCATTAGCCAGTAACCCAAGAATTAAAGTAAAGGTTGTTAGTATATGTTTTCCACTGTCTTTTTAGGGTTGGGAAAAAATGTAAACTTTAGATTATAACTTTGGTTGGTTTTTAGCTCTGAAGGCCTGTAACAGCAGTATAACTTTATGTGAAAATAAATCGCTAACACAGGTTAATGACTGAGGTGGGGGCATTCCGGTGGATTTACTCCTCAAAGCTGCACATTAGACTTGTTTTCTTGTCTCTGGACTTGGGAGAACCTTAACAATTCTAAATACCGTCCTGGAGAGAAGGACACTAGCAGCGGAGGCCTGGCGTGGGGAAAGGGCTCTTTCCAATTCCCGTGGGGTGACTGTCCCTCCTTCCCTGAGGGGCCTCTGCGCCGCCCTGGGGGAGCAGTGTGGTGGGCGGGGGCACCTCTCACAGTGTTCTCTGCTGCGGACTCTGCCGTCTGGGGAGGAGGGAGACTGGCCTTAGTCCCTGGGGCTGTGGGCTCTTCCCACCGGAAGCAGCAGCAGTGTGCGGGCGGAAGGCCCAGACGCCGAGCCCAGAGCTGCTGGCATGGGGCCGGGGACCTGGTTCTCTCTCCTCCACTTGAGTCCCTGCTTGACTGACGGTGTTCTTACATCGCTCGCCACCAGTTGTCCTGTGGCGAGGGGGCCACACATGCAGAGCGCGCTGAGCATCGGCCAGGGCCTCCTGTGTGCGGTGTTGGAGGGGACGTGGAGGAGGGCCCGCAGGGGGGCCGCTGACCTCACCTCGATCTGGTTCTCTGGCACCAGATCAGAAGCGCTGCATCTGCGGCCCTGGCTGAGCCAGTGTGTCCTGCTGCTGGTCCCGAAAAGTCAACACAGCTGCCACTTCCTCACGGTGACTGGGGTGGGGCGGGCGCGGGCGCTCCGGTGCAGTCGCCGGGGCTTCGGGCCCTCCACGGCCCCTCCTGTGTGGCTACACCTGCACCAACTGCCCCTCACGTCTGGGTGCCTGTTCTCCTTCAACCCTCTCAGCCAGGCCTGATCTCCACTAGCCTGCATCCCCGCCATCCTCTCGTCTCTTTATTCTGGCTTCTCCGTGTTGTGTCATCAGTTGCTCCCAGGGCTGGTGTGTTGTCCAGATCCCACGTCCACAGCTCTGCCGGCCATCCCAGGTTGTGGCGTCACCTCCCGAGGTACAGAAAGTGAGGCGTGGGTGTGAAGCCGTGCGCGTGTGTGAGAAACGGGTCTCTGTGCCGCTGGCACGTGCAGTGGGGTGGGAGGCACCACTGGCGCCCTCGTGACACACCTGTGCCTTAGGCAGACCAGGGGAGGCGGGACGCTGCCCGCGGGGCCGCACACATGGCTCTGCTGCTCAGGCGTGCGGCCTCAGGCCCCGCGTCCTGTCCTTTGTACTTTTTGCTTTTTCCCTGGCCTCACAGAAGTGGCCCGAAGATTAACCAGCTGCCTCAGGGCTCTAACCTTTTTGTAAGCATTTCCAGCGCTGGGGCTTCGCCTCCAGCCGCTGCCTTTCTGTTCCGTGACCGCAGGGGGCGCTCACCCCCGACCCCCAGCACTCTCTCAGGGACCCTGACTTCAGGGGGTGCTCACTCCCGCCCCACCCCCAGCACTCTCAGGAACCCTGACTGCAGGGGCGCTCACTCCCGCCCCCCAAGCACTCTCTCAGAGACCCTGATATCAGGGGTGCTCACCCCCGCCCCCGCCCCTAGCACTCTCTCAGAAACCCTGATATCAGGGGTGCTCACCCCCGCCCCCCAGCACTCTCTCAGGAACCCTGACTGCAGGGGCGCTCACTCCCGCCCCCCAAGCACTCTCTCAGAGACCCTGATATCAGGGGTGCTCACCCCCGCCCCCCTCCCCAGCACTCTCTCAGGGACCCTGACAGCAGGGGGCGCTCACCCCCGCCCCCCAGCACTCTCTCAGGAACCCTGACTGCAAGGGGTGCTCACCCCCGCCCCCCCCCAGCACTCTCTCAGAGACCCTGATATCAGGGGTGCTCACCCCCGACCCCCCAGCACTTTCTCAGGGACCCTGATATCAGAGGGTGCTCACCCCCGCCCCCCCCCCAGCACTCTCTCAGGGACCCTGACTGCAGGGGGCGCTCACCCCGGCCCCCCAGCACTCTCTCAGAAACCCTGATATCAGGGGTGCTCACCCCCGCCCCCCCCCCCAGCACTCTCTCAGGGACCCTGACTGCAGGGGGTGCTCACCCCTGCCCTGCCCCCCAGCACTCTCTCAGGGCCCCTGACTGCAGGGGGCGCTCACCCCGGCCCCCCAGCACTCTCCCAGGGACCCTGACTGCAGGGGGCTCTCCCCCCTGCTCCCCCCTCCCCCCAGCACTAGTCTATCATGGCCTGGTGGCCCCTGAGCCTACCGTTCTCACCGGTTCTATGGGGGAGCCCACCTCGGGTTGTTGTCAGGCTTCAAGAGAAGAATGTTCCCGCTGTGTAGGAAGCCTGGCCCCTCGATACTATCGCTGTTGCCGGGAGAGGCAGGGGCAGCTGCGCTTCTCCGGACGGCAGGCGGGAAGCACCACCCTGATGCCCGCCGTGCTCAGGAAAGGCCCACCAGCCCTGTGACGGGGCTGTCCTTCCTGGGAATGGACGGGCCTGAGAGTCCTGGAGGGAACTCTCCAACCCCACGTCCTTTCCCACAGCATGGGCTCTGAGCTTTGGGTCACAGAAATGCTATTTCTGTGATTTTACGGTAACCACACCCGCTCTGTCATCTACTTCATAAATTTCTGTAAATTGATGGTGGATGAACAGATAAACGAAATGCGGTGTATCTGCCCACCAAGGTTTTATTCAGCCATAAGAAGGAGTGAAGCGCTGGGGTCCAGCCTGCAGTACAGCTGGGAAGCAAGGCCTCGTGGATGAAACCGGCCTGTGTTGTACGGCTCCACGCACGATCCACCGGGTTCTGTTTGTGACCAGTTTATCTGTAGCAGCACTTTCACGGCTGTCTGCAGACGCGCACAGGTTGCCAACGCACGTTCCCACCGAGGCAGAGTAGGCGCTGCTCTGCCTGCCTGTTTCAGCTCACACTGTGAACTGTGTGCTTTCCACGGTCTATTTAGTGCCACATTTTCCACATTTTTCTTTTTGTTTTTTAATGTATTCAAATACATATAAAATTTAGCAGTGTAGGGGCTTCCCTGTTGACTCAGTGGTAAAGAATCCACCTGCCAATGCAGGAGACACAGGTTGGATCCCGGATCCGGGAAGATCCCACATGCCACAGAGTCCCCAAGTCCAGGTGCCGTAACTACAGAGCCTGTGCCTAGAACCTGGGGGCCACGACCAGAGAAGCCACCATGATGAGAAGTCTGTGCACCACAACGAGCGAGTAGCCCTCCATCTCCATAACTAGAGAAAAGCCAGCACAGCCATGGAGACTCAGCACAGCCAGATAAACAAACACAATTATAAAAAGAATAGTTTCGTGTTGGGACCATGTAAGTGTTCAGCTCACTGGCTAATTAAATATGCTCCTGCTGTCGTGCAGCACCCACCATCATCCGCCCCGGTAACTTCTTCTCATAAAACTGAATCACTCTACCTGTTAAACACTGACTCCCCATCTCCCCTCCCTCAAACCTGGCAACCACCACTTTTTGCCTCTATGATTTTGACAACTCTGAGTACCTCATATAAGTGATATTAGACAGTATTTGTCCTTTTGTACTGGCTTATTTCAGTGACTGAGCAAAATGTCCTCCAAGCTTCATCCATGCTGTAACCTATGTCACAATTTACTGTTCCTTTAAGGCTGAATAATAGTACATTCTATGGCTACCACATTTTGCTTTTCCACTCATCCATTGATGAACACGTGGGTTTCTTCCACGTTAAGCTATTGTGAATAATGCTGCTGTGAACATGAGAGACAAAAAGCTCTTCGAGACCCTGCTTTCAATTCCCAAGTATGAACCTAGAAGTGGAATGGTAACTGTATTTTTTATTTTTTTGAGGAAGCCCCATACTGTTTTTCACAGTGGCTGTTCCATTTTACATTCCCACCAACAGGGGGTAGGGGTTCCGGTTTCTCCACACGCACACCAACACCTGTTTTCTGGTTTGGGGGTAATAGCCATCCTGATGGATATGAGCTGGTAGCTCACTGTAGTTTTGATTAGTGTTTCCCATTATTAGTGATGTTGAGCATCTTTTCACTTGCTTAATCATCATTCATATGCCTTCTTTGGAGAGATATCTATTCAAGTCTTTTGCTCATTTTGCACTGGGTGGTTTGTTTCCGGTTGTGGAGTTTTGGTTCTCTATCTGGATATTAATCCCTCATTCAGACACATTATTTGCAAATATGTCTTCCTGTTCTGAGGGTTGTCTTTTACTCAGTGGCATGTGTCTTTTCTAAGATATAAATGTACCTTTGTCTGTGCCGCATCTCAGTTGTAACATGCGGGACATTTAGTTGCAGCGTGGGAACTCTTATTTGTGGCCCCTGGGATCTAGCTCACTGACCAGGGATCAAACCCACGCCCATAGCCTTCACATCTGCAGCTTCCTGTCCTTCTGCACATACTCCACTATCCCTCCTCCGCCCAGGGCTGTCTACTGTTACAAGCTGTGCAGGTTTTCCCCTTGGAAGGGTAAGAGGTGTCACTGTACCTTTCACTTTAATGCTTTGCCCACTTAAGAAGAACAGCAGTCCCCAGAATTAAGTACTCACAGTGGAGGAATCCAAATCTGGTCAAAATCTGCTCCCTCCCGGCACACTCCACCCCACCCTCGCCTCCCCCCACCCCCCGCCTCCCCCCCCCGCCCCCCCCACCTCCCCCCCCCCCGCCCCCCCCACCTCCCCCCCCCCGCCCTGCCCCCCACCCCCCCCACACACACACACACTCCTGTCCTCCCTGGGCCTGTGAGAACAGCGGGAGACTGGCCCAAGGCGGAGGGAATGCAGGAGGAGACGAGCAAAGGCACTGGGAGTGTCTCTATTTTCAGCAGAATAAACAGGAAGTACAGATACTCACTTGTCACCACTTACCCACAAAATAAAACCTCCCAGTACTATCGACCCCTGTGTTCTTATCATCTATGAGATGGGCCTGTACCCTTCAGGCCCCAGACCACGACCAGAGGAGGGGCCCTAATGGAATCTCAGTGGCTCTCTGCCCCTGGGGTAAGGGGCCTCCCACAGTGCCAGGGGAGGCTTGATGACTTAAGTATACCAAAAGATTGCCAGCATAATTAGAGGACTCTCAGCAACTATTTACTTTTAAAATAAACATAAATATGGGTCATTTGCATGTGTCTGTTAACTGTTCTTGGCATTCTGGCATTCTTTTGGGTTCCTAGAATGAGGAAGATACATTTTAAAACTTTTTTGGTTATCAGAAACTGCATGATTGGGGGTAGGGTAGGGAGGTAAGGGTATTTGCTTGTGATGTCACTTAAGTGAGTTGCCAGAAAAAGTAATTAAGGGGTGTTCTTCAAAATAAGTTGGTTGCAAATTTGGTTACAGATACTGGCAGAATCTATAATTTCTGCTTTATAAATGCTTTTCTTGGATTCTGCATTAAGTAGCAGGAGGTGTGTTTGGTTTTGGAGTTAGGGGTTCACTGCTGAGCATAAAGCATTCAGTGGGTGTAACCTTTTAAGTTCCCACAACTGAATTTCTGTATTTTTTTCCTCATTTTATTCTGTTTCCTAAGACACTGCCTAAGGTTTTGAGGCTGTGTGTTGAGGGTAGGGTAAAGATGTAATTTCACTGAATTCACTTCCTCTCTGTGCCCACACTTTTCGGAACAGGCATAGAACCTGCAGGTAAACACCCTCTTCTATGGGAGATGTTTCACAAGACACATTTACTTTTTTGTCAGTGATTTCTGGACGTTTACATGTTTGGAGAATTTCCTTTTATTTTCTAATTATAAAACAGGACAAAAATTCTCCCACTGCTCTACCACGGGAACATGCAGAAAACAAAACGCCTGAACCCCGTGTTCACCCTGGAGTGGGAGTGGATGTGGGAGAGAATGTGCTGACGCAGCTCATTAAAAAGCAAACAGAGCCCAAGCCACGCACCGTCCAGAAGAGTCCAGGGCTTGTCCTGGGGAGGCTGGCCACTCTGGAGGCGCCGTCAGACAGCCAGGGCCGCCCCATCTCCTGGACGCACTCCCTCCATCCGTGTCACTGCAGCCTCTCCTCCAGTTGGGCCTTTGGGAGGGAGGGGAGACACAGCTGGCTAAGCCCCACAGATACCTTGTGTATAAACAGTGAGCGTTTACACAGATGGAATTGGAATCTGCTCCTTTCTTATTTACTTGCTAGTCATATATACTTTTCAATGCTTTTAAGCCCATAGTATATTAATAATTTGGATTCTTTTAAAAATCTTTACACATCACAAACATATCCTAGGTCATTAAATCCTCTGTAAAACATTTGTTTTAAAAAACGTTTTGTTTTGCTTTTTTCTGGGACGTCCCTGGTGGTCCAGTATAAGAATCCACCTGCCAACGTAGGGGACGCAGGTTCAATACCTGGTTCAGGAAGATCCCAGACGCCCAGGCAACTAAAGCCCGTGTGACACAGCTTCTGAGCCTGTGCCCTCGAGCCTGCGAGCCCCAGCTTCTGAGCCCCTGGGCTGCGACTCCCGAAGTCCGAGCACCTCAAGCCTGTGCTCCGCAAGAGACGCCACCATAATGAGAAGTCTGTGCAGCAGCCCGAGCTCGCTGCAACTAGAGAAAGCCCTTGCACAGCAACAAAGGCCCAGGTCAACCAAAAATTAATTAATTTAAAAAGAAACGTTTAAATTTTTTCTACTACTTATAACATATTTGTAAAAGAAAATTCAAACAACATGGAAATAACTCCACCAGCCTGAGACGACCACTGTCAGTAGTTTGGTGAGGCGCCTCCAGACCCCTTGGTGTAGATACAACTCGTTGGATACAGTTTTATATAAACAGGGTCATAATGCACATACTACAGAGATTATTTTAGTCTAGCATCACATTTTTGACTCCTTGTAGATTATATAGTATTTACCATCTTTTTAACAGACATAGCAATTGTATGAATGTAACAAACTCTGACTAATCCCATATTAATTTACACTGTTCCCATTTTTCACTATAGTAAACTGTGTTGTACCTTTTATATACATGTCAGATTCAGGATTAATTGGTATTAATTAAATTGGTATTTATTTATTATTATGCAGGTTCTTGCTGGATTAAAAGGCATATTTTTAACTAAAGTGTATTTATGCCAGTGGGCCTCTCTTTAGCAGGGCATTAAAATGACATTTGAATTGGGTCTTTTAAAACACACCTTTGAAGACTGTTCTTATGTGGCATGAAAACTCGTGAGCTTTGAATTGACCCTCCTGAAGGCTGCAGTGAGGCCAGCAAGGATCTAGCAGCGCTGTGGGGTGAGGGGCTGCCCTCGGCTAAGACAGCACCACCTGGGGCCACGGGGGACTCCGAGAGTCCAGGCTGACCACACCCCGAGTTCAGGGAGCCCCTCCCAGCCAGGTCTCCCCGGGGGACCTTCAGGACAGGGCTCCAGGGGAGAGGCGGTGCAGGGGGCCGGTACCTGCTGAAGCAGCGTGCTTCCACAGGGGCCGGAGGGTCGTGGGGCTGAATGTGGTCACGGTGTTGTTTTCCTGTCTGGTCCGAGTGGGTCATTTGCGACAATTAACACGTGTATTTAAGCTGGTTCTTCAGTGAGCATGAGCTCAAGGATTTCCAGTCTGACGGGAAATAAGGCCCCAAAACAGAAGCACGGTTGGGGCTTTCTTTTCATGTTTGAGCTGATAATCCTGGTTGTCAAGCTGCCAGTGTGAGTAGGATTTCTGTTTGTAAAAATCTGTCTAAACACAAAGCAGCAGACTCCTCTGGTAACATAACAGGGCTGTGTTTCTGTTTCCAGAGTGGGTTAGGGTTATGTGCCATTGCCCATTTTTAGAAGGGAGAGATTCTTTGGCCTTCTGAAACCACCCTGCCTATAGACTCTGTGACTGCACTGCCAGCCTCCCCTGTGTGCCTGGTGCTGGGGTACCTCCCACGGAGGCAGAGCCCCAGGGCCCACCTAGCATTCAGGCCGGCGAATATGGCCGTTCCTTTCTGGACTTGCCGAGTCTCTAGCGCTGCGGCGAGCAGGTTGGTCCTGTTTGTCCTTTGGGGGGCAGGTCGTGGGGCCACTGCAGCTCCAGAGAGGGGCCGGGTCCCACAGACTGTGCAGGTTGTGCCAAAGCTGATGCAGAACCACGGGGAGGTTTAAGCAGATGCTCTGTGAACTGGTGGAGTGTCCTTGTTTATAAAGTGGCTGGTTAAAACAGGGATTTCCCTGGTAGTGCAGTGGATAAGAATCTGCCTGCCAACACAGGAGACGTGGGCTTGATCCCTGGTCCAGGAAGATCCCACATGCCATGGAGCAGCTAAGCCCAAGAGCCACAACTACTGAAGCACAAGCTCCCTAGAACTCACATACTGCAAGTACTGTGCCCACGCACCTAGAGCCTGTGCTCCACAACAAGAGAAGCCATCCCAGTGAGAAGTCCCTGCACCGAAACGAAGCATAGCCTCTGCTTGACACAACGAGAAAAAAGCCAAGCAAAACAGCGAAGACCCAGAGCAGGAAAAAAAAAACAGTGGCTGGCTAAAACATCTTTTGTTTAGGTGAGAAATAGTTGATGAGTATTCATCTTAAATGTTTAAAGATCTTAAGCATTTTCTATTTGATGCATTTTTCCTGGAAAAAAGCTCCAGGACACTGGAAACTTAAATCTTCTTTCTTACCCATCTAGTCTACACCTGCCTGTGTTCTCACGGTCAGTGAGCTGAGGAAGCTGTTTTCATTCCTGTTAGTAATCGCTTTGAATCCAATTAAATGCCACTGCATTTGGAGGGAAATCTTTCGGGACGAGAATGAAGACAGCTGGAGGAGAAGCTGCACTTGGTGGGGGCTACCATAGGCGCCCCCAGGGAGAAGGCTGCGCCCCAGAGCAGCTCCCATGAAATCACCCCGCACAGAGACACTAAGGGTGTTCTTGCGACAGGCCATTTCTGTTTAAAGGGCTTCTCGTGGCAGAGGACAGCTGTGGAGACCGGAGGCAGGTGGAAATCCAGAGGGTGTGTCTTCAGCCCACCCATCCACGGTGATGCAGCCTCAGTGGGGCTCACCAGTGAGGAGGAGGGAACCGCTGTGAACAGGCAGCAGCCGAGGGAAGGAAGCCCTGCTTTCAAAGAGTGGCCCCAAGCCTGGGATGAAGCCTTCCTGTGCCGCCTTCCTCCAGGCCCGAGCTCTCAGCTCTGGAGATGCTTGCTTGCTCCTGTTTACCTTTTCCTTCTCCTTCTCCTTCCTTCCCAAACTCTGGCCTGGCTCCCCGCACCGCAGACTGTTTCTCAGCCTTCTGCCTGTCTTGCCCCCTCCTCTTTCTCTCTGGCTGCACTGGGCCAGGCTGGCTCCTTGCCCATCACTCCCTCCTGGTTCCACAGCTTAGAGGCAGGACTGGCCCCGACGCGCTGCCCGGCCCCGCAGCAACCTCGGGGATCCTCGTCACATTCATATTATGGTGCATCAAGGCGTGTCTCGTGGGCATCTCACACTGTGCCTTCTGTATGTTTGTGTCGTTGGCCGGCTCCATCGCAGCCTGCTTGTTTCCCTTTAGCATCCATTCCTGCCTAAGATCCATCGCTGTTACCTGCCCACTCAGGGAGCCCTTAGAAGTGGCTCCCATGTGGTCCGGAGACCACTGGCATCAGCACCCCAGGGAGGTGAGGGGCTTGTGAGCAGCTTGTCCCAGTTGCAGCCAGGACCCCTGGGTGAAGGTCAGAGCTGCTCCTCCAGCGCCTCGTGTTCATGGCGCCAGAATGCACCTATCCCTTCTACTCTCATAACAAATGCTCATTTAACAGTTTGAGGTTGACCAAGGACTTTCCAGCTATCATGTGACTCTCACAACAAACCAGGCTATATGATTGTTCTCATTCTGTGTATGATGAAACTGAAGCTTCAGAAAAGGTCAAAGCTTCCAAACATAATTCTCAACTGAAATTGTTTGGAATCTATTTATAATAGCCGCTGGTGAGGGCTGATCTGGCACCTTTCAACAAAGGATGTACGGGGTGACATCCAGGCATTTCACTGTGATGGGTGTGACATGTGACTGTCGGCAGTCAGAGGAAGCCCCAGCCTTGGGAGCTGGAACCGAGGTGGGCCCCCACCTCACGACCATGTTGTCTTCCTGTCGCCAGGAGAGCCCTTATTTAGAATACAGTCAACTTCAGTGGGCGGAGAAGGCGATGGCACCCCACTCCAGTACTCTTGCCTGGAAAATCCCGTAGATGGAGGAGCCTGGTAGGCTACAGTCCATGGGGTCGCGAAGAGTCGGGCACGACTGAGCGACTTCACTTTCACTTTTCACTTTCATGCATTGGAGAAGGAAATGGCAACCCACTCGAGCGTTCTTGCCTGGAGAATCCCAGGGACGGGGGAGCCTGGCGGGCTGGCGTCTATGGGGTCACACAGAATCGGACACGACTGAAGCGACTTAGCAGCATTAGCAGCAGCAGCAACTTCAGTGGGACCTCAGCGCAAGGTGTTTATCATGGGAATGGTTTACCTGTGCTGGTTTGGAGTCCAGAGATTAACATTTCCATCGTGAACTTTTCTCTTTTCCAGAGACGTAAGCAAGATTTGGATTTCCTCTTGCATAGTGATCTGTCTTCCTGTTTTTGCCCTTTTCTCTGTACTTTCCACCCTCTCCGGTGGGAAAGTGATTCAGCCCGGAGCCGCGTCTCTGTTAGACTCCACCTGCACCCGGGGTCTCATAAACCCAAGCTATCTTGTAGCATTTAACAGGTGCAGGCGGACATGAGGGCGATACTGACGGTTGGCACTGGAGCTGCTCACTCCTGCATTGTCTTCTGTGGGGACACCAGGGCAGGCCATGCCCCCGGCCCACCCACCACACTCCCCGTCCCGCGAGAACCACAGAGGGAGGGAGGTGCCCCGGAGAGCTGCGCCTTGTCGGCCTGCAGAGGAGAGAGAGTCCTGACACTACCCACATGGAAGGCTGTTTCATTGTGAGAAAGCACAGGCAACATCACACTGACCATTTTACCCTTTTTTGAGCGTGCGGGTCAGGGGCACTCAGCACATTCACACTGATGTGCAAACACCACCCACCTCCTAAACCTTTTTGTCTCCCAGCTGGAACTGCACCCATTAAAAATAGTGTGTTTTAGGGAGTTAAATCAAATGCCAAAAAGTACCTCTGTCCATATAAGTATAAATCCCTATAAAATGCCCATGGGGCACATTTATAGCTGATAAACGTCTACAGTCTTGTTAGAATTTCTAATCCAAGGTGAGGGATTACACTTTTTCAAACAGTAAATCACTTAGGAAATAACTGTCACTTGCTAGTTGGAGTCGTCACGTCCCTGCAGAGATCCCACGCCTTCCTGGGGGCTGCGTCTGCAGCTGACCCTCCCCCTGGTTCCCCTGCACTGACTGCCCTGGCCTGGAGGCCGGCAGTGGGAGCTGTGCTGCTTCGACTTCAGCTGTATGTGGAGTCTCAGCAACTCCGGACACGTCAGGGCATCAGCAGTGACTCAGAAGGTCAAGCAGCCTAACTGGTCTTCCTCTTGCTGGGACCCCAGTGAGCTGGCAAGTGCAATCTGTGTCATGACATGTGTTTGCGTGTTGGGAGTAGAGTCCCCTGAGACACCGGGACCCCTGGGCCAACAGCTGTGCTGCCTGTCTGCCTCCCTGCAAACCTTCCTCCTTCCGCCTCCCAGACTCAGGAGAGGGGAGCCAGGTGACGGCCAAGCCCGCATGGCTCCCACCTGCAGCTAGTAAGCCTTTGACCTTGGAGCCACCCCAGTCTCTTTCAGCATCTTTTAGTGAATGAAATTTCTTTGTGCAGTTGACACTGAAGACACCAGATGCATGTTTCTGATGCTCAGGACCATCAGAGGGCAGAATCTGAGACTGAGGTTTAGATTCAGGGTTTGTCAGCGTGAAGAAGAGAACCCCCAAACCATCTCTCCAGCAGCTTTCTGGCGGCCCTCATTGTTGAGGCACTTGGGCACACTTAGCACACACTGATGGATCTCCTGCGCCGGCAGAATCAGTGGAATTGCCGTAATTCAGAAGGTGAGGGGACCCTGCACTCAGTGCGGCAGCTCCCTGGGCTTTGCATGAGGAGGTTTCCAGATCCCGCGGCCCTGGGTACTCCTCAGGCCCCTTGGGAGATCCCTGCCGACCACGCTCTGTCGTGAGGTGCTTCTGAAACTAAAATACGTCCTCCTCACCTTTGTTACTTTTTAAGTCTTCATCCACTGGTGCCACAGACCAGTTAACCTCGAGTGCTGTGAGCTGCGGGGTTGCGCTGCAGATGCTCTCTGCCAGGCCCCATGGTAACTGACTGGCAGGGGTCCTGGTGTCCCAAGAATGGGGGTGAGGGAGCTGCAGAGACTGTGTGTGTTTCACCAGGAGTCAGGCGTCAGGTTCAGGGCTGTTGTCACAGCAGGAACTCAATGAGCCCTGTTTCCTGCAAAAGGAGCTGGTTTTGTCGGGGAAGACTCCCGGGGCTGCGGAGCCTCACAGGCAAGCCTGGTGTCCTCGAGTCCATGGTCTCTCTGAGGGGGGTGACCTGTCCCTCCTTTACAACGGACAAACTTGAGTCCCAGAGAGGTCATGTGGCTTCTCAGAGGTTCAGGTGTCTCTGCGTCTCCTCCCACAACTGGAGCTGCGAGTGAAGGAGGCTGCAGCTCTCTGGGGCGGTCAGCAGAGGAGCTGGGCACTTGCACAAGCCTGGCCCACAGGCTGCAGTTTCCATGGGCCTAAAGACGGCATCAGAAAGTGTCCCTGGACAGACCACAAATTCCTCTGGAACGCAAGAAGGATGCACACTGTGGTTCCTGGCTGCCATGGCTTTTCCATCTTGGATGCCCGTGCTGTCCAGCCCCTCTGCTGACCTGGCTTGTTGCTGGGGTACCAGGCAGCTCTTGAGAAACAGCAGGAAGATGGCCTATTCAGCTCTTAAAATCTGGGTCCTCAAGACGTACTGAGGAGAAAACACAGAGTGCAGAATTTTATGCACACGATGCTACACTGAGCAGGGGGTAAGAGTCTGCGTTCATACCTGCTCATATTTGCACAGACAGACTCTGGGGTGATTGATAAATGAGCAAAGTCACAGCCTAGGGTGGGGGTGGGGAGCAGTGAAGGCTTTGGGGTTTGCTTCTGGGGTGATGACAGTGCTCTGGAATTAGGCGACAGTGATGGCTGCACAGCTGAGTGCACTGTTCTCAAGGGCCGCACCGAACATGGCTCAGCCAGCAGTGAAAGCGTCTTTTTGAAGCAGGTGTTTCACTTGACTTTGAGCCTCTGCCACATATATAACATGAGCTGGTCTTCGACTCTGCTCTGGATTCTTGGACTGAGGGTCCCTGTGAAGTTGTGTCTTCTGCAGAGTCTTCAGGGTGTATGGAGTAGAGGACCCAGGGGAGGGCTGGCCTGAGTGTGTGCAGGGTCCTGGGTCTGCTTGCGGGTATTCATCCTCAGGGGCTGCTGGTGAGGCACCTGGGTGGCATTGGTGGCCTTTGCCGTGGGCTCACGAGACAGACATCTGCCTGTTGGCATCACGCAGTGCCCAGCGGCCTCTGCTGAGAAAGGGCTGCTGCCGTGTGTGGGCACTCAGCGGGCGGGTGCTGTGAGGCTCACAGTGCCTGGAGGGCGCAGAGCTGGGCCAGCTGAGGGCAGGGGCAAGGGCCTGTACCCCCTGCCCGGCTGAGCTCTGGCACATCCGTGCCCTCCTCTGCTGTCGGGCCCAGCTGTGGGAATTGCTGAAGGAGGTCTGCTCTAAGTATGGGCTTTTCTGCCAACAGTTATTTTCAGCTGTTTGAATTACAGTTGTCCCCTCTGGTAACCGCTGTAGTGTCCTGTAAATACAGGCCGAGTCACAGCCCCAGGCAGGAAGGGCGGACACGTGGACGGCTCCACACCTCCTGCTGGGGCCGGCGACCCCTGGGGCTTTAAGTGGCCGCTCGGAGGCAAGGGAGCCGTGGAACACGGCCCTTTCTCTCTGATTCAGTCCTGATACTCTTCCCACACCCTCTGCTCTGCAGCTGAACCAGGAGCCCACCATGAGCTGGTGGCAACCCACTGGCTCCAACATGGGTTGGAGAGCTGGCTTTTCAGAAGTGTCCAACCCCGTTCTGCCCCTGGCAGTCCCGTCCTGCTCGCAGACAGACTCCTGAGAGGCCCTGTGTTTTCCTTGGAAATTGAAGGTTCACGTTTCATTTCATCTGACCTCTTGCCTATTTCATAAAAACGATTAAATGTGAGAGAGTGGGAGATGGGGACAGCTCTTCCTGTCCATGTCCATGAAGTGGAGGGCCTGAATCAGGCTTAGCCCCCAACACAGTGTGCTGGGGCTGGTGAGACGAGACCCAGGGTCTTTCATGACTGTTAGTCTTGGGGTGTGGTGTCTGGACCACGAGCCAGCACAGCAGCCCCAGCTGGAGGTGAGGGTGGAGGAGGTGAGGGCAGAGGGCAGGGATGGCATCGGGGCCCCTGGTTCCAGGCTTCTGAAAGTGTGCCTTTTGGGAGAGACACCAGCTCCATCTCCTGATGCTTTGTGAAGCGATGGGTCCACAGGACGGCTGCTCACAGCCTGCTCCCCGGTTGCTGAGCTGGAGCTGTGGCTTAACCACACTGTAGGAGGGCACGGTGCTGAGTCTTCAGCTGAGCTTCTTGTCTGAGGTCAGCACCTCAGGCCCGGAGGCAGGAGGCTCCGTACAAGACCTGCCTGGGGACCCGGGGAGAGGGAGCGGGTCACTCGTCAGGGCCCCACTGTTAGCCCTTCTGCAGTGACGCTGAGGCTTGTGACCCGTGGAGGGCAGAACACAGTCCTGGAAAGGAAAGACTGCTCTCCCGCGACGGCCGGGGGTGGGAGGCGTGTTGCTGCGGGTTGGGGCGTGCGCGCCTAGCTGAGAAAGATGACTTCACCTGCCCTGGCCTCGCATGTGTCTGAGGCAGCAGCCCCGAGACACACCTGAGTGATTTCAGATCCCGGAGTAACCGAGTAAAAATGTTCCCCTCTAGTCAAAAATGTGACTGCAGCCCTCCAGCCAGGCTCTCCCTGTGGGCTAGGCTGTGGGCACAAGGCCGGGAGGCTTGGCAAGAAGTCCTCCCACATGGGCTAGAGGCGGGAACGGCGAGTTCCGATTGGTGCTTTGTGATCCGTCCCCCTTTGTGGCTTCTGCAAATATGTAAGAAATCGGGCAGTTGGCTCTGTGTTTCCCTTGACTCGGCATGTTCTTTATTAACCATCTGCCCAGGCTGGGTTGTCCTCCTCCCTCTTCTTCCCAAGAGGAGCAAATGGCCTGCAACCTTCAGGCTATTTGGAGTTGACATGGCCCCGAAGGTGGGAGGGGGCTGGGGCCGAGGAAGGAGAGAGCGCACCCTCCTGGCAGCCTCTGCAGCTTGGCTTGGGGGATGACATTCAAGGAAGCCATGCTGGATACCCCGAACTGTGTTCCCTGCCCCTTCTGTCTTAGATCCACGCCCTCTTGGAGCAGCAGAGCACTGGCCCCCAGCCCCTCCCATGTACCTGGTCTACACTGCAGGCCCTGGAGTCGGCACCAGGAGTGTCCCCAGAGGACCCATCCTCCTCTATCTTCCAGGCTGATCCTCACCACAAACCCAACCTCTCCTCTCCTCCCAAAGCCCCTCCTTCAGAAAACTGCTTAGGATTTCCTGTTCTCTGACCAGAAAGACATCACGGTGTGTTGCTGGGGCTCGTGGCCAGTTAGGGTCACTGGATTTAGAGATGCTGCCTGCAGCGACATCACAGAAGCGGGCCTGGGGTGGCTCACCATGCGTGTTGACCCAAAGCTCAGCAGCCTCACTTCCAGGAAGAGCCCACGGAGAGGCACGTAGAGTGGGGGCCTGTGGGGGGCCCCCACATAGAGCAGTTGGGGGGTCACATGGGTACGGAGGCCTATCCCTGCAGTGTGCACTAGACATTGCAGAGTGACAAAGACCTGTCCCACACAGACGGCACTCAAGATACAGTAAACAAAAAGAGCCGGCCGTGAACCGCACACACGCAGCACAGACCGAACTCTGTCCCAGAGCCGCACGTCGAAGCCCTAACCCCAACCTGAGGGTCTTCAGGAGGCAATTAAGGTTAAATGAGGTCACGGGAGGGGACCTGTGTCCTTCTAGAAAGAAGAGAGCCACGAGGGTACCCCCTCCACTGTGAAGAGGCCTCACAAGAATCCAGCACACAGCACCAAGTGCAGCTCCAGCCCCAGGACTAAGAATAAACTGCCTGTGGTGCTTTGCACAGCAGCTCCACCTGGCAAGCTAACACAGCTCCCCATTCCGCTCAAAACATCAAGTGTTACTGAGTGTATTTTCTACATTTGTGTCACGATGGTTAATCGTACATGTCAGCTTGACTGCCGTGAGTGACGCCCAGAGAGGCTGTGTCTGTGCTCATGTCTCCAGGAGAGATGGGCATCTGAACTGGGGACTGGCTGGGGCCAGTCTCCACCACCCCACCGGCCAGACGACCAAATGAGGACAAAGGTGAACCAGGGGGTCCTCTCTTCTGGGGCTGGAGGGTCTGCCTTTCCTGCCCTCAGACAGGGGGGTGCCCGGCCTCCATAAACACCACCATGAATCTCCTCTCCTGTCTGTGTCCACATGTGCTACCAGCTCCATGTCTCCGGAGAACCTCCCCACACAGACACGTGTTCGGTGCACGAAACAGCCTGGGAAAGTTTGCACGAGACATTTACTAGGGAGGAGCAGGAATGTCGGGGCGTTTTCTTTGTGTTTTGTGTATTTAATCCACTTGATCCAATCTGTTTAGTGTTGGCTCCCGACAGATGTCAAGCACTTTCTCTGTACATTGACTGAATGAACGAACCAGCAGGAGGGAGTGAGTCTTCCTGACGCTGTCTTCACTCCTGCCACCTCTGGAGCAGTGTGCAGGCGAGCACCGGGGTCCTGTACCTAGTGGTGTCTGCATCTAGCCTCAGAGGGAGGTTCCCTGGGCCTCGGGAGCCCTGAGGACTGAGGAGGAAGGGGTGGGACGCTCTTAGCCAGCTCGGCCTCCGGGAAAGGGTGATCCCAGCTGACGTGGCCTCTCCAGGCCTCAGGAAAGTCACCCAAGTGGCTCCTGGCCCCCTGACCTGCCTGTGTCTGTGGGCCTGAGGCTGGGCCCTGAGCACCTGGAGTGGGTTGGAGAGGGTGGTTCAGACATCCTGGCTCCATGTGCCTTTGCTTTCTTGCTCTGGAGCCCCGGGGAGGTCGAGGGTGGCTCAGAAGGAGCAAACCACTCCCTGGGCTACAGTGACCCAGCTGGGCCTCAGCCTGGCTTCTTCCATGTCCTGAAGCCATAAAGCTTCACTGGTCATTGACCTCAGAGGTCCCACCAGCAATCTAGACCCTGAATCTCGGTGGAGAATCTTGGGTGCTGCCCAGAACTGGCCACGCAGGACCTAGCACTGCTCACAGTGGGCTTTGACAGCATCTCAGCCGACTCTTTGGGGAGCGGATCAAACGTCTCGCAGAACTTGGGCATGGCTTCCTCTTGGCAGAGAAAAGTGTTTCAGAGTTGACTTTATTTTCACTTTGAGGTGCTTTCAAGATTCATCTGTTTGAGGAAATTTTTAACAGAAAACACGGACGATGGTCTGAGTCTTGTCTTCCTGGTAAACTTGTTCAGCCTCCTGGCATGCATCACCCTCACACAAGGCTGGGAAACTGGGAGGGAACGCCGTGCTTCACTTTTCAAATTAGGACTCTATGCATTGTGTGGTTGCATTGCTCATATTCTCATCATGCCGGTTCCAGCAACTTCTATTAACGCATGGTATTTTGTGTTGGGCCTCTTCTGCAGGGCAGACAGAAAAGAGCTCCTAAGACCAGATCCCGCACACACGGTGTTATTTATGTTTCTGTTTTTTAGAACCAGGGCCATAGCTACTTTTGTTTGCTGCTTTACTTAGAAATGCACAGGGACATGACCCTGGGTTAGGCGATGGCTTCCTAAATATAATACCAAAAGCACACCCAACAGAAGGAAAAATAGATAAACTGGAATTCATCAAAATGTAAAACTTCTGTGTATCAGGGGACACTATCAAGAAAATGAAAACTGACAGAATAGAATATTTTCAAGTCATATACCTTATATTTGTATCTAGAATAGAAAGAAAACCCTCACCAATGACAAAAAGGCAAAGGACCTGAACAGACATTTCTCCAGAGAAGATATTCAGATGCCAATAAGCACATGAAAAGATGAAGACAACGAGAAACAAATGTGGAGAAACTAGAGCCTTCACGCCCTGCCGACAGGAATATAAAATAGCATAGCCACCACGGAAAATAGTTCAGCGATTCCTCAAAAAGTTGAAATTATGGTTAGCATACGACCCAGCAATGTCATCCCTAGCTATCTACCCAAGAGAAATGAGCACGTGTGTCCACACAAGAACACTCACACAGCACAGCTCACAAAGGCCCAGAGTGGAGACAAGCCAAGTGTCCATCAAGGAGGCGTGAACTTAAAAAATGCGGTCCATCTGTACAGCGGAATATTATTCAGCTGTAGATAAGAAATTAACTTGAAAATACAATGCTCACTGAAAGACGTCAGACACAGAAGGCCACATACTGTATGAGTCCACTTATATGAAGTGTCCAGACGACAGAGACAGACAGTAGACGAGCATTTGCTTGGGGCTGGAGGGAGGAGGTTGTCTTGAATGGTGTTTTTTTCTGGGGTAATGAAAATGCTCTGGAATTAGATAGTGGTGATGTTTCCACAACATTGTGAATTTACTAAACACCCCGGGATTATACATTTTTAAATTGGTTTAAATGGTGAATTTTATGTCATGTGAATGTTATCTCAAGAAAGCACACAACACTTTTTAAGGCAAACGTTCAGGGAAGGAACACGGGCTGGTGAAACACACAGCTGGGCGGTGCCACTTGGCGCTCCGTGCTGACACCCCTCCATGGACTGGGGCAGGTGTGGGGGCCTGCAAGCTCCTCTGTCTTAGAGATTTTGCAGGGGAGGAGGGTGGTGTGGAAATATCCTCCTGGGGTGGGGATACCCTCTAGCTGCGTCCATGCTCACCTGCTCAAGGGATTCACAGGGGAGCAGGCAGGCACGGCCTGAGACAGTTCTCATGGGAAGAAGATACACCGACAGTGGTGACCGAGCAGTGGGTTATGGCTTTGGGGTCTTTCGAAGGAAAATTTAAACCCTATCCTGCTGATTCCTTCCTTGTGTCTCCTTGTCAGGGCCAGCGACACACACTCCATGCCCTGGACTTGGGGTGGGGAGTGGCCTAAAGAATTCTATGTCCAAGTTACCAAAAACAGGACCCAGGGGGAACTAGAACAGCTGACCCTCTGTATCCGCGGTCTCACGTCCACGGATTCGGTTGAACTGAGGACTGAAGAGGATGCGGATGCAGAGCCCACAGACACGGAGGGCCAATGGCACTGGGCCATGTAAGAGGCCTGAGCCCTCAGACACCCAGGAATGACTTACTTCGTTTTGTTTTGTTTTTCGTCAAAAGAAAGCTTGTTGTCAAGCGCCCAGCCTTTCTGAAGCTCACATGAGAGGAGTTTACTTTGAAAGAACATGTTTTAAATTGAGGGAAGCCGGGCTGGAGGACTGGAGAGCTTGTTAGGGAGGGTTTCTCCCAACTGGTGCTCCAGCCTCCGCCCTGCAACCACCGCCGTACGAGTTGGAGGTGCTCCTTCCCACCTTCCCAGCTCTCGATGGGCACCTGTGCCCCACCTGTTTTCAGGTTTCTTTGGCTGTCTGCACACCTAGCTGACGGGTGTGTCTCAGCCCACCTGCCTGCGGCTGATGCTCACCTGAGCACCCCAGGGCAGCTTCCAGGCCCGTCACCTGCTTGGCAGATGTAGGACCCGAGGTGCTACTCTGCCGCGAGGTGGTTATAAGTGAGTACTGCTAATAATAAGGGACCAAAGATTCTTAGAGTTTATCAAAAAGGGTGGATCCACAGGTGTGAATATAAGGAAGCTTTGTCACTCAGTCAGCTTTTGGGGTTGGGGGAGGAGGCTGCTGGCCGTCCCACAACCCAACCTATGTGGGAGGCAGAGAGGCTAGGAAGCTGGTTAGTCCCTGGCCCCGATGTAGGTGGAGGCCACTGCCTGAGACCTGCTGACCACCATCTGCAGTCTGGTCAACCGAGAGCCAGCCTCGGGGTTGACACAGCCTGTCCTGCTGAAGTTGCAGGGGGGTGGGTGGGGGCAGGGGGCAGGTAGGCAACTAGCATCTCTCGTGGAAAGAGGAGGGGGGGCGGGGAAGAAAAGTCAAGCAACTGGGAGCAGAACACAAGCACACAAGACACCTCTGTGCTGGTTAAAACAGATGTTGTCACCTGAGAAGCACAAGCCCCAGAAGCCAACTCTAGTTCACGGACACAGTTCAGGGTCCCTGCCTGCCCCGGACGTGGAGCTCACAGCCTCTGAGAAGGCCGCGCCCCGGGAGCCCTGTGAGCGGCCCTCAGCCCTGCTTCCTGTGCTCTCCTTCCAGGCTCCTGACACTGGTCTGTGGGGTCTCTGCAGATGGCACAGACAGTGGACCTGCCTCCCTTCGTCCCCAAGATGGCCCAGTGACCCAGGGCTACCACGGCTTCCCTGCTGGGATGATTAGCAGAGACGCTTAGACATGTGCTGAGTGTCCACGGAAAGCCCCCCAGAGCCTGTGCACCCCCTGCTAGAACAGCTGTGTCTGCCGTCGGGAGGTGCCTGTGCACCCCCTGCTAGAACAGCTGTGTCTGCCATCAGGAGGTGCCTGTGCACCCCCTGCTAGAACAGCTGTGTCTGCCGTCGGGAGGTGCCACACCCTAAAGCAGCCCCTTCTTCCCAGAGAGAACTGAAATGCAGGTTTACCTCTAGGAAGGGTCCTAGGACCACAGCTCCAAGAGGGGCCCTGACTGGCCTGAGCCCAACCCTAGCCCCACCCAAGATCTTGGTTCCGGAACCAGCTGAACCATTGCGGGCAGGAAGGGACAGACGGCCACAGACTGGCAGGTGCCAGGCTGGCATTCGGCTCCCGAGCCGTGCGTTCCTTGACCCTTAGAGCAGTTTATGCAGAGCCTGACTCTGCATTTATTTTGAGTCATTTCTTTAAAATCCTCTTTAACTTCCTTTGATTCTGGAACCAGACCTGATAAAAGCAACCATGATGCCAAACCAATGCCTGGCGCATGATCAGTGTGTGGCCCTCGGGTGCCCCTGGAGCCATCCCACCATGCTTCCTCCCACAGGGGCTCAGCAAGCCTGGGGGCTGCACTCTTGGGGGAGATGGGGGCTAACAGGACAGCTTCCTTTGAGGAAAATGGGGGGTGGGGTGGTGGGGGCCAAGACGGAACATCTGGAAGTGGCATCTGAGTCCCTGCAGCCCAGCGAATCAGAGCTAGGAGTGGAGAGAGCTGAGTGCCTGGGGTTGGGAGGTGGGGGACCCTCCAGGGAGTTCTAATCGCTGCAGGAACTGAGTTTATCAGGGGCACTGAGGGGAAAAAAACTAAGGAGACAGGTCTTGAGGCTTCAGGACAAAACTTGTGAGGAAAGAAAACTGCAGGAGTTTCAGATTCCTTTGCAATATGTGGCACATTTTGTTTTTCAGCTTATGTGGCAGACTTTTCAAATGTTGACGTTTCCAGTGTCTCTAAGAATAGACTCGTTCTGACTTGTGTTTGATCCAGCAGTGCAGCTCTTCCGGGAGGTTTCCATGTCTGCTTAATCATGGGCAGGGGAGCTGCTTGGCCTTAGCTACCCTGGACAAGCTCAGACTGGAGGCAGTATTTGCACGCAGCTGGGTGACGGCTAATTAAAGTCCCCGTGTGAGCTTCTCAACCCGTGGGGTACGCGTCACTGAAAGGTAGAAGGATGTTCTCGGGCCACTCCCCCTCCCCACTGTTCCCCTCCGCGCTCTCATTTCTGTCTGGAATCCCTTTCATTTGTAGAATTCTTTTACGCAGAAGCCAGCAGTCTGCTTGCACCACTTCCTGTGCTGTGGGTCTGGGTGCTCCTCCAGTGACAATGCAGCAGTCATTGGGGCTCTCTTGTGATCCCGACAGCGATCACACTCATTCCTCAGCTCTTCCTTCTCTCCATGATGCTAACTCTGCTAGGAGGAAAGCAGACCGCCTCAGCTTGTGTCTGGAGAAACTGAGTCAGCAGCACAAGACGGAGGACAGTGGACCCGGCTTATTGGACGGCAGGCAGGGCGCCTGGAGAGGCCCTCTCCTCCCTGCAGGCCTAGCCTAATCGGCAGGAAAAGCTGAGGACACCCCTCTGAGCACCAGGGCAGGGGCTTTCTGTCAGGTGGGCAGAATGTGCCTTGGTTTCTACATTTGTCTGGAGCTTCCCAACTTGAGCAGTTACAAGAACGGAGGGGAGTGGGTGGGTGGAAGTGTGGCCTGTAGGCGTGAGGTGTCTGGGTGCTGAGGTCCGGCACGGCCTGGCCAAGGCCACAGCCACCTGCCTCCCACACTTTATTTGAGGGCTTTTTATTGTCTCATTGATCTGTGTCTGTTTTGTGCCAGTACCATATGGTTTTGGTTAGTATAGCTTTATAATAGCCTGGACTCAGGGAGCATGTTACCTTCAGCTCTGTTCTTCTCAAGATTGTTTTGGCTATTCAGGTTTTCTGTGTTTCCATACATATTTTTTAATTACTTGTTCTAGTTCTGTGGAAAGTCTCATGGGTATTTTGACAGGGATTGCATTACATCTGTAGATTGCCTTGAGCAGTACGGTTATTTTCACAGTATTATGATGACTCTTCCAATCAACAGCGTATGTTTCCTTCTGTCTGTGTCATCATTAACTCCTTTCGTTAGTGTCTTCTAGTTTTCCAAGCACAGGTCCTTTACCTCCTGGGATTTATTCCTATGTAATTTATTCTCTTTTGATATGACTATTTTGAATATTAATTTTGTATGCTGCAACCTTATTGAATTAATTGATGAGGCCTAGTAAGTTTTTGGTGGCATCTTTAGGATTTTCTATGTATAGGATCATGTTATCTTTAAATAGTGACAGTTTTATTTCTTTCCAATTTGGATTCCTCTTTTTGCTTTTTCTTGTCTGCTCTGCTTAGGACATCTAATACAATGTTGAATATAACTGGTGAAAGTTGGCAATCTTGTTTTCTTCCTCATCTTAGGGAAAATGCTTTGAGCATTTCACTATTGAGTATGATGTTAGGTGTGGGCTTATCCTATATGACCTTTCTTCAGTTCAGTTCAATCGCTCAGTCATGTCCAACTCTTTGCGACCCCATGGACTGTAGCACGCCAGGCCTCCCTGTCCATCACCAACCCCGGGAGTTTACCCAAACTCATGTCCACTGAGTCGGTGATGCCATCCAACCATCTCATCCTCTGTCGTCCCCTTCTCCTGCCTTAAATCTTTCCTAGCATCAGCGTCTTTTCAAATGAGTCAGCTCTTTGCATCAGGTGGCCAAAGTATTGGAGTTTCAGCTTCAGCATCAGTCCTTCCAATGAACATTCAGGACTGATTTCCTTTAGGATGGACTGGTTGGATTTCCTTGCAGCTCAAGGGACTCTCAAGAGTCTTCTCCAACACCACAGTTCAAAAGCATCAATTCTTTGGCACCCAACTTTCTTTATACTCCAACTCTCATATCCATACAAGACTACTGGAAAAACCATAGCCTTAACTAGACGGACCTTTGTTGGCAAAGTAATGTCTCTGCTTTTTAATATGCTGTCTAGGTTGATCATACCTTTTCTTCCAAGGAGTAAGTGTCTTTTTATTTCATGGCTGCAGTCACCATTTGCAGTGATTTTGGAGCCCAAAAAAATAAAGTCTGACACTGTTTCCACTGTTTCTCCATCTATTTGCCATGAAGTGACAAGACTGGATGCCATGATCTTTATTTTCTGAATGTTGAGCTTTAAGGTAACTTTCCACTCTCCTCTTTCACTTTCACCAAGAGGCTCTTTAATTCTTCTTCACTTTCTGCCATAAGGGTAGTGTCATCTGCATATATGAGGTTATTGATATTTCTCCCAGCAATCTTGATTTCAGCTTGCACTTCATCCAGCCCAGCGTTTCTCACGATGTACTCTGCATAGAAGTTAAATAAGCACAGTGACAATATTCAGCCTTGACATACTCCTTTTCCTATTTGGAACCAGTCTGTTGTTGCATGTCCAGTTTGAACTGTTGCTTCCTGATCTGCATACAGGTTTCTCAAGGGGCAGGTCAGGTGGCCTGGTATTCCCATCTCTTTCAGAATTTTCCACAGTTTATTGTGATCCACACAGTCAAAGGCTTTGGCATAGTCAATAAAGCAGAAATAGATGTTTTTCTGGAACTCTCTTGCTTTTTCCATGATCCAGCAGGTGTAGGCAATTCGATCTCTGGTTCCTCTGCCTTTTCTAAAACCAGCTTGAACATCTGGAAGTTCACGATTCACATATTGTTCAAGCCTGTCTTGGAGAATTTTGAGCATTACTATGCTAGCATCTGAGATGAGTGCAAATGTGCGGTAGTTTGAGCATTCTTTGGCATTGCCTTTCTTTGGGATTGGAATGAAAACTGACCTTTTCCAGTCCTGTGGCCACTGCTGAGTTTTCCAACTTTGCTGGCATATTAAGTGCAGCACTTTCACAGCATTATCTTTCAGGATTTGAAATAGCTCAACTGGAATTCCATCACCTCCACTAGCTTTGTTCGTAGTGATGCTTCCTAAGGCCCACTGGACTTCACATTCCAGGATGTCTGGCTCTAGGTGAGTGATCACACCATTGTGATTATCTTGGTCATGAAGCTCTTTTTTGTACAGTTCTTCTGTGTATTCTTGCCACCTCTTCTTAATATCTTCTGCTTCTGTCCATACCATTTCTGTCCTTTATTGAGCCCATCTTAGCATGAAATGTTCCCTTGGTATCTCTAATTTTCTTGAAGAGATCTCTAGTCTTTCCCATTCTGTTGTTTTCCTCTATGTCTTTGCACTGATCACGGAGGAAGGCTTTCTTATCTCTCCTTGCTATTCTTTGGAACTTGGCATTCAAATGGATATATCTTTCCTTTGCTTGTCACTTCTCTTCTTTTCACAGCTATTTGTAAGGCCTCCTCAGACAGCCATTTTGCTTTTTTGCATTTCTCTTTCTTGAGGATGGTCTTGCTCCCTATCTCCTGTACAATGTCACGAATCTCTGTCCATAGTTCATCAGGCACTCTATCAGATCCAGTTCCTTAAATCTATTTCTCACTTCCACTGAATAATCATTAGGGATTTGATTTAGGTCATACCTGAATGGTCTAGTGGTATTCCCAATTTCTTCAATTTAAGTGTGAATTTGGCAATAAGTTCATGATCTGAGCCACAGTCAGCTCCCAGTCTTGTTTTTGCTGACTCTATAGAGCTTCTCCATCTGTGGCTGCAAAGAATATAATCAATCTGATTTCAGTGTTGACCATCTGGTGATGTCCATGTGTAGAGTCTTCTCTGTGTTATTGGAAGAGAGTGTTTGCTGTGACCAGTACATTCTCTTGGCAAAACTCTGTTAGCCTTTGACCAGCTTTGTTTTGTACTCCAAGGCTAAATTTGCCTATTACTCCAGGTGTTTCTTGACTTCCTACTTTTGCATTCCAGTCCCCTATAATGAAAAGGACATCTTTTTTGGGTGTTAATTCTAGAAGGTCTTGTAGGTCTTCATAGAACCATTCAACTTCAGCTTCTTCAGCATTACTGGTTTGGGCATGGACTTGGATTACCGTGATATTGAATGATTTGCCTTGGAAACGAACAGAGATCATTCTGTCATTTTTGAGACTGCATCCAAGTACTGCATTTCGGACTCTCTTGTTGACTTTGATGGTTCCTCCATCTCTTCTAAGGGATTCTTGCCCACAATAGTAGATATAATGGTCATCTGAGTTAAAATCACCCATTCCAGTCCATTTTAGTTCGCTGATTCCTAGAATTTCAACATTCACTCTTGCCATTCTCCTGTTTGACCACTTCCAATTTGCCTTGATTCGTGGACCTAACATTCCAGGTTCCTATGCAATATTGCTCTTTACAGTATCGGACCTTGCTTCCATCACCAGTCACATCCACAGCCTTGTCTAACGCAATGAAACTATGAGCCATGCCATGTAGGGCCACCCAAGGCAGACAGGTCGTGATGGAGAGTTCTGACAGAATGTGATCCACTGGAGAAGGGAATGGAAAACCACTTTAGTATTCCTGCCTTCAGAACTAAACCATACTTGCTTCCCTGGGATGAATCCTGTGTAATCGTGGTGTATGATCTTAATATATTGTTGGGTTCAGTTTGCTAACATTTTTTTGAGAATATTTGTATCTATGCTCATCAGAGATATTGGCCTATAATTTTCTTTTTTGATAGCTTTTTCTTGATGAGTCTTGCTAAAAATTTATCAATTTTATTTATCTTTTCAGAGGACCAGCTCCTAGTTTCATCTGTTCTATTTTTTAAGTCTCTATTTCATTTATTTCTGCTGATCTTTATGATTTATTTCCTTCTACTAACTTTGGGTTTTGTTTGTTCTTTTTCTAGTTCCCTTGTGTGAAAGGTTAGGTTGTCTGAGATGTTTCTTGTTTCCTTAGGTAGGCTTGTATTACTGTAAACTTTTCTTACGTTTGCTGTGTCCCATAGATTTTGGATCAGTGTGTTTTTATTTTCATTTGTCTCCAAATATTTTTTATTTCATCTTACTAAAGATCCATTGGTTCTTTAGTAGTATATTGTTTAGCCCCTACATGCTTTTGTCTTTTGCTGTTTTTTTTTTTTTTTTCTTGTAGTTGGTTTTGTCGTCTCATAGCATAGTGGTTGGAGAAGATGCTTGACATGATTTCAATGTTTTAAAATTCAGACTTATTTTATGGCCCAGCATGTGATCTATCCATGTGCACTTGAAAAGAATGCATATTCTGATGCTTTTGGGTGGAATTATATAAGTCCATGTAATCTAATGTGTCATCTAAGACCAGTTTCCTTAATGACTTTCTGTCTGATCTGTTTATGTTGTTGTTGTTTAGTTTCTCAGCTGTGTCTGACTCTTTGCAACCCCATAGACTACAGCCTGCCAGGCTCCTCTGTCCATGGGACTTCCCAGACAGGAATACTGGAGTGGGTTGCCATTTCCTTCTCCAGGAGGTCTTCTCAACCCAGGGACTGAACCCACATTTCCTGCACTGGCAGGCGGATTCTTACCACTGAGCCACCAGGGACGCCCTTGCTGATGTTAGTGGGATGTTAAAGACCCTCACTATTACTGTGCTGCTGTCAGTTTCTCCCTCTGTGTCTGTTAACATTTGCTTTCTGTATTTAGGTGCTACCGTGTTGAGTATGTATATATCTACAACTATTATATCGTTTTACTTGGGTGATACCTTGATCATTACTTAATGTCGTTCTTTGTTACTTGTTACAGTCTATCTTAACATCGATATTTGTCTAGTATTCTTATTTTGGCTTTATTTCCATTTCCGTTTGCATGGAATAAATTTTGTCTATCCCCTTTCAATCTGTGTGTGTTCTTAGATATGAAGTGAGTCTCCTGCAACATATACATGGCTCTTGTTTTTGTAGGCATTCAGCCATTCTGTATCTTTTGATTGAAGGATTTAGTCCATTTACATTGAAAGTAATTATTAATAGGTACATACTTATTGTCACTTTAGTTAATTTTGAGTTGCTTTGTGCCAGGGTCCAGCCCCGGCTGATCCAGGGTATTCGAAGGAGAGACGGCGTATTTATTTAAATATTTATCAAAGATATAAAGAGTAATAGAATGAGGATAGCTCAGTGAGGAAATTCAGTGGAGAAAAGAGGCTGAGTAGCTTGGTTTACGCGGGAGACCAATAAAACTTCAAGACAAGAAGTTTGCACCACTTACGTAGGCTGCAGGCATCCTTCCGTTCTCCCGAAGGAGAGGAGACACTGAGGCCTCCCCGGTCGGATCTTAGAAGCCCAGGCATAATTAGTAAGCATGGCGGGTTCCTCACTCCAGATGGAGACTCAGCCAGAATTTGAGAGAGAGAGCGACATGGGGAGACCAAGTTCAGTGAACAAGGCCCACACTTTATTTTCCAAAGTAGTTTTTATACCTTAAGTTATGCATAGAAGATAATGGGGGAAGGGGTAGAGTCATGCAAGGACAGCAGTTCCTGATCCTAATCGAAGCCAGGCTTTCAAACTTATCATATGCAAAAGTTTAGGTGATTTACATCATCTTCTGGCCAGGAGGCCTGTTAACATTTTAAGAAACTTATTTTTCTCTAAAAGTGATTATTCTAAAGTCAGGCGCCAGCCTCCAAAAAAGCATTGGATAAAGTTGCATTCCTATAGGGCAAAGGTGAGGTGGGCTCAATCAAGAAAAGAATTAACTCAAGGGTCCAAGGTTACAAACATTGAGGCTATTACTTACATTTCTATACACCCATTATATCAATCAATACACTGCCAAGGACACAGTAGGTAAGGGATACGGAAACCTAGCAGCAAACATTGGCCCAACAAGTGAAAAACCCTTCACCAATACAATTTCTAATCAATCTTTTAACTGCTCAAAGGAATCTGTATTTAAACAGTTTAAAACATCTCATGCCTCTCACAGTTGGGAGGCTCTGAGCAATAGCATGTGGCCGGAAAAACCTATTCAGGCAGGCTAGAGGATTTCCAAAGGAGTTTGTAGGTTGAAACACTGTCACACCCAGGAATTATTAACTGGAGCTATAAGCTAACTCTTTTTTCAGAGAGAGGTAGTGGGGGACAGCCCCCAGTAAAGTCAGAGGTGTAGGTGAGAGCACAAAGCAGAAAGTAGGCAGACTCTGGTTTTCGGGGGTAGATGCTTGAGAATTTCCAGGGGGACTCCTGAGGCTCGATCTCACCTTTGCGTATGCCGAGCCTCCTTCCTCATGACCTTTGCCACGGGCGGAGTTCCTCACGCTGGCTCCTGGCAGTGATAGACTTCCAGTTGAGCTATTCCAGATCCTGAAAGATTATGCTGTGAAGGTGCTGCACTCAATATGCAATATGCACTCAATATGCACTCAATATGCAATATGCCGGCTCCCGGCAGCTTTGTAGGTCTTTTTTGATCCTTTCTTCTTTTGTTCCCTTGTCTTTTGATAGTATCTTTAATGTTATGTTTGAAAATTTTTCTCTTTTGTTTGTGTTATAGGTTTTTGGTTTGTGGTTACCATGAGGGATGATAAGTTGTTGATCTTGCAATTCCAAACACATTTAAACAACTGCAGTTTTACTCCCCTCCCCCCACAATTACTGTTTGACATCACATTTTACATATTTTTTGTTTTTCTATCCCTTAACTACCTATTGCAGATACAGATGATGTACTGCTTTTGTCTTTTAACTTTCCTACTACCATTGTATGTGGTAGGTTTACTATCTTTCCTATATATTTGGTTTTACTGGTGAGCTTTCTTCCTTTCGTAGTTTTCATGTTTCGAGTTGTAGTCTTTTCTTGTGTGCTTAAAGAAGTCCTTTTAACATTTCTTGTAAGGCTGGTTTCATGGTGCTGAACTCTTTTAGCTTTTGCCTAGCTGTAAAACTTTTGATTTCCATCAGATCTGAATGAGAACCTTGCTAAGTAGAATATTCTTGGTTGTAGGTTTTTCCCTTTCATCACTTTAAATATATGGTGCCACTCCCTTCTGGCTTGCAGAGTTTCTGCTGAAAAGCCCCTTGTGTGTTGCTTTTGTTTTTTCCTTTAATATTAATGCTGCCATTAATATTCTCTGCCACGAATATTCTCTTCATCACAATTTCTGCCATTTTAATTACAAATTATCTTTGTGTGGTCCTCTTTGGATTGATCCTGCGTGGGCTTTCTACTTCCTGGACCTGGATGTCTGCTTCCTTTCCCAGGTTAGGGAAGTTTTCAGCTAGTATATCCTAAATGTATTTTCAGCCCCTTTTTCTATTTCTGGGGCCCCTTTGATGCAAATGTTAGTATAGTTGATATTATCCTAGAGACCTCTTAAACTATCCTCATTTTATTTTTTTCTGTTCAGCTTGCACTACTCTGATTTCCACTGCTCTGTCTACCAACTCGCTGATCCAGACCTGTATCATTTAATCTGCTGTTGATTCCTTCTAGTGTATTTTCATTTTAGTTATTGTATGTCTCTGATCATTCTTTATATTTTCTTGCTTTTTGTTTAAAATTAATAACTTTTCAATCTGCTCATCCATTCTTCTCCCAAGTTCTTTGATTACCTTGATGATATTACCATGAGCTATTTACCAGGTAAATTGCTTATCTATTTCTCTTGGTTCTTATGGGTTGTTTTTTTTTGTTTGTTTGTTTTTTCATTTGGAATCTGTTCCTCTATTGCCTCATTTTGCCTAATTTGCTGTTTTTATTTCTGTGTATCTCATATGTTGGTTACATTTCCTGATCTTAGAGAAGCAGCCTTTTTTAGGAGATGTCATGCTCCTTGCAGCACACACCTCTCTGGTCACCAGAGCAATATGCTGCGTGAGGGCTTGTGGGCTCTTCTGTTGCAGCAGGATGACCCTATGGGCAGTCTGGTAGGTGCAGCTGGCCCTGTCTGCTGGTTTGCCAGGCTCTACTGTGGGTGGAGACCACTGGCCTCTGGGTGGCAGAGCCAGGTCACAGGGCAGCTGGCTGCAGAACCCTGCCTGCCTGCAGGTCTAGTGCTCACTGTTGGGTGGAGCCTGGTTCCAGGGTGGATGGCTGCAGAACCAGATTTCCTGGATCTAATGTTGGCCAGTTGGTGGGTAGGTTCTCCAGTATCCCAAAGCTGATACCGGCCTGCTGGTGAATGGGACTTTCTCCTTGGGCAGCTGGCTGAGGATTCTAAGGTATCTCAGAGCTGCTGTTGGCTTTAAGGTAACTGATTCTGGGGACCGGGGGTCCAGGGGTTAGTTCTGGCTCACTGGTGGTTGAAGCCAGGTCCTGAGGCCTCTCACTGAAAGGCCATTGGGGTTTCATAGCAGGTTTCATCCCACTGTTGGTGGGGGCGAGGGGGGCGTTGACGGCTGGATCCTGAGATATCCTGAGACTGTGGCCAGTTTGCTGATGGCCTGAGAGCTGATAAGGCAAGCTGCAATAATCCTATGGCCAGTGTCCACCCACTGGTGGGTGAAGCTGGGTCCTGGAGTCTCTGGTTGTGGTGTTCCTGGGGCTGGTGTCTGTCTGCTGGTGGCCAGGGCTCAGGGGGCTCTGAGGCTCGTTGGTGAGCAAAGGTAGGTCCTGGAGTCTCTAGCTGCGGTGTTCCTAGGGGAACCCTGGCTGTAGCTCCAGTGTGTGGTGCCAGGGCCTTCTGGTGGAGAAGGTGTTTGCAGGAGTAGCTGTGGACTCAGGGGGTCTTTAGGCAACCTGCATGCTGGTAGGTGGGGCTGTGTCCCTGCCCAGCTCCCAGTGCTGGTGCCTTCAGACTGTTGGGCAGGGGATGGGCTGGGTCCTAAAGCTAATAAGCTAGAGGGAGAAGTCAAAGATGGCACTTTCTAGTGCTAGAGTCCATGTGACAGAATGAGTTCCCCTAAATGGCGGCCACCAGCATCTGTGTCCCTAGGGTGATCTGCAGTCACCTTCTACCTACCCAGGAGACTCTCTGAGATCAACAGGTGGGTCTGCCCCAGCCTCCTTTCATATTACTGCTTCTGAGTTCTGGAGCATGTAAAATTACATTGTGTCTTAATTAAGTTTGATTATATTGTCATCTTGGGTCTCTTTGACTTCTTCTTAGAGTTCGTTGAGCATGGGCTTTTACATTTGCACATTTCATCACATTTGGGAGTTTTTAGCCATTATTTCTTCAAATAGTCCCTCCACCCTTTTCTGTTCTCCTGCTGCTGCTGCTGCTAAGTCGCATCAGTCGTGTCCAACTCTGTGCGACCCCATAAATGGCAGCCCACCAGGCTCCTCCATCCCTGGGATTCTCCAGGCAAGAACACTGGAGTGGGTTGCCATTTCCTTCTCCAATGCATGAAAGTGAAAAGTGAAAGTGAAGTTGCTCAGTTGTGTCTGACTCTTAGCGACCCCATGGACTATAGCCTACCAGGCTCCTCCGTCCATGGGATTCTCCAGGCAAAAGTACTGGAGCAGGTTGCCATTGCCTTCTCCGCTTCTCCTTCTGAGAGTTTCACAAACTACACGTCAGTTTGCTTAATGATGTCCCGGTGATTGCTTAGGCTCTGTTCACTTTTCTTTAACCTTTTGTTGTTTTTCCTCAGAAAGGATAATTTCTACTGTCCTGTCTTCAAGTTCACTAATTCCTTCTTCTGCCTGCTCAAATCTGCCTTGGAATCCCCCATTCACTACTTTCCATTATTGTAATTTCATCTCCAGAATTTCAATTTAGTTTCCTTTTAGGTTTTCTATCTCTCTCTTGATATTTCCATTTTGTTCACACATTGTTTTCTTGATTTGCCCTATATCTTTTTGTTTTTAATCATGTCTTAGGCCATTGTTTTAAAGTCTTTGTCTAGTAAATCTGCCATCAGGTTGTTTCGGGGACCGTTTCTACTACGATTTTCCTTTGAGTTGGGGCACACTCTTGTTTCTTTGTAGGCTTTGTGATTCTCTGTTGTTGCTGAACAATGGGGATTCATAATGTGGTAGCTCTGGAAATTATATTGTACCCCTTCCCCAGGATTTGCTATGGTTGTTTTTCTAATTTTTTTTTAATTGTTGTAGACTGTCTTTGTGCTGAGTATCAGCATTAAAGTGTGAACTTAAGGTCTTCTAAGGTCCTTTCTGAGCCTTTCCTTGAGCATGCACAGTCACTTTCTAACTTTCCCTATATATGCAGCTGTTTTTAATGTCCTGGACTTTAAGCTTTGGCTCCCAAAGTGGGAAAAGGTGAAAAATGAAGGGAGAGAAAGGGTGCCAGTCCTCTCACTCTCTGGAATGTTCCTTCAGGTGGAAGGGGGGGGGGCTTGCAACAACACAGGGAGGTGCAGCAAAAGCCACCCACCCGTCTACACCTTTGTGATGAGAAGGATCAATCAGTAGTCAGAGAAGATACCTGATGTTTGGAGGACAGGTCCCACAAACTGCTCCAGGATCAGTGCACAGCTGCCTGCCAGGGTGCTGGGGGTGGACTCGGTAGCTGCTACTGCACTGAGAGTTGAATTACCCAGAATTGAGTTCAATTAGCAGCCAGCTCTTCCCTTGGAAGTTGAGCCTTCAACAGACTCTCAAGTTCCAAATTAGTTACATCAGACAGACTCTGCCCCTGCCATTGCTGTCCAGGTGGGGGGCCATTCCTGGAGTCCCTGCTCCACTGTCACTGCAGAATCCAGCCAGGCACGTTTAAACCTTGCATCTACTGTTAATTGTCTTAACCTTTCAACCATTCTGTTGGTTGCCTGTAGAGCTGAATTTAGGGAGGTGATTGTGCTTGAACTTGGCATCCAACATTTGCCTGGTGAATACTGTTGGGCCAGTTTGGCCGATGGCAGGATTGCTGTGGGCTCATCAAAACCACTAGTGAAGCTAGTAGCCTGCATGTCATCCAAGAAGCTGAGACTCTCCCAAAAACTGACATGTGACAAGATGAATTGATGATTCAGCTCCAAGGCATGTGTGGGAGTTCTGTGTTTTAGTTAGTTCTTTACTCCATTTGATTTGCTCACCGTCTCAGACTTCCTAGGATCACACAACACATCAGAGAGGTGGTGGGAGGCGAGCTGCAGAAAGTCAGGACTTACCTGACACTCTGAGTGTTCAGTGCAGCCTGACTTGTGCTTCCCCGCTGCCCCCGATCTGTGCTCTCACTGTCCTCTCTGTGCTTTTCCAGAAGAGGCTGAGCACTGCAGCTTTGGGGCGGGCTCGCTGTCCAGGCGGCGGCGCCCACTGGCCCTGCGGGAAGATGGCCCCCGCCGGCGCACACACCTGCACATCGGCCTGCCACACGACTTCCGCCCGGTGTCCTCCATCATCGACGTGGACATCGTTCCTGAGACGCACCGCCGCGTGAGGCTGTACCGGCACGGCTGCCAGAAGCCGCTGGGCTTCTACATTCGCGACGGCACGAGTGTGCGTGTGGCCCCGCAGGGGCTGGAGAAGGTGCCTGGCGTCTTCATCTCCCGCATGGTGCCTGGTGGCCTCGCCGAGAGCACCGGGCTGCTGGCCGTGGATGACGAGGTCCTGGAGGTGAACGGGATTGAGGTGGCTGGGAAGACACTGGACCAGGTCACGGACATGATGATCGCCAACAGCCACAACCTCATCGTGACGGTCAAGCCCGCCAACCAGAGGAACAACGTGGTGCGGGGCAGCCGTGCCTCAGGCAGCTCCGGCCGCTCGTCGGACAGCACAGCCAGCCGCCACAGCCTGCCCGCGGCCCATGTCCTGCAGAACTTGCCCCCGGACGAGATGGAGAGCGACGAGGAGGCCGACGTGGTCCTCGAGGGCGTGCTGGAGCCCCGGCTGGCCCCCAGGCCGCCTCCAGGCAGCCTCACGCGCGTCAACGGCGCAGGCCTGGCGCCCAGCCTACACAGCCCTGGGCGGGAGGGCAGCGTCCAGAGGCTTCTCAGCTCCCTCCGCTCTGACCCTCGCCACAGCCTGGCCCTGCCCCCGGGAGGGGTGGAGGAGCACGGGCCGGCGGTCACCCTGTAGGGCCAGGCACCAGACAGCTCAGTTTACCAAGGAGAAACACTTCTAAAATTCTATTCCAATTTTAAAATAAGAAAAAATTATATACTTCACTCCTCCTATTTGTTGTTTTTACTTATCCCTCCCTTTTCATCCATAACCCTATTCTTTCTTTCAACTCATGAATAGAAAAAAACTTTATAGAGTTTCTCCGTAGAATATAAAATACACACACGTGCACAGTCTATACTGGCCCAGGTGCCAGGTCCAGCACCTTTGTGAAGTGGTAGAAATGACCTAAGCGCAGAAAATATTTCATTTTTAAATTTTAAAAACATACTTTTTTTTTAAATGAAGCCTTTAAATTACTTTTGTATTGGGTTGGCAAAAAATCTCATTCGGGTTTTTCTGTAAGATGCTATGAGAAAGCCCAAGGAAACTTTTTGGCCAACTCAGTAAATAGTCGTCATGTTTTCACTGTGCTTCCTGCCGACTTGCACTGATCCTGCTGATGGGCCAGAAGGCTGTGAAGACAGAATGTGGCAAGAAGGCAGAGACTGGAATTTAAGAGCAAGTGCACCCAAACCTATACTAAGCATGACTGCAGAGGATGAATTTCAGAATTTCACAGTTTGTAGTCCTGTCTCAAATAGCCAAGTGGGTGTTGAACTCCCACACCTCGCTGGGAAGAGAGAACCCATGTGAAGTGGTCATGGTGATCGTGGCGGGGGACTCGCCCTGTGGGCAACTTTGTGAGACCTTTGAAGGTGAATTTAACTTTGGAAGAGAGTGGAAGGTGCAGCTCACCATCTGTGATCAAAAGCCATTATCTACTCTGAGATAAACACCACTCTGTTCCTGGGACTGTGATTCTGAGGGTGGTTTTGACATGTTTCCATGAGGAATGGTGGCCAAGCCAGCCACATGTCACTCGGGCCTCTGAGAGGTCTCAGCCATTCAGATGTATGCGTTCTGCATCTTTCCTTTTAAATAACAAGTCACATGAAGTGTAAAGATTTTTAACACAGAGTAAATTCATTGTCACTTCCCTTTGATATTTGATCAATATTTACATATTTAGTAATCTTAAAGGTTTATTCATGTTTCATCCAAATTTTATATGTATTTTTGCTTGAACCCAGTGTTGAGGAGAAAATGTTACATTTATCCTTTGAAAACTAAACTTTCACCCAAAAAAGTTTCCATGTAAATACAGGTAGATGTATTTTTGTAGGTTGCCCTTTGGGAAACTATGCAGCTGCTTCTCCTGTGGTCTAGCACCCCCTGCTGGTCAGTGGCAGAACTGACTTTATGGATGTCAGTTTGATAACAGATGTCAAACCGTGTATCACAATGTTTTTATTTCTCCTGAATTCATTAAGTGAAAAGAAAGTTATTTTTCTCTTAGAAACTATTTATTGGACATAAATAGCTTTTACTGAGTAGCTGTGGTCTCCTGCACCTTTGTTTTTGTTATTTGTATGCCAAGATCACTGTCTGTTTTGGTCCTAAAATACAGGGAAGACCAAGGATGCTCCTCCTCTGAGGTCTAGGACCCCCAAGTTTATGGGCTCCAATGAACTGTATGAGCATTTGGGGGCCCCAGGAGTAGGAAGTATTTCTTTTACTATGACACGTGTCATAGAACCAAAACTCTAAGGCAAAGTTTCTATCACTAAGTTATTGCTGGTCACTGAATATCTTCTCAAAAAACAAGGTGTGTTACCAAGAAGGAAAGTTATATTTCTTACCGTATCTTAAGTTTTTAAACAAATGTGAATAATTTTTTAAAGGAAAAAAAAAGGCTTATGCTGAGATTTGTGTGCTATTGCTCATAATTTTAGGAGTTACAAATTGTCTTGAGCAGCTGCTTGAGTGTATTTTTCTACCCAAGTCTATATTTCTGCAATTTTCTTCTTAAAAAAAAGAAAAAGACAAAAAAAAAAAAAAAACTATGTTGTATACACTTGAAAGTCTTCTTGGTTTTTATATATCAAAGAATAAAAACTCTTTCTTTGCTTTTAATATTTTCCAGCTGGTTCTAAATATCGGAGAGCATGTGTGTTAACGATCAGCAGAGATAAACTTACCCTCAGGATGAAACGCCTCTAATGTTTACCAAGTGCCTCTCGTGTGCCAGGTTTGTTCCCTTGGTGCTCACGCATTCTTCACAGGAAAGCACCAGTAGCCCTACTTTACAGAGGGAAAAATGGGCTCAGACTGAAGTAGGCAGTAGGGCATTTCAAATGACAAACTGCACTCATATTTGACAGGAGGTGGTTGTGTCTTAGGTCCAGAACCTTCTTTGGAAGTCAATATGAAACAGCTTTTCTGAAAAACTAACCATGCAGCTTTTTGAAAATACACCTTAGTTTGAAAATTTTCCAATAACACTTATACATTCAGTACTGTCAATGATAAATACATCAAGATCCACTCATGCAGTAAATTACAAACGACAAGGTGATGGCAGCAAGTACCAATTCCTGGAAGAAATAGCACGTATGCTTTACCAGCATGAGGCACTGCACTACACCCTCCCTGACACACTGGGCTACAGACAGCCCTTTCCATTGGGAGGGAACACCAGCAGTGCTTCTAGAGTGACCCCACACCTGTGAGGGGCAGCTGGGGAGGCGGGGACTGAGGCTGGATCCATGCTCTGAGTTGACTCAGGGGTGGGGTCAGAGATGCAGGGGAACATACCTGGCTGACCAGCTGGGGAGTGCAGGTCACGTGACCTTATAGTGACACATGTTGCCAGCCCCAGAGCCTGCAACACCTCAGAAGAACCAGTCTTGCAGCCGACAAGGAGACCCTATCCACCAATCAGTGGTTATGTAGCGTCTCAGTTTTACAGAGCAGCCAAAGACTGGCAGTGACGTCTTTTGGTGAGTCACAAAGATGTCTGGAAAATGCTGGTACTAAGATCCTAACTTAATATCAGGTAACCTTCAAAAAGTGTTTCCTGATGGGCAGAAATACTATTCAGTGATTAACTTTTTCTTCTAACACCACACCTATTCCTTTCTGCCTCTGACATCAACTTGCTACATACTTCTTATCCCAAAGACCTCCCAGGTCAACACACAAGCTCCTTTTCCATGTTTCCTCATTTATCTTATTTTCTTCAGGATCTTCATAAAAAGATAACTTTCAGGGATTGAGAACTTTGCCTTACCAGACAGTTTCCTAAGGAATGGTCCCCCCTCCAGGAAGCAAGCACTGTTTTCCACATTCCCTTTCCCAGGGAGCTTTGTAAGGAAACATTTCTTGAGTTGAACCCTCTTGACCCCAAGCTAGTGTGCTGGGGGAAGAGCTCTCTCCACACAAGTGTTGCTTCTAGTGGATCCAGTGATTGCATCAAGCATGCTACACGTGTTTCATGGCAAACCGAGGGTTTGTGTTACTGCTCCAGAACCAAATCACGGTCTTCATACAAGCCCACCCACATGAACTGAATATAAACTGAAGCAACTACCAGGGAAGCACTGCAAATTCCACACAGAATGGAATACTACTACACACACACACAACGGAATATTACTACATACACACACACACACACAATGGAATATTACTACATACACACACACACACAATGGAATATTACTACATACACACACACACACACAATGGAATATTACTACATACACACACACACACAATGGAATATTACTACATACACACACACACACACAATGGGATATTACTACACATACACAAAATCAGATATTACTATACATACACACAATGGGGTATTACTACACCCACACACACACAATGGACTATTACTACACATACACACAATGGGATATCACTACGCACACACATAATGGGATATTACTACGCACACACACAGTGGGATATTACTATGCACACACACAACGGGATATTACTACACACACACACAATGGAATATTACTACATATACAATGGAATATTACTACACACATACAATGGAATATTACTGTACACACACACACAATGGGATATTACTACACACACACACAATGGGATATCACTACGCACACACACAATGGGATATTACTATATACACACACAATGGGATATTACTATGCACACACATAATGGAATATTACTACACACACACAATGGGATATTACTACATACACAATGGAATATTACTACACCCATACAATGGAATATTACTGTACACACACACACAATGGGATATTACTACACACACACACAATGGAATATTACTCAGTCATAAGAAAAAAAGGAGTCACTGCCATTTGCAGCAATGCGGGAGGACCTGGAAAATACACTTAGTGAAATAAATCAGATGGAGAAAGACGAATACTATAATGATATTTATTTCTGGAATATAAAACTAATGAATATATATATCAAAACCAAAACAGACTCACAGATAGAAAAAACAAACTAGTAGTTACCTCTGGGGAGAGGGAAATGGGAAGGAGCATGTTAGCAGGATGGGACTAAGTTACAGAAACTACTGTGTATAAAATTCATAACCAGCAAGGATATATTGTACAACACAGGGAATTATAATCATTACTTTGTGATAATTTTTAATGGTGTATAATCTATAAAAATATGTATTCACTATGTTGTACACTTGAAATTAATGTAATATTGTAAATCTATACTTCAAAAAAAGCAGCAAGAGAAAAACAACATATATACAAGAGAAGCTCCATAATACCATCAGCAGTATTTTCAGCAGAAACTTTGCGGGCCAGTAAGGAGTAGCACAATATATTCAAAGTGCTGAAAGAAAACATTTCCAACCAATAACACTCTCTTGGCAAAGTTATCATTCAGAACTGAAAGAGAGATAAAGAGTTTTCCAGACAAGCAAAAAGTAATGGAGTTCATCACAAGTACACCAGCCTTACAAGAAATGTGAAAAGAATGATTTTAAGCTCTAATTAGTAAAAAGAAAATATATGGAAGTCTAATTCTCACTGAAAAAGGTAAAGGTAGTGGATTGTTGTTGTTGTTCAGTCACCAAGTCATGTCCAACTCTTCAGGACCCCATGGACTGCAGCACACCAGGCTTCCATGTCCCTCACCATCTCCCAGAGTTTGCCCAAGTTCATGCATAACTCGAAATTATGAGCCATGCCATTTAGGGCCATCCAAGATGGATGGGTCATAGTGAAGAGTTCTGACAAAATATGATCCACCGGAGAAGGGAATGGCAAACCACTCCAGTATACCAGCCTTGAGAACCCCATGAATGTATAAGAAGGCAAAACATGGATTTATCACTTATAAAGTTAATATGAAGGTTAAGAAACTAAAGTAGTAAAAATAACTCTTAACTACAACATATACATAGTAGAAAGGAATCTAAGAACACTAAAGAAAGTCATCAAACCACAAGGGGAGAGAGTAAGAAGAAGCAGAGAAACTACAAAACAGTCAGAAACCAGGTAACAAAATGGGAACATATATATACCCGTCAATAATAAATTTAAATTTAAATTGGTTAAATTTTCTAATCAACAGACAGACTGAAAAAAAAAAAAAAGACAGTGGCTGATGGATTAAAAAAAAAAACAAGACCCATCTATATGCTATCTACACATCAGATGTAAGAACACACATAGGCTGAAAATGAAGGGGTGGAAAAAGATGTTCCACACAAATGGAAACCAAAAGAAAGCTGCAACAGCTATGCTTTAAAACAAAATAGACTTTAAAACAAAGTTTGTGATAAGAGACACAAAGGGCATCACACAATGATTAAGGGGTCAATCCACAAAAGGATATAACATTTGTAAATATTTATGCTGGAGGAGGAAATGGCAACCCACTCCAGTATTCTTGCCTGGAATCCCATGGACAGAGGAGCCTGGAGGGCTACAGGTCAGACACGACTTAGCAACTAAACAACAAGAAGTACTATTTGTGCACCCAACACAGGAGCCTCTACATATATAAAGAAAATACTAACAGGCCTAGTATAATTATATACAGATAACTTTCATTAATATATTTATGTAAACACATATACATACAAAGGAATACTACTCAGCCATAAACAAGAACAAACTCTTGCCATTTGGGACAACATGGATGGACCTGAGGGCACCACGCTAAGTGCAGTCAGTCAGACACAGACAGACACTCGGATCTCACTTTATGAGTGGGTCAATTGGATTTAATCACATTTTCCAACTGGTAATACTGTTAGATGACACACCCCTTGTATTTTTAAAGAACTGAGTGAAATTTTAGAAAATTTGTAAAGTACAGAAAAACACCAAGAAGGGACTCATAGCTCGTCTTGCACCAGGCGCAGCTTGCCCTTCCCACATCACAGCTGACCCTCACCGGCCCATATGCCCTGAGCATTAAGTGAAAGCAGATGCGTGAGGCCTTTGGGCACCCATGTTCACGGCTGCCTTGTTCATGGAAGAACGGGTAAACAGAAAATGGAAACACATACAATGGAATATCATTCAGCCTTGAACAGGAAGGACACTCTGACACACACCACAACATGGATGAATCTGGAGGACTCTGCTCGGTAAAATAAGCCACTCATAAAAGGACTAGCGCTGAATGACTCCATGTAAAGGAGATCCCTAGAGTAGGCAAAAATCACACAGAGACAAAAACCAGAATGCTGGGGTCTACGCGCTGGGGGAGGTGAGATTTGGAAGTCACTGTTGAATAGAGGCAGCATTTCAATTTGGGAAGATAAAAGTGTTCTGGCGACTTGCCTGGAGATCCAATGGCTAAGACTCTGTGCTCCCCGTGCAGGGAACCCAGGTTTAGTCCCTGGTCAGGTATCCATCCGACCTGCCACAAGGAAAACCAAGACCCCGTGTGCCACAACTAAGACCCAACTCAGTCAAACAAAAAAATGTTTTAAAAGTCCCATCAACCCATAAAACAATTATTTTTTTACAATGTTCTGTGGATGGATGGTGGTGACAGTGGCACAACAATGTAGAAGTATTTAATGCCACCAAACTGTAAACTTAACTGCAGATGGTGACTGCAGCCATGAAATTAAAAGACACTTACTCCTTGGAAGAAAAGTTATGACCAACCTAGATAGCATATTCAAAAGCAGAGACATTACTTTGCCAACAAAGGTCCGTCTAGTCAAGGCCATGGTTTTTCCTATGGTCATGTATGGATGTGAGAGTTGGACTGTGAAGAAAGCTGAGCTCCGAAGAATTGATGCTTTTGAACTGTGGTGTTGGAGAAGACTCTTGAGAGTCCCTTAGACTGCAAGGAGATCCAACATGTCCATTCTGAAGGAGATCAGCCCTGGGATTTCTTTGGAAGGAATGATGCTAAAGCTGAAACTCCAGTACTTTGGCCAACTCATGCGAAGAGTTGACTCATTGGAAAAGACTCTGATGCTGGGAGGGATTGGGGGCAGGAGAAGGGGACGACAGAGGATGAGATGAGTGGATGGCATCACTGACTCGATGGATGCGAGTCTGAGTGAACTCCAGTAGTTGGTGATGGACAGGGAGGCCTGTCGTGCTGCAATTCATGGGGTTGCAAGGAGTCAGACATGACTGAGCAACTGAACTGAACTGAAGATGGTATATTTTATGTTCTGTATATTCTAACACAATGTTTAAAACTGGGGGGGCGGGGGGAAGGAAAGGAGTCCAAAACTTCTGGTCCTAAGCCGTCTAGGATTATGCTTTGGACTCTGAGCTGATTTGTTCACTCGGCTTCTTCCCTGTCTCTTCAGGCTGCCTGGGTACAAACATCCTTTTGCACACAACCTACCCTGTTGACCTGTGGTCTGATAACCAGCAAAATGTGGACCATGAATCACTTTGGGGTCCGTGCTTGAATGGGTCTTAAAGGTCACATGACACTTTCCTGGAGTACATTAATTTCCCAACAACAAATCTAAGGATAACGCTGGTCCTTAAATATCAAGGAACAAAGAAGTAGCTGATTGAAGCGTCATTTGACTTCCCTGGTGGCTCAGACAGTAAAGCGTCTGTCTACAGTGTAAGAGACCTGGGTTCGTTCCCTGGGTTGGGAAGATTTCCTGGAGAAGGAAATGGCAACCCACTCCAGTACTCTTGCCTTGAAAATCCCATAGACGGAGGAGCTTGGTGCAGGCTACTATCCATAGGGTCGCAAAGAGTCGGGCACGACTGAGCGACTTCACTTTCACTTGAAGCATTCCAGGCGGAAACAGAAGGGCAGCGAGGTCGGGGGACGAGAAGTAACTTGAATGGGATGTTTCCTAACTGAATGCAGAATTCAGTACCCAAAGGAAAAGCACGGAATGAACCCCAGACCCCTAAAACAAAAAACGGACTTATGCACCACTTATATTCCAACTGTTTAAAAAAAAAAAAAAAAGTGCTTTTCGGACTTCCTGGTAGTTAAAGGTTAAGAATCCGCCTGCTAGTTCAAGGGACGCGGACGGTTCTACACGCCGAGGGACAACTGAGCCCACGCACCACAACTGCTGAAGCCCAAGCGCCCCAGAACCCAGGCTCCCCACAAGCCTCCCGATGAGAGAGAAGCCAGGGACCGCAAGGGAGAGCAGCCCCCTCACCGCACCTAGAGAAAAGCCTGCGTGCAGCAAGGGAGACACAGTGCAGCCACTAGACAAATAAATGACGTTTCACATGTGTTTGGCACAAGGCCAGCCAGCACGGCGACTAGGGCAGTGCCAACACCCACCTTGGGAGAGCAGGCAAGCCGGGAGGAAGTGGTCCAGCCGCCCAGGGCGAGCGGGGCTCAAGGCCTCAGGCCGTGGGGTCTCCCGGAGACTGGGATTCTCCCCGCACCTGAGGGGGTGAGGCAGAGGCAGGAGAGCAGGCGGCTACAGGCCGCGGGCGCGCACCACTCAATGAGCGCTCGACCTGACCGCCGGCCCTTCAGGCGCAGCCCTCTCCCCGGCGTCCGCAGCAGGGCCCGCCAGGTGGCAGGCCGCGGGCGGCGACACCCCAGCCCCGTCGGTGATCCGCTTGGGCAGCTGCACTGTCCAGCTCGGAAAGCGGCTCCTTCTCACCCTCCTCAATCTCTGCAGGGTGTTTCTGCCCTTCCCAGGTTGAAAACCGCAGTTGGAGAATATGAAAGCCAATACATCTTGAGTCAGTTGGCCAGTCCCTTCCCTCCTTGGGGTTCAAGGGCTAGGGGCCCTGCGGGCCCGGTTCCTGACGCCCCCCGGCGCCCCCGCCCTCCGCGCGGCTTCGCGGTGCTCTTGGAGCAGCCGTCCTGATTCGCGCCGCACGGCAGAGCCACACGTGCTTGGCAGGCAGGCAGTCACCCCCGCGCTCCGTGTCACCCGGCCTGAGCAAAGGCACGCATCCCTCCGGGAGAGCTGGCTTGTCTACAAGTAGGAAAGCCTAACCTCTGTCTTCCACAGGATCGAGAGGCTCAGGTGAGCGGCCTGCAGGCATTATGCAAATACACACTCTCCGGAACCATTTCTATTGAAATAAAAAAACAAAAACTTCACACCTGTTTCTTATTGGGACTCTCAAAACTTGCCTTTAAAGAAAGCCTCATTTCTCATCAAACAAATGAGAAGGCACAAGGAGTATAAGCCTGTGTTAAGAAAGCTGCTCAGGAAGCCAGGACTTGCGTGCTGGGTTCGAGCTCGGGTTACCCCGAGGCGAGTCTGTTTTCTGCCCCTTCACCACTTAACGGAGCGGGGATGATGGACGAAGGAGTGATGTCCCCGGCGGCTACTAGGCTTGCTGTCTACGGCCACACCAGTGCTGCGTCGCAGACATAGCAGGCACCTCTGCACGTGATCAAGAATTGAATAGGTATCCTTTAAAATTAATACGAGTAGAAAGAACCTCAGCCCCTGCTCCACTATTCCTATCAGGTTTTACAAATTGCGATAATGGAAACAAGAAAGGTTAAATTAACACTTCTATTAAGCAAACCTATCAACTCAAAAACAAACATTCCACGTGAAAATAGTTTTGCAATTCAAATTATCTAGCTAATAACAACACTACTCTTTGCACACTACTCTTTTAAGTTTTTGTTAAAAACTTAAAAACTTTTTGTTCATAAATTCAATGCACAAATTTAGCTACTCCTGAACAGTGGAAACAGTGTCAGACTTTATTTTTGGGGGCTCCAAAATCACTGCAGATGGTGACTGCAGCAATGAAATTAAAAGACGCTTACTCCTTGGAAGGAAAGTAACGACCAACCTAGATAGCATATTCAAAAGCAGAGACATTACTTTGCCAACAAAGGTTCGTCTAGTCAAGGCTGTGGTTTTTCCAGTGGTCATGTATGGATGTGAGAGTTGGACTGTGAAGAAAGTTGAGTGCTGAAGAATTGATGCTTCTGAACTGTGGTGTTGGAGAAGACTCTTGAGAGTCCCTTGGACTGCAAGGAGATCCAACAAGTCCATCATAAAGATCAGTCCTGGGTGTTCACTGGAAGGACTGATGCTGAAGCTGAAACTCCAATACTTTGGCCACCTCATGCGAAGAGTTGACTCACTGGAAAAGACTCTGATGCTGGGAGGGATTGAGGGCAAGAGGAGAAGGGGACGACAGAGGATGAGATGGCTGGATGGCATCACCGACTCGATGGACATGAGTTTGAGTGAACTCCGGGAGTTGATGATGGACAGGGAGGCCTTGCATGCTGTGATTCATGGGGTCGCAAAGTCGGACACAACTGAGCAACTGAACTGAACTGACAAACTAACTCGAACTGAGCGACTGAACTGAAAACTAACATTTTCTTATTACAGAACAAACCTTCAGATAAGAGTCTTGAAGACCTTCTAATGAGAGCTGATGAGTTTGTCGATATGTTGGATTATATCTTAAACACTGCTGTCATTTAAACACTAAGATATGGTCATATGTCCAAATTACCAAGATATGTGGATTTTTAATTAATCTATCCAAATGTTTCGGAGAAGGTGATGGCACCCCACTCCAGTACTCTTGACTGGAAAATCCCAAGGATGGAGGAGCCTGGTGGGCTGCAGTCCATGGGGTCGCTAAAAGTCAGACACGACTGAGTGACTTAACTTTCACCTTTCACTTTCATGCATTGGAGAAAGAAATGACAACCCATTCCAGTGTTCTTGCCTTGAGAATCCCAGGGACGGCAGAGCCTGGTGGGCTGCTGTCTATGGGGTCTCACAGAGTCGGACACAACTGAACCGACTTAGCAGCAGCAGCATCCAAATGTTCAGATGCCAAATGAACTTGCAACAATAGCAAAAAAAGCTATTTCATCTATTTACTATCTTTTCATTTCAGGTTATGACTTTGTAACCAGCACGTGGCAAAGAATAAACATTAGAATCTAAATCTCTAAGGCAGTTCATGCTTTCAGTCTGGGGCAGTGTAACACCAACTCACAGGTGGGCTCAGGTGAACCATACAAGGACCAGAAGCAATGTAAACACAGACCCACATCACACACATGTACAAATTCCACGATCCTCCAGTGATGAGGCACTGAGCTACTGAACTCAAAGGGTCCAACATTAATTAATGGCCAAGATTTTGATAACTTTTAGAAACCTCTAATACGTAATGCAGTAATGAAGACCACATTTATACAAAACATCAGAGTAACTTCTTGTAGGCTCACCCTTTTCTTTTACAGTTTAGGTTTGCAACAACTCCACATGACTGTAGTGAAAGTGCATCTCACACCCTAACCCACTGAAGTGAGGCAGACACAGACCTGCACACACTTGATGTGTGTAAAGCATTCTGAAAGCTTCAGAGGGTCTCAAGTTGAAGCACTGGCGTCAGCAAGCTCCACAGTTGAAGCACTTCACCTTGCTTTATTGGGACTCAGGTTGCTCTTTGCATCTTTATGACCATCTTTCTACCCCTGGACATGTCACTCTCAGTCAAGATAAGCTTTGATAGGCAGACAGATGTACACAGCACATAACCAGGGAAATCTGGACCAAAGGTACTTACTGCTTTAAGAACAAAGGTCTGTAACATCATCCCTACAGTGAAATTTTATAAAAGGATGTTATGATGCTCTTAGGTGTGCACACAAATAGCATCTCAGCCATGATAAACCACTATTAGAAGATTGTAACATTACCAAACGTAGGTAGCAGCTTAATTTTTCAAACATATATTAAATTTTAAGTCAAAGAAAATTAATCATTCCGGCACTGTCTTCCTTCACATCGCTTATCCTCATGGGGAGAAGATCCTGACCATAAGGAGTGCATGGAGATGTATAAGAAAAGACAATTTCCTAGACTTTTATGCTATTCTACATAGTTTTGAGGCAAGAAGTAGATGTTACACACACACACACACACACACACTCGGTAAAGCAATTGGAGATTCATTCCCTGTGGACCAAAACTCCCAAGACAAGAATAGTAGGACAATTAAGGGAGGAGACTGATCCCTGACCAGACCACATATTTCACATTCTCAGTCAGGAGACCTCGGTGACCACATATGCGCAAAAAGGCTCCCCCTGGAGGTCAAAGGGGAGTGATGCTAACTAATGACAGGCTATCCATAGGCCTCTTCGGTAGAATCCATCTTGGCTAAGAGATGCGTGTGAACACATGGGAGGATCCTCAGTTCAGTTCAATTGCTCAGTTGTGTCCGACTCTTTGCGACCCCATGGACTGCAGCACGCCAGGCCTCCCTGTCCATCACCAACTCCTGGAGTTTACTCAAACTCATGTCCATTGAGTTGGTGATGCCACCCAATGATCTCACCCTCTGTTGTCCCCTTCTCCTCCCACCTTCAATCTTTCCCAGCATCAGGGTCTTCTCCAGTGAGTCAGTTCTTCCCATAAGGTGGCCAAATATTGGAGTTTCAACTTAAGCATCAGTCCTTCCAATGAACATTCAGGACTGATATCCTTTAGGATGGACTGGTTGGATTTCCTTGCAGTCCAAGGAACTCTCAAGAGTCTTCTCCAACACCACAGTTCAAAGGCATCAATTCTTTGGCGCTCAGCTTTCTTCACAGTCCAACTCTCACATCCATACATGACTACTGGAAAAACCATAGCCTTGACTAGACAGACCTTTGTTGGCAAAGTACTGTCTCTGCTTTTCAATATGCTGTCTAGGTTGGTCATAACTTTCCTTCCAAGGAGTAAGCATCTTTTAATTTCATGGCTGCAGTCACCATCTGCAGTGATTTTGGAGCCCCCAAAAATAAAGTCTAACACTGTTTCCCCATCTATCTGCCATGAAGTGATGGGACCGGATGCCATGATCTTTGTTTTCTGCATGTTGAGCTTTTAGCCAACTTTTTCATTCTCCTCTTTGACTTTCATCAAGAGGCTCTTTAGTTCTTCTTCACTTTCTGCCATAAGGGTAGTGTCATCTGCATATCTGAGGTGATTGATATTTCTCCCAGCAATCTTGATTCCAGCTTGTGCTTCCTCCAGCCCAGTGTCTCTCATGATGTACTCTGCATATAAGTTAAATAAGCACGGTGACATATACAGTCTTGACGTACTCCTTTTCTTATTTGGAACCAGTCTGTTGTTCCATGTCTAGTTCTAACTGTTGCTTCCTGACCTGCATACAGGTTTCTCAAGAGGCAGGTCAGGTGGTCTGGTATGCCCATCTCTTTCAGAATTTTCCATAGTGTATTGTGATCCACACAATCAAAGGCTTTGGCATAGTCAATAAAGCAGAAATAGATTTTTCTGGAACTCTCTTGCTTTTTCCATGATCCAGCAGATGTTGGCAATTTGATCTCTGGCTCCTCTGCCTTTTCGAAAACCAGCTTGAACATCTGGAAGTTCATGTATTGCTGAAGCCTGGCTTGGAGAATTTTAAGCACTACTTTACTAGTGTGAGATGAGTGCAATTGTGTGGTAATTTGAGCATTCTTTGGCATTGCCTTTCTTTGGGATTGGAATGAAAACTGACCTTTTCCAGTCCTGTGGCCACTGCAGAGTTTTTCATATTTGCTGGCATATTGAGTACAGCACTTTCACAGCATCATCTTTCAGGATTTGAAATAGCTCAACTAGAATTCCATCACCTCTACTAGCTTTGTTCGTAGTGACACTTCCTAAGGCCCACTTGACTTCACATTCCAGGATGTCTGGCTGTAGGTGAGTGATCATACCATTGTGATGATCTGGGTTGTGAAGATCTTTTTTGTACAGTTCTTCTGTGTATTCTTGCCACCTCTTCTTAATATCTTCTGCTTCCGTTAGGTCCATACCATTTCTGTCCTTTATCGAGCCCATCTTTGCATGAAATGTCCCCTTGGTATCTCTAATTTTCTTGAAGAGATCTCTAGTCTTTTCCATTCTATTGTTTTCCTCTATTTCTTTGCACTGATCGCTGAGGAAGGCTTTCTTATCTCTCCTTGCTATTCTTTGGAACTCTGCATTCAAATGGGTATATCTTTCCTTTTCTCCTTTGCTTTTTTGCTTCCCATCTTTTCACAGCTATTTGTAAGGCCTCCTCAGACAGCCATTTTGCTTTTTTGCATTTCTTTTTCTTGGGGAGAGTCTTGATTTCTGTATCTTGTACAATGTCATGAACCTCCATCCATAGTTCATCAGGCACTCTATCAGATCTAGTCCCTTAAATCTATTTCTCACTTCCACTGTATAATCATAAGGGATTTGATTTAGGTCATACCTGAATGGTCTGGTGGTTTTCCCCACTTTCTTCAATTTAAGTCTGAATTTGGCAACAAGGAGTTCATGATCTGAGCCACAGTCAGCTCCCGGTCTTGTTTTTGCTGACTGTGTAGAGCTTCTCCATCTGTGGCTGCAAAGAATATAATCAATCTGATTTCGGTGTCAACCATCTGGTGATATCCATGTGTAGTGTCTTCTCTTATGTTGCTGGAAGAGGGTGTTTGCTATAACCAGTGCGTTCTCTTGGCAGAACTCTATTAGCCTTTGCCCTGCTTCATTCTGTATTCCAAGGCCAAATTTGCCTGTTACTCCAGGTGTTTCTTGACTTCCTACTTTTGCATTCCAGTCCCCTATAATGAAAAGGACATCTTTTTTGGGTGTTAGTTCAATATACAGCCTTGATCCTGAAAAGTACCAAATATGGATTGTGAACCAGGCAAATTAAAATGATTGGCCAAAGGAAACCCAGAAGTGCCCCACAGAAGTAATTCAGACTGCCACCAGGGTACAACTCAGGGACTCTTGAGTCCACCCCTTGTCTATCCACATGTACTGTATTCTCTTCCTCCTAATAAAAACTTCACTTGCTTCACCACTTTCCATCTGTGGAAACTCTTCTGCAAAGCCGAAGGGCCAGTGGCCTGGTCACTGACCACTGGCCTAGTGGATAGGCTCTGGTGCTCTCACCACTGTGACCCGGCCTTAATTTCTGGCTAGAAACCCAAGGCCCGCTCCAACCTGTGGCAGGCCGAGGCCACCCCAGATCAGTATGAGTTACAACCAAATGATCTGGACTGAGGTGGACCTTATATTAGAAGGCAAAAGACCCAGGGTTACTCTCTAGTATATAATGTATTCTCAACTCTTTGAATCCATCTAGTTTAAATTGAAGTACAGTTGATTTACATGTGTTAGTTTTAGGTGTACAGCACAGTGACTAGGTTTTTTCCATTATAACCTAGACTAACTTCCATTATAGGTTATTACAAGATATTGAGTGTCTAATGTTTCTTTGTAGCCACTGTGTCAACACCGTGGGACAGGAAAGCGTAGATACCAATGAAACTGTCCTTACACAGGTCACTGCATGGAAGCAGCTTGCTAATTCGGTGTTCAGGAAGTGGCAAAGACTTATTCTGTTTCTAGTGCACTGAAAATAAAACATGGTTATACTGAGGCCATTTTTTTAATGAAATACAGAGCAATCACCTCTCCACACATGCATTTTGTAAATGGAAAAACAGGCATAGTGTGGTCAGAACCTGGTGTAGATTCTCAGATGGCAGAATAAGGTTAAATAATAGCTCATACCCTGGACTTCTTAGCAAATTAGATTGGGAATGTCATTTAATTATATGTCAATCCTCAGACATTACAGGTATTTTGATCCTTGAAATAAGATGTTTCTTTAGGACAACACTGTGCAATTCTGGGAATTCCCTGGCAGTCCAATGATTACAACTCCATGCTTTCACTGCAGAGGGCATGGGTTCAATCCCTGGTCAGGGAACTAAAATCCTGCAAGCTTTGTGGCACAGCCAAAACAAACAAAACAGAGGAAAAGAAAAACCAGTGTGCAGTTATAAGGGTATATTTAAAGATTCATTTCTAAGTGGGACCCAAATATATAAGAACTTGCAATCATGGTCAAGTTCCTAGAAAATCTAAATTGATTACTGAATAAATCTCATCATGAATTTACCAAGTTTTCCATTTTCATGTTTCTGAATTGATCCTATGTTGTCAGTAACATCTATTTTCAGTATCCCAGCTTCCCCTTTAGTCATCAAGTCATTTAACACAGAAGGTCATGTAGAAGCTAAAAAGTTGGCAATGCCAATAGCTAGGATAGAGTTAGAAAATATGGTTAGTACTGGGTGTTGATATACGTGTATTCTGCTTACTTCTAAATTAGCAACTTATTGGACCAAGATGGTCACCACCACCACCTGTGAACAGAAACAAGGTCAGCAATGAAATATATGGTGATAAGGAACCACTGTGGTAACAATGAGTTCTGATGCGAAGTTATTGATTTTCTAATAAGTTATTAGAAAAGCACTCACCTTAAAGCTGAATATAATTAAAAAGGCCTCTGCTAACATCCTTGGCGTCATGTGACTGGAGCTGCAAGCAATGTGCTAGACTTGGGCTTCCCCAGCACATTCCAAAATCTCCTGCACAGCTACCGTGCCTTCCTTGTCTACAGTTGTCTTATTGATGTAATCACTCGTTATTTGAGAGCGTGTATAAAATCCAAACAAAATTAAATTTTAAAAATAACCAAAAATTACCTTTCCTGCAAAATGCATTTCTTTATAATGATCTCGTGAACTCCCTGGTGTTTTCCTAAGTCATCTTCCACAAGACAATGGCAAAGGCTAAATCTCCTGTCCTTTTTAGGACCAAAGATACTTTCCTTGCAATGAGACCTTACATCTGTCTGCATGGAAACTCCTTCCAGAATCTGAGCGTAGTCTGTTTGATATCATACTAACGTGTGTGCGTCAGTGTCATTTCATAGACAATGTAGGATTTTCTGGGTCTTCAAACAGTTCTGAAAGCTGCTCCATAGGAATTGGGGAAGCAAAACGAGTCAACTTATGTATAAAACCCTAGCAAAACTATTGTTTTTATTGATTTTACAACTTAACACTCAAGATAGATCTATAGAGAAATATTGTTTTAAGAAAAACTATTGAACCATTATAGATTACTATTAATTATTCAATTTTCTCTAGCTTAGACAAGTAGTAAATTATCTAACATCATATTAAACTTTCCACATCATGCATTGTAAACCATAAATAACTAATTTTTGAAAAAATATTCATTTATGACAATTCTGAATTTGCACTTGATAATATGACCACAATCTTAGTTTATCCATAGCAAACACATCTATATGGCTGAAGTAGCATTAATAAAGATTAATAAAATTTTAAATGTTTTATTATCAAAAGTTTTATCTCTGAAAAGGAATTTGTGTAATTTTTGTTTAAAAGTAAATAATCATTGCTCATATTTTACGGGTGGGATAAAAAAAGTGGTTGTGGAAGCACTTTCTTTAATAGCATGTAGGAAACGAATGTTACCTACTATTTAGCAGCGTTATTATATATATTCTACCTTTTGAAAGGTGAGCTAAGTCATCCGTGAATGGCGTTTGTTTTCCACCTGCCAACATAGCGGCCTTAGAGATCCCAGTCATAAAACAGACTTTTATTCTGATTTTAATCTACTTAACATAGTGACCCTCCTAGATATCTGATCCCAAATAAGCATACACTTCAGGCTGCTTTCATATGTCATTATCACAGGTCTTTGAGGTTGATAGTGCCGATCAATTGTCATCTTAACTGTGTATTATAAAAATCTGGTAATTTAGACTTCAACTTTCATCAGTGTTGACACTTTTTACTCAGATGGTTCATGGATCACAAATTTTAAAACTCCTGGGTTTAGAATCTGAAAGTAACTAGAACTACTGGGCACTGTTACAACTAACATGTTCTCGGGGCTCACTCATATAAAGAGTTTCCCTGTATAAAATTTTCATTGTTAAAATTATTTCTAAATTTTTAAACTTTAAAAACTAGGTAATGATTATTAAAAGTGTGATTCCCTAAGTGTGCATCAGCAGGAGCGCGACAAGGTAAGGCTTTGTATTACGGACTGCGTGTTTATATGTTTACTCACCACCTACCAAAAAAACGATTGGTTTCAGGACAAAGATGACATTACATTTAAGTTTTTAAAACTTAAAGTTTTCTGGCAGTACCTCGTAGTTCGAATTTATATTCCTTGGTTGATAGTTCAGCAGGGGCTTTGTTTAGTAACATGGGGAGACATTCCAAAATACTAAATGAAATAGCAAATTTGTATTTCTTTTTTTCGTTCTAATCAAAGACTTCCCTCCTTTCACTTTTTATTCAAAAAATGTCACCTCACTGAGTTCATCATGCATTCAGAACAGTACCCGGCGCACAGGGCACTGCTGCCGTCACTGCTGTAACCATCCAGGGCAGGGTGCCCTGTGCCCCCACACCAACAGGGCTACATGCACGTCCAGAGAACGGACATTTATTAGCAGGACAACTACATCCCTTAAGTGATGTGTCACTGTGGGGAGGTGAACTGACCTCTGGGTAGAGTGACCAACTTGTCTCCACCTGCCTGAATATTCCCAGTGTTGGTACTAAAAGTTCATAAAAATCCCTCAGTCGTGAGCAGACTGCAACAGTTGGCCACATTACCTTGGAATCCACGTCTTCACCTTGAAAACAGAGGCAAAATAATACCTACTCACAAGAGTACTGAGGCTTAAATAGGGACCTATTAATACGTGCACAGAAGAATGGAGCACAGCAGCACTACCGGTCACCTCCCTACTCCTTCCACCTGACTAGCTCCTGCCTCGGGCAGCTTACTTAACCTCAGCTTCCTTTATACGGAAAAAGGAAAAAGAATTTTACATTTTCCTCATGCATGGATACTACCATTCACCTGTTAAGACTGCTGAGAGTTAAAATGCACATCAGCTGCATCAACACAGAGCCGAGTAAGGAAAGCAGATCATCACCATCATCATTAGAATACTCAGCCCATTTCCTAGCAACGGTAAACTGTTGATAAATGTTTATCACTAGCAAGGCAGTTTAAAGACAACGTATAAACTCGGTTAGTGTCTGGGGGCTCTTTTTCCTTTTCTTAGTCAGGGCTGTTGCTTCCTCTAGTAAGAAAGAGAGAGCTGCACGTAAGCATCAGATGTGAGGCTGTTGGAAAGGCTAACAGAGATGGGTGACGACCAGCCCTGGAGCCAATACACCCCTGGGGACTTGGGGCAGAACCACCAGCTCCCGCAGGCCTGGCACAGCTGCTGCTCTGAGAGCAAAGGAAGGTGGCTGAGAAGCAGCCACAGCACAGCATTCCCAGAGGCCTTACTGCGAAACTGAGTGAAGAACCACAACCATGTGGCTTCTGCAGGGAGACAGACCTGGCCTGAGCCTGAGGGAGAGGACGTGTCCACCCTGCCGGGAGGCCGACTGCAGGGCTGGTGTGAGCAACAGCCCTTCCCTGGGATGCACCTGCACCAGGGCTTCCGGAAGAGCACCTCTGCCCAGGATGCCAGTCCAGGGGTGATACAGCAGCCATTTTTGTGGTTACCTGGTGGTAGGTGGATGAGGGTCTTCTGTCCCATCGGCTTTCAGGACCGGCCTGGCTTCTTCACTGACCGGCTGTGTCCTGTTTGATCGCACTGATGAAGGTGAGGGGGCAGGAGTGGGCGACCCTCTGTGTCAGGTTGTCTCCACGCTCCTGTGGTGCCGACACAGCCCTGGCACCAGCGCTGTCCTCGGCACAGCGTCCCGCAGCGTGCGCCCTTGCACCGGCCTGTGGCCCACAGCCCAGAAGCTGGAGACTCGACTCCCGCCTCTTTGTTGGGGTCTCGCGGCTTGTGGCACAGTCAGCCCCGCGAGGCCTTGCTGCCCGCTAGAGCCGCGGGAGCCACGCTCTGCCCGTCCGACCTCACTCGCCTTCAGCTTCTTAAAGAAAACATTCAAGGGCCTTCAGATGAGGTGACATCAAAGCCGACCTGTTCCTCAGCTGAGTTACCAAGGCAATCTGACAAAGATTTGCAGAGCTCCATTCTGGAAGCAGCACGCTGACAGGGAGGTGGGAGAGCAGTCACCAAAAGAAAGATCAACCACAGGAGCAGTGGCCAAGGGGCCTGCCCTGTTACCAGGTGGATGAAAGGCTTTCTGGGGCCTCCGGAGTTCTTCTCATTTACTATTCACTGTAACAAATGAAGTGATGAGGTTTCTGGCTGTTAAAAAATAACACATCCCAAAACCATGGTAACAGAATTCAGAAATTACACTAATATGCTACATTCTAATTTGTCTTTGACCGAATAGACTTCAAGTATGTAATTTGGGGGGAAGAGGGAAGGAGGATTTATTACTTGAAACAAAAACACTGGGGATATTTCCCAAAGCAGTGTCTCCAAATATGTAATAGTTTTAAAGTTCATGCAGAGATTAAAATTTAAATATACACCTTTTTGAAACCATGAAAATAAAAAAAGAATTGTTTTCTTTCCTTCTCAATTTCCAATCTTTTAAATGATAGCATAAAAATCCCCCACCGCTAAACTATTAATCTAAAGTTTAGTTTTTCATTTTCAAATAATAAACTTAGGGAATTCCCATAAGGGCCCACACTTCCACTGCCGGGGCAGGGGTTCAGTCCCTGGTTGAGGAACTAAGATCCCGCATACTGCACAGCATAGCTAATAATAATAAATTTACTCCCTTTATACATTTACAAGAACTCCCATATGCTTTTTGAAGATCAGTTTACATCAAATTTTTATCTGTAAGCCTAAAAAAAGTGTTTAAAAACCAGTAACTAGCATATAAAAAGACTCCACATCAAAAGCTGGACTACAGCCAGCAACCAAAATTCCTTAGTCACAGTGGTTCTGCTCAGGGCTGTTCCTCTCTGCCGGAGGGACACAGCCTGGAGAGGATGCAGGGGCCACGGCTGGGAGGAAAGAGGCTGGCGATGCTGCTCTGATCCTGCAATGGACAGGACGGTCAGCCCGACAGACTGACCAGGCCCCAAACGCAAACAGAGCCCCGAAGTCTCACAACTGAAGGAGCGCTGGCCAAGCCACACACATGGCAAGCTGAGCCAGTTGGCACAGAGCTCAGCCTGGAGAAAGGCAACTCCCGGCCACTGTCACACAAAGCAAGGATCTCCAGCCACAGCTACTTCATGACCCTGTAATTCGTCAGCCTTTTGGGGGTGTGCTTATTTTCACAACAACAAATATGGTATCTACTTTCATGTTTAAATTGTTTCTGAATCATCATGATGTTTTAACATTTAAAAGAATTAAACAGTTCTACTTGCAGTGGTATAACAAGTTTTAATTCAAAATAGACACTCTGAAAACAATAAGTAAAAAAAAAAACTTGAACAAGCTCTTTGAATTTACAACAGAGCACACCAACAATCACACACACATCAGTTTCACGATTGCCTCAAAAATGTACGTTACAGCAATGACATGCAAGAATTATTAAAAATCCACGTGGTAGACTGTCGCATCTTCCAAGCACGCGGCACAGGCGCCTCTGCCGTGCATCACCAACACTGCGGCTCAAGGTCAAACAGGCTGGTTTCCATAACTGCTTCTGGTGCTTTAAGTTATTTCAGATTTTGTGGAAAAAACGAGGTCTAGTTGGCCGAAGGACAGTAACACGCTTGATTCCTTAGCAATAGCCCATCCCAGTAACCTGGACACCAGGCTATGGGAAAGCCCATTTTCCCAGAATGAATAAATTTACCTCCAGGAAACTGTCAGATTTAATACACCAACTAGGAGACTAGCTCCAGTCCATACATTTCACCTGTTCCCTGAAAACCTGTTTAAATCTTAGTAGCCACACTCAGGGATCAACATTTTATTCCTGAGTAACACAGACTTTCCCGTTCGCTGGTTTATGAACAGTTAGGTTAGGAGGAGAGCTTGTGTGTGTTTTCAGTGTTTGTTCTAAAGGCACTAAAGATTTATTGTCTTGTCTTTGAATGGAGAAGACATCACCATATCAAAAAGAGGGGAAAAGTCTACAGTAAGAAGTATTTTGTACCTACAGAATTACTTTATTTGTAAAATAACTCTTGATTTAAATACCAGACTTCAGGTTCAGTATATTTTTAACAAATGAAAACATTTGGTTTTCTGAGTTACAATCAAAAACAACTGTTAGGACGTAAACAACTGAAAAAACATAAATCAAAATTATAATCTAATAAGCAAATACCTTACAAGAAGAAATCAGCATAAGTTAATGCAGTGCATCCTTAAGGAACCAGACATGTCACGGAGGCTGCTACTCACTTCTCTAAACATTTACTGTATCATCTGCTGCTACTTGGGAAGCTGAGGGAGAGCAGTTTTAATTTGCAGTTAATCAAGTGTTCTGAAACAAGCTGAAATTTCCTTAAATGAAAAATAAACATATATAGATTTCAGTTTTTATCATACGATACTGACACTACTGGGAAAACAAGGCGTGCATGAATTATCAAAAGATTTAATTTACATGACAGGAAAAAACAAAAAATAATTGTTACAAAATCAAACTGCAGGAAACAAATTTGAAAGAACTATTCACTTCTTTATATAGAAGTCTTTCTGAGCACCTGAAAGAAATCTAAAGAGCAGCATAAAGACCACTGAAATTGATTAGTTCAACATACAGTGAAGAAAATAACATTTTTTAAAATCTCAATTGAAAAAACTGCTATTCATCTAATACTTTAGATTTCCTAACTTTTTTTTTTTTTACAAGTTTTGTGGTTCATGCTCAAAGTTCAATCTGTGTTTAACATTTTTAAGTTCACACATGTCAAAGCCTAAAAGTACAGAAGGCTTGTGATTTTTTATTGCTTTCATGCAAATATACCTTCTTTTTCCAAAAAATGAAGCCACGTCAATTTTCCACACCCATAAGAGTGAGGATAACAATTCTATTTCCTTTTTACTGGGATATGGTCTCTTGTGGAAATAATCCCTAAGAAACTGCTTTTTGTCTTCGTAAGAACGGTCTTCGTACTTTTTAGGATTTAATGCTAAAATCTGAAGAGCGTCGTCACTAACAGGCGGTCCCTCCGTCCTGCCCTCACTCCGCTGCCGTTTAACAGGTGCAGCGCTCGCTGCCTTTTCTGGGGCCGGGTCTGTGTCCGCGTCTATGATGAGGGGCCGCTCCGTGCCATCCCTCTGGTCTTCGGCCCCGGAGTGGCCATCGGGCAGCTTTCTCTTCACTGAGAAGCTGGGGTCGTGGATCACCTCGCCGTTGACTAAAAGCAGCTCGCTGTTCTCCAGGAGGCCGGGCTGGCCCTGCAGGTCAGGGCTACTGTCCTTGGGGGCGCTGCGGCAGCGCAGCAGGTGGATGGCAATGGCTGCCAGCGTCATGTTGCCGGTGTAGACCCCGCAGCAGTGGATGCACTTGAAAGCCGGAGACTTCAGAATCGTGTGGACTGTGGGCGTGATGTGGTGCCTCTCCTTCAGATGCAGCTCGTATGCCTCCGTTGTCACAAAGGTGCCAAAGCAAAAGGGGCAGGTCAACACCTGCTTGCCGGGCCTCCCAGACGCACCCTCAGCCTGGGGCCTCACCTTGATGTACACGGGCACCAGCGACTTGGAGTGTATCCCCGCCAGGATGGCCAGGTAGACCTCCCGCTCGCCCAGCTCCTCCCTGGGCAATATGGTAATAAAGTCAAGGTGGGGAAACAGCAGGTTGCCGTTGGCGTCGATATCCAGTTGAAAACCTTTGTTACTGTAATCCATGGGCAGCTTCTTCTTCCCCAGGTGCATGGTCCGACTGTGCTCTGAGAGGCCTCTGATATCGTGGAAGGTGCACGGGCAGAACAAGCACCCCAGCCCGTGCATCAGTAAGTGATGGATAAGCTCCTCCTCCGAAACTAAGCACTTACAAGACAGACACCGCACTGTCTTCTCTCTCATCCACTTTAAAAACGGCGCACATGCTGCCAGTTTCTCTGGCTCCAGTTTGTCAGCAGCTTTGGATTCACTGTGCTTATGTGCCACTTCCATATGGACCTGGTACACGTTGGAAGGAAAGAGCTCATTGCAAACGGGACAGGTTTTCCATTGCTTGGCCTGTTTGAGCACCTGATTCGCCTCTGCCACAGACGAAGAGGCCTGAACAAACATATTCTGAGTGGCATTTACCACCACGGGAGGGGAGGGCATGCCGGCCATGGAACTGGCCATCTGGGCAGCTGGGCCCGACTGCAGGAGCTGGATGGGCATCTGGGGAGGGGCAACGGTGGCGACGCTTCCAGGGGGCACGGGCAGAGTGACAGACACCGGGGCAAGTGTGTACGTGGGAATGCCATTCACTTGTTTCCCTGTGGGTATGAGTTGTCGGAGAATAGAGCCCGACGTCAGGAAAGTGGTGTTTGGCGAAGCACCGGGTCTAATGGTCTGATTTGCAGGCAGAATGTTGGTATTCACAGACTGATTAAGCTGCAGGACCCCAGGCCTCACTGGCTGGCCCACAGGAAGAACTCCTGACATGACCGGCTGACTGAGCTGAAGAACACCAGAGTTAATGCCCTGGTTCACAGGAAGAACGGCTGATGAGACTGTCTGGTTGGGGGGAAGGAGCCCAGGTGGGACTACCTGGCCAGGCGGGAGCACCCGCAGCGGGACCGTCAGCCCTGTGGGCAGTGCTCCTGAGGGGGCCGTCTGCCCAATGGGGAGCACCCCTGACTGAACCACCTGGCCAGCAGGGAGAACCCCAGAAGTCGCTGTCTGTCCTGAAGGGATGACCCCAGCAGGGGTCACCTGTCCTGCAGGAAGGACCCCTGACGGGACTGTCCGACTCACAGAAATCACCCCTGGTGAGACTGCCTGAAGCACTCCAGGGGTGACAGATGGGTTGACAGGGAGGACCCCAGACCCAACAGGTCTATTCACCGAGAGAACTCCAGGTCCAACTGGCCTGCTTATGGGCCCCACAGGCTGGTTGAGAGGCAAAACCCCCGGGCGGATGGTCTGGTTTATGGGGAGGATACTGGTTCCAACAGACTTATTTACAGGTCCAACCGGCTGACTCAAAGGCAACACAGGAGGGTTTGCTGCCTGATTAAGTGGCACTCCGTGAGACAGAAAGACAGGCTGAGGCGTTGAGGGTGGCAGAGTGAGGCTGCTCTGGCCCACTGGCAGAGGACTAGAGACCAGAGTCATGTGAGGCTGGGCTACCGCGGGCGGAGAGTGGGTGACACTGCCCACAGCCCCCGCACCCACAGTCGCCGGAGGGGCTGCACCCTGAACCGGCTGCACCACGGTCTGGCTCTGGCCATTCTGCGGCAAGGCAAGGTGGAAGCACGGAGAGGAGGCTGGGATGCCTGGAGCACTGCTATTCGGCGGTATGGCCACGTGTGCAGCTGGTTTGGGAGCAATATGCATCTGCTTCAAAAGGCCAGTCTTCTTAATATGTTCTGAGATCACAGACCTAAGCTTGTTCTCCAAATCCCGGTGTATATCGGATGTCAAAATATGATACATTAAAGCGTCCTGGCTGCTGGCATTGGCGTTGCACTTTTTACAGTAATACCTGTCAGACAGGGGCAACTTCTCTGCACAGAGAGTGTCGTCAGCTCCTGGATGCTCACCCATCTCCTCAGTCCTCAGGCCAAAGTAGGAGTTAATTAAGTAGTGAAAATGTGCTACCAGCACATGCTTCTTCATGCTGTAGTACAGAGTGTTTGAAAAGTTACATTTTAAACATGTAAAACTTATCACATCACTCCTAGATGATTTTGTTTCACCTAAAATATTCACTGTGTAATTCTGGACTTTCCGAGCAGGTGCATGAAACATTCTGAAGTGCCTTCCCACAACTCTGGGTTGAGAGGAAAACACGCAGTTTGGGCAAGGGATCACCAGCTCCTGGTCAATTTCATCTTCATGGTAGCGATGTAAATGATTTTTGAATGAAGTAAGCACTTTTGTGGAGTATTTACAGAGGCTACAACAGTATGGTTTTGTTCGATATCTCTGTTAAAAAAAAAAAGTCAAGCACAGTTTAATAAAACTACATAGTTTAATAAAAATCAGATGCTACACAATCTACAGTTAACAAGTAAACGATATTTTTTCTTCTAACTTGCTGGATCTAGGGCTGTGTTGTAAGGAAAAGCAGCTACAGACAACACACATCACAAAACCCTTTTCATTTTCTTCCTAAAACACTTTAAAAATGTAACAACTATTCTCAGCATTTAGGCCATACATACAAACTGCGTTTGGCCCCAAAAACATAGCTACCTGAAACCCATTTCCAAAGCCAGCCATTAAAATCACAAATCTCATTATTTAATCCTATACTCTGAATCAACTGCATCAATTGAACTCAATTCTCAGCAAGAAAAAATTACTTTCTCCCTTTTTTATTCCACTTTTCTTAGTTCCAAGTTGTTTTTACTCCAAATTCTAAAACTTCTGGAATGTTATAACTTAACCAAACTTGATAATTGTTAAACCGATCACCCCTTTCATTTCCCAGATTCCAGAAGACAAATGCACAGTGATAACCACTGAAGACAGAGGAGCTGTGGCTCACTCACTGTGAATAAGCCTGAGGTAAGTTCAAGCCACAGACTGCCACTCTTACAACATGGTATCTCTCTGTAAGGCAAATATGGGGAATTCAACAAGCCTGGGGCATAAGAACAGACATTTGTACAACAGCTGGCCAACTGAGGAGCACAATGTGTTCTAACATCCAGGAAGCCTTGCTGGTCTGACGTGAGAGTAGCATGGCAGGCACCAGATCCCAGAGCTGGAGCACCAGAAAACACTGGGCCTAGTTTCACAAAGCAGGAAGGCCAGGGTGTGGACAGGTTAGACAAGAGGGCAGAGGTCCTCCCGCCCTGCAGCTGTTTCCCGCTGATGCAGTGGCCGCTGGCCACCCCCGTCCTTCCCAGTGCTCGGAGACCACTCACACACACACACATACACATACAAATTCCCCTCCTGTGGGTTTTGTCACTCTCTCTGCTAGTCACACAGTCTTCCTCTTGGGTCACTGATCAGAGAAAGCACCCAAACACATTCAACAACATGTCACTACTGCCTTTTCAGCAATTAAGAAATCCCAGGTTCTGGCATTTCCAGGAGAATCTATAAAAAACCTAGGGGACAGCCAACCACACATCACATTTTAAAAAATATGTTTCACCAATTTGGACACACTTTTTTCTATTTTAATATCTCTGAAATCTGGAAGCACCTTATGCTGTACTTTAGTTTCATTTGTGGTTCATTTAAAATGGAGCATCTTATACTCCAAAAATACTGTATTGAAAAACCAGATACTTAATGAAAATTACACCCAGTTAAAGAGTCAATAGAACTAACAACTTGTTACTATCTGTTAGTACTGAACAGATCTTTGGATCAAGGAAAGATTTCTTAAATAAGACACCATAAATACAATCCATAATAGAAAATACATGCCTCCTGAGAAATCTGTATGCTGATCAAAAAGCAACAGTTAGAACTGGACACAAAACAACAGACTGGTTCAAAATTGGGAAAGGAGTACATCAAGACTGTATATTGTCACCCTCCTTCTTTAACTTCGATGCAGAGTAGTACATCATGCAAAATACCAGACTCGATGAAGCACAAGCTGTAATCAAGGTTGCCAGGAGAAACATCAATAACCTCAGATATGCAGGTGACACACCCTAATGGCAGAAAGCAAACAGGAACTAAACAGCCTCTTGATGAAGGTCAAAGAGGAGTGTAAAAGCTGCCTTAAAACTTAACATTCAAAAAACGAAGATTATGGCATCTGGTCCCATCACTTCATGGCAAATAGATGTGGGGAAAAAAGGGAACAGTGACAGACTTTTATTTTCTTGGGCTCCAAAATCACTGCTGACGGTGACTGCAGCCATGAAATTAAAAACACTTGCTCCTTGGAAGAAAATCTACAACAAACCTAGACATCATATTAAAAAGCAGAGACATAACTTTGCCAACAAAGGTCCGTCTAGTTAAAGCTATGGTTTTTCCAGTAGCCACGGATGGCTGTGAGAGTTGGACCATAAAGAAGGCTGAGCATCAAAGAATTGATGCTTTCAACTGTAATGCAGGAGAAGACTGTTCAGAGTCCCCTGGACTGCAAGGAAATCAAACCAGTCAATCCTAAAGGAAATCAACCCTGAATATTCACTAGAAGGATTGATACTGAAGCTGAAGCTCCAAAACTTTGGCCACCTGATGCAAAGAGCCGACTCACTGGAAAAGACCCCGATGCTCGGAAAGATTGAGGGCAGGAGGAGAAGGGGATGACAGAGGATGAGATTGTTGGATGGCATCATCAACTCAATGGACATGAGTTTGAGCAAACTTTGGGAGATAGTGGAAGGATAGGGAATCCTGGTGTGCTGCAGTCCATGGGGTTGCAAAGAGTCAGACATGATTGAGTGACTGAACAACAGTAGAAAAAAATTATAAACAGGATTTTATCAAAGTAAGAAATCTTCTCTTTGAAAGATACTTTAAAAGACAAAAAGACAAACCACAAGCTAGAAGACAATATTTACAAACCACGTACCTAATAAAGGACTTGTGTCCATAAAACACACTGTGGACATGTTCAAGTCTCAGTAAGGAAACATATGACCCAATTTTTAGAAAACTGGCAAAACATTTAAGAGTAGAATACTTTAAACTAAAGAGGGTATCCAGATGCCACGGAAACACACGTAAAGATGCTCAACACTGTCAGTCACTAGGGAGATGCAAATTAAAACCAGAGAAGACACCACTACAAGCCTATTAAAATGGAAAATAAGCAGTTAAATCCAAAAGCACAAATACCCTGATTGAGTCCAGTGAGGACGCAGAGCAGCCGGGACACACACCACTGGTGGGAAAGCAACATGGTACAGCCACTTTGGAAAACAGTCCGACAGTTTGTTACAGAGATGGACCATATATTGTACAACCCAGCAATCTCACACCTGGCAATTACCCAAGAGACGTGAAAGCAAATGTTTAGAGAAAAACCTGTAAGTCAAAGTTCTAGGAAAGTGATCAATCAGAAGTAACTGGAGGGTGAGACCTTGGTTCACTGTAACAGAAAAATAACTAAGGAGAGAAGCAGAAAGAAGTGGAGTCAGGCATCACGGGCACTGCAGGATGCCTTGTCTCCGAGATCATCCCTGTCTCCCTTCTGCCTAAGGCCACATCTTCAGGTCCCATAACAGCTGGGCTTCATTTCCAACATAACACAAGCATCTCCATCCCAAACCCAGATATCCAGCACATCTCATTTCTCTGCAGCATGAGCCACATAATCCAGCCGAGTAGCACATTCCTGCTGCAGTGGCCGAAAAACTGTCTTTGTTCAAAAATCCTATTTCCCAGACACAAATTAAAGAAGGTTCTCTACAAATACAGAGCAAGGTACTAAAACTAGCACGTAACACAGCCTCTACCATGCCAGGTAACAGTGGTTTATTTTTTCTGAATATGGTACCTATTTAACATATTCAATTTCCACTATTTCACATTGTTATTTAACTTTTTGTGCCCATTCACACACCAAAAAACATAAACTCCCTAAGGAAAAGAACCTTAACTTTCACCTTTTGCATCAAGCACTCAGAAAGTTGTAGCAGGAATTCAAAAAATGTTTCTTGATGAAGAGCATATAATTATACATTATACTGCATATTACATACAATCTTTTAGGAATTCAGATGAGAAAAATCAGACAGGCCTAAGAAAATATTCACGAAGCCAAGGTATTCAAAATAAGGCATATTTGAAAAGCCATGAGCTGTTCTGAGCAGAATAGCCAAATCAGAGCGGTTTCAAGGAATCTTGTGTCTGTTGGTACAGAGGGGAATGTCGGGTCAAGGAAGGGAAGAGACACAGAACAGGCAGAAAGCAGGACTCAAGAGGACAAGGTGACAACAGAAATGTTTACAAATAAAATTCTGACAGAAAAACGACTGACGAGTTACAGAAAGCTTTTTTAAGCCAGAATTCTCAAGGGCTACGCTATTTGGACAAATGGGAGGGGGAGGCAATGAGCAGAGGCTGGTCCCCTTGGGGCAAGCTGCCTGGAGCCGAAGAGGTGCTAACCCAGCGGCTGGGCGGCAGGAAGGTTTTCCAGAGGAAACACTTTACAACGGAGAACTCAGCAGTATGTCACATAGTTTAGTGGGAATCTGCTTAACATTGAGGTTTCAAATTTATTATAAATTGTGTTCCCCGATTCAAACTCCATATTTTTAATTTTTGAAACCAGAATGTATGCTCATACTTGAAGTCATTTCTTTTTACTCAGAATAGTTACATAACTCAAAAGCCCTTCTTATATCAGAGGCACATAATAATAATATAATAATTTCACTGTATCACTTCATCAACTTTATATGCAGAGAACTCTCACAGCATCAACAATCCTGTATTATAAAACATTTAACTTTTTCTACTTCCCTAAATGTTTACATTATACCCCTCCTCATCCCTTTCATTCATCTGCAACCCAGAAACACATGATGTTCCTCAGAACTAAACCAACACTTACCCCACGTTCTGAGGAAACATGAAAATTGGAAATAAAAATACATACCACTTTCTTTCCAGAAGGTTCCCACAGAGAAATATCTCCCCATGATGTGTTATAAAAGTACTTCTCTCCTGGGTCAAAGCCTTTAAGGTCCTTTTAGAAAGGGAGAAAAACAGAGATTATTATGTAATTTCATAAGATAAAGAAGAAGGAACCCAGTGGGATTCTTTGGCCCTGAAGAAATCGACATGCAAGGGGCTTCCCTGGTGGACCAGTGGTCGCAAGTCCCAGCACTCCCACCGCAGGGAGCACAGGTTCAATCCCTGGTCAGGGAAATGAGACACCCTATGCTGCACAGTGCGTAGAAAGGGAGGGAAGGAGATAAAGAAAGAAAGAAAGGGAAATCTACATGGGAAAACTGAAATGAAAATATACCCCATGGCAAACGCTGACAGAGTTCCCATCAAGCTGGAGACCTGGGGAAAATGCTGAAATAATCCAAGTTAATACTACAGCTTCTGTACTTCAGCAGCTGCCTTTCAATTTATGTCAAGTCCTTACAGAGTTTATACTTAGTAAACGTATCTTCTGAGTTTCACAGAGTCTTAAATTCAATACATTTTTTTCTTCCTTTCCCACACTTCTTGTTTGCGCTTCATTAAACTGTCCTATTACAGAGCTGATTTCCTTCCTGGCCACACTTGCTGGGGTGCTGGATTCTTTCCATGTCTTTAGTCTTCCATAAATTCAAAAACATACATAAATATATATATATATGTAGTTTTAAAAATACCATCTTATAAGAAATAAACAGATCAGATTTCCCACAAATAATTTCTGAAAGAGAAAACCCACATGAGCAAACACTGTCTTCCCAGTGTGAGCCCCATGGAGAAGCGTGTCTGGGGTGGGATGATGTGGGCACTCCAAGTGTTGGTAAGAAGTCAGACAGTGAATATGTAAGGCTTAGCCAGCATGCAGTCTGTCTGAAACAACTCCTCAAGCTTACCACTGTGCACAAAAGCAGCCACAGACAGTATGTAAACACAGACAAGCAAAGCTATATTTCAAGAAGTTTATTTACAAAATGGACAGCAAGCCAGATTTGGCCCAGTTTGCCTACCTCTGGTCTAAACACTCAAATAAGAAGTATAGAATGTCAGACTGAGTTAAAAACCACAATCCAATTATATGTTGACTGACTGGTTCAAAATCAGGAAAGGAGTCCAAGGCTGCATACTGTCACCCTGCTTATTTAACTTCTTTGCAGAGTACACCATCCAAAATGCCGGGCTAGATGAATTCACAAACTGGAATCAAGACTGCTGGGATTCATCAACCTCAGATATGTAAATGATACCACTCTAGTGGCAGAAAGTGAAGAAGAACTAAAGAGCCTTTTGATGAGGGTGAAAAAGGAGGGTGAAAAAGCTGGCTTAACACTAAACATTCAAAAAACTAAGATCATGATATCCAGTCCCATCGCTTCATGGCAACTAGAAGGTGAAAAAGTGGAAGCAGTGACAGATTTTACTTTCTTTGGTTCCAAAATCCCTGCAGACGATGACCACAGCCATGAAATTAAAAAGACGCCTGCTCCCTGGAAGAAAATCTACCACAAACCTAGACAACATATTAAAAAGCAGGCATCATCTTGCCAGCAAAGGTCCATTTAGTGAAAGCTATGGTTTTTCCAGCAGTCATGTACGGATGTGAGAGTTGGACCATAAAAAAGGCTGAGCACCAAAGAACTGCTTTCAAATTGTGGTATTGGAGAAGACTATTGAGAGTCCCTTGGACAGCAAGGAGATCAAACCAGTCCTAAAGGAAACCATTTCCTAAAGGAAATCAACCCTGAATATGGAAGGACTGTTGCTGAAGCTCCAATACTTTGGCCAAGTGATACAAAGGGCAGACGCACTGGAAAAGACCCTGATGCTAGGAAAGACTGAGGCAAAAGGGGAAGGGGCTGGCAGAGGATGAGATGGTTAGATAGCATCACCAGCAAGAATTTGAGCAAACTCCAAGAAACAGTGGCGGACAGAGGAGCCTGGCATGTTACAGTCCATGAGGTCACAAAGAGTGAAATACAACTTAAGAGACTGAACAACAGCAACAATTGTATGCTGTCTATAAAAATTTCACTTCAAATACAAAATCACAGAGAGGTCAAAGATAAAAAGAAGGAAATCAATATCATGTGACCACTGGTCAAAAAAAAGCTGATATAAATCACCAATGCCAAAAAGAGAGGGGAGGACTTTTTCTGGTGGCAATCGGATAAGAATCCACCTGCCAATGCAAGGACAGCAGTCCAATCCCTGGTCCAGGAAGATTCCACACGCCAGGGTGCAGCTAAGCCCGCAACCTGCAGCTGCTGAAGCCCTTGCACCTGGAGCCCGTGCTCTGCAGCAAGGGAAGCCACCACAGTGAGAAATCAGCGCCCCGTGACGAAGAAGCCCCCACTCGCCACAGCTAGAGAAAACCTGTGCAAAGCAACGAAAACCCAGAGCAGCCAAAGAATAAACAGAGATACCACTATGGTTCCTACAGATGAGAAAATAATATGAACACCATAATGCCAATAAACTCAACAAATTAAACTGACAAGGACAAATCTCTTAAAAGAGTATGAGAAAAAGCTCACTCAGGAAAATCAGGTAACCCGATAGCCTGATGTCTAGTGTAGAAACTGACTTCATAATTAAAGCCCTTCCCACAAAGGAAGCTCCAATTCCAGACAGCTTCACTGGGAGTTCTACTAAACATGGTATTATCAATTCTACATAGACTCTTCCAGAAAATAAAAAGAAAGAAACAACTCCCAATTCATTTCACAAGGCTGGCCAAGACTTGACAAAGATGTAACAGAAAGTGAAAACTACAGACCATACCCTTCAAGAACATAGATGAAAAATCCTTAACAAAATGTTTGCAAATCAATCCACATACTAAAAAGGACCAAGTGGAATTTATCCCAGGGATAGAGGTTGGTTTAACAATTTTTTTTTCTTAAAAAAAACAAAAATAAAAGTCATGTAATTCACTAGACTAAAAAAAGAAAATTATATTAATATAGAGAAGTCATCTGACAAAATTCAACCATCAGTCAATAATTTCTGCTCTCAGCAAAGTAAGAATAAGGATCTTTCTCAACCTGAAAAGGGGATCTCCCAAAAACATGTAGCTAACAACTATGCTGCAGGGTAACATAAAGAACATTCTTACATCTATTTTAGGCTTCATTTCAAAAATTTTTTGAAAACCAACACTATCGAAAGGTAGTGAGGATGTGGAGCAAGGGAAACCCTCCCCACTGCTGTCAGGAGTGTGAAATCACACTACTACTTTGGATAATACCAAATCTAGATACTTATCCAAGAAATACCAAAACAGCTGTCCACAAAAAAACACTTTTATAAGAATATTTGAAAAAAAAAGTGCTAGTTGCTTAGCTGTGCCGGCTCTTTGCAACCCCACCAGGCTCCTCTGTCCATGGGATTCTTCAGGCGATACTGGAGTGGGCAGCCATTCCCTTCTCCAGGGGACCTTCCCAACCCAGGATCAAAACCACATCACCTGCAGGCAGATTCTTTACTGTCTGAGCCACCAGGGAAGCCCTCTAAGAATATTTATAAGAACCTTACTCATAATAACCCCAAACCAGAAACGGCCTAGGTGTTCACATTAGAAGAATCAATAACAAACTACTCACAGAATGGGATTCTCCTCAGCAACAAAAACGAGCAGCTACAGAGAAACAACACAGAAGAATCTTCCCCAGGAGCACCTATTATTTCACTCATATAACACATCAGCCAGGCAAATCTCATCCACAGCGAAAATCTTCAGCATGATGGTAACCGGTAGGGTGGGGTGGGGTCTGACTGCCACACCAGGCCCTGTGCCCTGACAGGGGCTTGTACTGCATGAATCAGTGCATTTCCAAACCCATCAACTGGAGACGGCTACGGTGCATCTCACAAACATATAAATTCCCCTCCCACTAAAAGCTGTAAAGAAATACTAAACTTGTGTTAACGATACACCTATGCTGTAAGAGTTTAAGGGCAAATTTATCAATGCCTGAAACTTAGAAATGCATCCAAGTATAAGATAGAAGATGTTCCCTGGTGGTCCAATGGCTAATACTCTGCACTCCCAGTGCATGGGGCCTGGGTTCAATTCCTGGTCAGGGAACTAGATCCCACATGCTGACACTAAAGATCCCACATGTTGCAACTAAAACCCAGTGCAGCCGAACAGATAATTTTTTGTTTAAATAAGGTTGAATGATGGGTGTATATACATACGTGTGTTAATTTTATAGAATTTAAAAAAAAATAAAAATAAAAATTAAAAAAAATTTATAGAATTTAGGTGGGAGGTACATGGGTTTTCATGGTACAATCCTTTCAGTACTTCTATAGGCTTCAATTTTTCATAAGAAAATACTGGAAAAGGAAGAAGTAAGCAGTAATGTTCTATAGCAGGAGATGAGAAGGGTTTAAGGGAAGAAGTGCTTTCCACTGTCAGATGCAGGGAAAAAAGAGCTAGTATGGGCTTCCCTGGTGGCTCAGTGGTAAAGAATCCACCTGCCAAGCAAGAGACATAGGTTCAATCCCTGGGTCAGGAATATCCCCTGGAGGAGGAAATGGCAACCCATTCCAGTGTTCTTGCCTAGGAAATTCCTAGGAAATCCCTAGACAAAGGAGCCTGGTGGGCGACAGTCCATGGGTCAGAAAGGAGTCAGATTCAACTTGTGACTAAAGAACAAGAAAACCCAATTATTAGGAAATAAACAGATTAACTATTTCAATATTTCTTGTAGATTAAGATACCTGGTGTTCACAACTGAACAGTTTGCTGGCTGCACACCAAAATTAAAACAACCTGAGAACTGAACAAAGATACAAAAAGAGATAATCAAAGAAACCAAAAGTTGTTTCTTTGAAAAGATCAACAAAATTTACAAATGTTTAGCTAGACTGACAGAAAAAAGAGAGAAGATAAAAATAAGTAAAACCAGAAATGAAAGTGGGTGTTTTACAACTGACCTTACAGAAATCAAAGGATTAGATGAAAATACTAGCAACAACTGTATACAAACAAAATAGATAAACTAAATGAAATAGACAAACTCCTAAAAACACACTAATTATCCAAACTTATTCAAGAAATAGAAAATTTCAACAGACCTATAACAAGTAGAGATCGAATCAAAAGGCATAATCAAAAATATCAAAACAAAGAAAAGTCCAGGGCCAGATGGCTTCACTGATTAATTCTACCAAATATTTAAAGAAGAATTAACACCAGTTCTTCTCAAACTCTTCTTCCCACAACAGAAGAGGAGGTAACACTTCCTAATTCATTTTACATGGCCAGCATTATCCTAATAACAGAGCTAGAGACATCACAAGAAGAGAAAATTACAAATATTCTTTATGAATAAAAATGAAAACTACATAACGGATACTAAGGAACAAAACCCTAGAGTGATTACAGATTATACACTATGACCAAGTGGGATTTATATCAGGAATGCCAGCAGAGGCAGCATAAGAAAATCTACCAGTGTAATATACCAAAGATAACAGAACAAAGGGGAGAAAACCCCACACAACTACTTCAAGTGGCAGAGAAAGCATCTGATAAAATCCAACATCATTTCATGATTAAGAAAACACTCAGAAAACTAGAACAGAACTTTCTCAGCATGACAAAGGCACTGATGGACACCATGACACTCAACAGTGAGAGACGGAAAGCGTTCCCCCAACACTGCGAACAAGACAAGGACGCCTGCTTTCACCACTGCTATTCAGTATTGTCCTGGAGTCCTAGCCAGAGCTCTTAGACAAGAAAAACAAATAAAAGGTATCTACATTGAAAGGGAAGAAGTATAACTTTCTATTCACAGGTGATACGATCCTATTAAGAATCCAAAGTGGGGCTTCCCTTGTGGCTGCCAATGTAAGAGACATGGGTTCAATCCCTGATCCAGGAAGATCCCACATGCCAAGGAGCAAATAAGCTCGTGTGCCACAACTACCGAGCCTGTGCTCCAGAGCCCGAGAGCCGCAAATACTGAGCCATGTGCTACAGCTACTGAAGCCCCAGCACCTGGGAGCCCATGCTCTCCAACAAGATCAGACGCCACAATGAGAAGCCCGTGCACCACAACTAGAGAGCAGTCCCCACTCTCTGAAACTGGAGAAAATCCGTGTGCAACAGTGAAGACCCAGCACAGCCAAAAAAAAGAATCCAAAAGAAGCTACCAGAGGTAATAATAAATTCAGTAAAAATGCCGGGTACAAAATGAACATACATAAGTTAGTTGTTTTTTATACACCTGTAATGAAAAATCTGAAAATGAATTAAGATAACAATTTCATTTACAATACCATCTAAAATAATAAAATGCCTAGGTATAAATATAACCAAGGAGATAGGTGAAAGCCTTGTAGACTGAAAACTACAAACATTATTGAAAGACATTAAAGACCTAAATAAATAGAAACACATCCTTTATTCATGGGTAGGAATACTGCCAAGATGTCAATACTATCCAGCATGATCTACAATATAATCCCAATCAAAATTCCAATAGTCTGGCAGAAACAGAAACTCCAATCCTTAAGTTCATATGGAAGTGAAAGGGGCCCCTAACAGCCTAAACAATATTGGGGGAAAGAAAAAACAAAGAAGTTGAAGAACTCACACTTTCCAACTTCAAAACTTAACACAAAACTATGGTAATCAAAACACTGTAATACTATTGTAAGGAAAAACATACAGATTAATGAAAGAGAACTGAGAGTTCATAAATAAATCCATGTAGCTATGGCCAAATCATTTTCTACAAAGCTACCAATTCCATTCAATGGGGGAAAATTAGTGAAATAAATGGCTCTGGAACAACTGGATTTCCACATGCAAAAGAATGAAGTTGGACCCTTGCAACACACCATATACAAAATTAATACAGATCAACAATCTAAACAAAAAGAACTACAACCGTAATACTCTTAGAAGAAAACACAGAAAAATTTTAACTTGAATCTGGCAATGGCTTCTTAGATACAACATAGAAAGCACTGCAAACACACAAACAGGACTCCATCAAAATATAAAACTTTAGTGCATCAAAAGATATTAAGAAAGTAAAAAGAGAATGGGAGAAAACATCTACAAATGGGAAAAAACATCTACAAATCATACCTAATAAGGGTTTAATATCCAGAGTACATAAAAAACTACATCTCAGCAACAAAAGGACAAACAATCTGATTTAAAAATGAACAAGACTTGAAAGCAAATCTCCAAAGATATCCAAATGGCCAATAAGTACATGAAAAAATGCTCAACATCATTAGTGGCCACAGTGGCGAGGGAGGGAGGGAGAGAAAGAGGACGAGAGAAAAAGAACAAACAGCAAGGCTGTGGCTAAACTGGACCCCTCATGCATGGCTGGTGGGAACTGAAAAGGGTACAGCCACTTTGGAAAGTTAGGTGGGTCCTCATAAAAGCTAAACAATTATTACATGATCCAGCAAAAAAATGAAAACAGGGCCTCAAACAGACACATATGAGCCAAAGTTCACTACAGCATTATTCACAATAGCCAAAAGACAAAATCAACCCTAGTGTCTATCAACAGATAAACTGATAAAATGCAATATGTGGTTATATAACGGACTGCTGCTGCTGCTGCTGCTGCTGCTAGGTCGCTTCAGTTGTGTCCGACTCTGTGCAACCCCATAGATGGCAGCCCACCAGGCTCCCCCATCCCTGGGATTCTCCAGGCAAGAAAACTGGAGTGGGTTGCCATTTCCTTCTCCAATGCATGAAAGTGAAAAGTGAAAGTGATGTCACTCAGTCGTGTCCGACCCTCAGCGTTCCCATGGACTGCAGCCTTCCAGGCTCCTCCGTCCATGGGATCTTCCAGGCAAGAGTACTGGAGCGGGGTGCCATTGCCTTCTCCTCGCTTGGCCATAGAAGGACTAACATATTGACACGTGCCACAACATGAACCTCAAAAACATTAAGTAAAATAAGCAAGTCACAAAAGATCCAATATTGCAGGCTCCACTCACATGAAATATCTTTAACAGACAAATCTATGGAGACATATAGTAGATTACAGGTTATCAGGGGCTGTGGTGGGAGCATAGGGATTTATTACTTAAGAGTTTCTGTTTGAGATGATAACAACTAGATGGTGGAATCTAGTTGCAAAACAGTGTGAATGTAATTAATGGTACTGAATTGTACACTTAAAAATGGCTAAATGGGCAATTCCCCTGGTGGTCCAGTGATTATAACTCGGAGATTTCAACACTACAGCCAGGGTTCAGTCCCTGGTCAGAGAAATAAGATCCCACAAGTCACACAGCAATGGCAATTTCATGTTAATATCTTACTTTTATAAAAAATTTCTAAGTACACTTGGAAGATTTAAGGGGAAAAGAGATTAAAATAGTTCATTACTTATCTTATACTGATTACATATTGAAATAATATTTGTAACATATGAGGCTAAATAAACTAAATTATTAAATTAAAAAAATAAAGAACTGGAAAAGTCTTTGCCAACACCAAAGAGGCGCTGCAACCACTGCAGGTGCACAGGGTCCTGTGTTCAGACAGGTCAGTGCAGGGTGAGTCCCTGCTATCACCATTTTTAAAATGTTGATAAGTTAACTCTGAATTTGTTTTATGACGTGAAGTCTGACAGGACAACGAAGCGCACACCAGGGGCTTGAAGCTTCAGCTCACACACGGTCCCACCACCACTGTTTCTGGGACAGAGCCTGTCCCTGCTCTCGGTCCCCATACCCTCCAATGCTCCCCTCTCCCACAACCACTCTGAGACTCTCGCCCACCACCTGGGGCAAGAGCTGAGCTATCAGGAGGTCCACATTCCACAGTCACCCTGCTAAAAGCCAGGTTCAGACTTGGGGAGAGGAGGAGGCAAGGTGGTCACCAGCCTCACCCTGGGCTGGCAGCACCACGGTGTTTGGCAGATAACTTGGCACCTAGAGCCCACTCTGAATCCAAGTACCAGAAGCATCCTGGCTCAGAAGCTGAAATCACGTGGGAGCTATCATCTGCCTGGGACAGCACACTTCCCCACATTTTCGTTTTGCACAGGGCCCTTCAAAGTATCTAGCTAGCCTTTAATACAGAGAAGGCAATGGTACCCCACTCCAGTACTCTTGCCTGGAAAATCCCATGGACGGAGGAGCCTGGTAGGCTGCAGTCCATGGAGTCGCTAAGAGGCAGAAACGACTGAGCGACTTCACTTTCACTTTTCCCTTTCATGCACTGGAGAAGGAAATGACAACCCACTCCAGTGTTCTTGCCTGGAGAACCCCAGGGACGGGGGAGCCTGGTGGGCTGCCGTCTATGGGGTCGCACAGAGTTGGACACGACTGAAGTGACTTAGCAGCAGCAGCAGCCTTTACTATAACGGATCAAATGTTGTTAACTTGCACATGTATACCTGTGATGGATTCATTTTGATATTTGGCAAAACTAATACAATTATGTAAAGTTTAAAAATAAAATAGAATTTAAAAAAAAAATAAAATAAAAAAATAAAAAATTACTTCATCTCCCTAGGGGAAAAAAAAAAAAAGAACCTCTTCAAGATACTTTAAGGAGTTGCAGGGTTTAGATCTACTTTTAGAAAAGGAGATAAGGTTCGTGGAAGAGCTTATTTTCCCTCAGGTTTACTTTCAGCCAGGTTTCTGACAAGAACTGTACAGCCTATGATTTGAGGTCCTAACTCTTAGGATGAATGGAGTCATATACACTTTGGAACTCCAAGAAGGCAGAGTGAATTCTCACTATGAAGTCTGAAATGCTGGATAAGGAAACAGAAAGGACCCTGACAGGTGTCAGATAAACGTCCTCCTGTTTCATTTGGTCAGTGTTGGTTTTCATCACTTTTAACCAAGAACTCTAATTACTACAATGGATTAAGAGTAAGTACATTTGACATTAAAAAGTTCTTAATGTGGGATTCAGTGAAAAGAAAACACAAAGCCAACACATGGTTAGAGCATGTTCTGTCTCTAAAAATCTGAAAAGGTATTAATATAACAATGTTTACCATGGAGATTCTAAGGTAACAGCGTACAAGCGAGTCATTTTTTTCTCTATGTTTCTATGTATATTTTCTAATTTTTCTATAATGAACTTTTATATTGCTTGAGTTTTCAGAAAGTCTGCAAAATATAAGACCAACTACAAATTAATAAAAACAAAATTTCCCCCCAAAAGAATTAGTAAAATTTAACCCAATAGTTAATTAACTAAAAATACTGGTATGCCATTCAAATGTCTTACTTTTCTTTTGTGAAATATACATACATCTGTGTCAGCATAGTCTTGGAAAGAAAAAGTTAACAGTCTTGAACAAATTGAGATGAGTAAACAATCTTAGACTGACTAAGGAAGCAAGTTAGTGAGGAATGTCCAGTTTTATGCAATGTCAAAATCAAAGGACTCCAGGATGAAAAACTGTAGTTGTTACTGACATTTTATCTAAATAAAACACTAAGTTTATAACAGAATTCTATTTTAAAAGTGAATTCACATTAAAGGAGACTAAAGAGAGATGACAACCAAAGGCAATACCTGACCTCAGGGACACATAAACAAACAGCATCAGGTATTATGAGAGGTTTGGAGAAAAACAGAGCAGGTAAGATAATGAAGTGGAAAGAGCAGAATTTTAGGGGGAAGATTTTTCTGGGGCAGCAACGTTTGACAAGCAAACTACTTGAGATCTTTTCTTCAGAAAGTTTACTTTAAAGCAAAAATCAATTCTGACCATTAATGAGAATCCTGGTAATTATTAGTCTTTCAGCCCTTTTTTATAAATAAAATCAATCTGGTTCAAAGTCTGAGATTTAAAAATTAAGAAACTGATCTCTTCCTGGGCCAGTAATATCTTGAATCAAATTATTCACAACTCTGAAAAATTCAAAGCAGACACAGTCCCTATTTTCAGTAGTTATGAATTAAACATGCACAGAATGGCTATAAAGCTACATAGCAAGCTTTATTTAACAATTTTTATTTCTTTATGCCAGCCATATATTCTCAAGTTATAATATTATATGAGAACAGAGTTCATCATAAAGAATGTGACTGTGACTTTAATTTTTTCAACTTTTGTAAGACTGCATGTATTAAATTCACAAATCAAAAAAGACAAAAGAAAACAAACAACCCTACTGTACAAGTATGCATCCCCGTTTGGGATTACTCTAATACTGAAAAACTGATTTAGTCTTTTTCTGTTAAAAAAATTTAAGTAATTCAACATATTCCCCTCAAAGATCAAAAACAAATATATGCTGCAACTAACGGCTGTATATTGTCACCCTGCTTATTGAACTTCTATGCAGAGTACATCATGAGAAACGCTGGGCTGGAGGAAGCACAAGCTGGAATCAAGATTGCCGGGAGAAGTATCAATAACCTCAGATATGCAGATGACACCACCCTTATGGCAGAAAGTGAAGAGGAACTAAAAAGCCTCTTGATGAAAGTGAAAGAGGAGAGTGAAAAAGTTGGCTTAAAGCTCAACATTCAGAAAACTAAGATCATGGCATCTGGTCCCATCACTTCATGGGAAATAGATGGGGAGACAGTGGAAACAGTGTCAGACTTTATTTTTGGGGGCTCCAAAATCACTGCAGATGGTGACTGCAGCAATGAAATTAAAAGACGCTTACTCCTTGGAAGGAAAGTTATGACCAACCTAGATAGCATATTCAAAAGCAGAGACATTACTTTGTCAACAAAGGTCCATCTAGTCAAGGCTATGGTTTTTCCAGTGGTCATGTATGGATATGAGAGTTGGACTGTGAAGAAAGCTGAGTGCCGAAGAATTGATGCTTTTGAACTGTGGTGTTGGAGAAGACTCTCGAAGAGTCCCTTGGACTGCAAGGAGATCCAACCAGCCCATCCTAAAGGAGATCAGCCCTGGGCGTTCATTGGAAGGACTGATGCTAAAGCTGAAAGTCCAATACTTTGGCCACCTGATGCAGACAGCTGTCTCATTTGAAAAGACCCTGATGCTGGGGAAGATTGAGGGCAGGAGGAGAAGGGGACGACAGAGGATGAGATGGCTGGATGGCATCACCGACTCAATGGACATGGGTTTGGGTGGACTCCGGGAGTTGGTGATGGACAGGGAGGCCTGGTGTGCTGCGGTTCATGGGGTCGCAAAGAGTCGGACATGACTGAGCAACTGAACTGAATGACCCTCTTAAAGTAACTAAAAACTGGAGCCTAAAGCAGTCACTTTAAACCATAAAGACATAAATAAAAAGGAATGCTGTTCCTGGGCCTCATTTTAAGAGGCAGAACTTTCCACCTTGAAGCATCTGACCTGTTCGAAGTCCCGTTCAGAGTCCCACTCAAAGAGTCCCCCTCAGCCCAGGGCTTCCGGGGTTACTGTCTTCTCTTCAACCATTACGCGTGTCCTCTTACCTTCAGCAGCTCCTTGCAGCTGTCAAGCCCAATGTCCACAAGAATGCTTTTCACCTTTTTCCGTACCTTCCTGATGTTGTCAAGATTCTCCACGGGAATTTGAAACATTTTTGAAATTTTCCTTTAAAGGAAAGAAAACAAAATTATAATAAGTGTATACACACACAGACACACACACACACACACACACACACACACACACACACAAGGCGCTAGTGGTAAAGAACCCGCCTGCCAATGCAGGAGACATAAGAGACATGGGTTCGTTCCCTGGGTCAGGAAGATCCCCTGAAGGAGGGCATGGCAGCCCACTCCAGTATTCTTGTCTGGAGAATCCCATGGACAGAGGAGCCTGGTGGGCTATAGTCCATAGGGTCAAAAAGAGCCAGACACAACTGAAGCAACTTAGCACGCATCCATATATACACACATACATGTATGTGCATAAAATTTTTAAAAACAGGGTAGGTAAAGAAAGCAGAGTAATTTTCAACAAATTATTCTGGGACAATTAGATTTCCACAATCAAAGAATAAGTTGGATTCTTTCCTATTAGTATACACAAAAATTAATTCAAAATGAGTCCTATACATCCATGCACAAGTGAAAACTTCAAAACTCTCAGAAGATAACACAGGCATAAATTTTCATGACATTGGACTTGGCAACAGGTTCTCAGATATGATATCATAAAACACTAGGAACAAGAGAAAAAGTAGCTAAGTTGGACTTCATCAAAATGAAAAACGTACATGCTTCAAAGAAAACCATCAAAAAAATGAAAAGAGAATCCACAACATGGGAGAAAACATTTGTAAATCTTATTTCTGATAAGGAACTTATATCTAGAATATATAAAAAAATCTCCGATGACAATAATTAAAGAACAAATATGCCAACTTAAAAACAGGAAAAGGATCTGGATATTTCTACAAAGACAATATACAAATGGCTATTAAGAACTTAAGAATATGCTAGGCAACATTAGCTATGGGGAAAAGCAAATAGAAACCATCATGAGATAACTCGTCACACCAACTAGAATGGCTGTCAATCTTAAAAGAAGTAGCAGTAACAGTGCTGGCACGGATGTGAAGAAAGTAGATCCCCCATACACTGCTGGCAGTAATGGCAGAAAAATGGTGCAGCCGGTCTGGGAAAGTCCAGCAGGTCCTCAAGGATTAAACATGTAAGTACCATATGAACCAGCAATACCACTTGAGAGAAATAAAAAACCTGCATCCAAACAAAAGCCTGAACAAGAACGTTCACAGCACCATTACTTGTAACAGTCAAAAACTAAAAAGCGCAAATGTCCATCAACTGATAGATACATAAAATGTGTGTATCGGAAGAATGGAATATTATTTGGCCATAAAAAGTGAAGTACTGATGCATGTTACACTGATAACCCTTGGGAAATATTATTCTAAGTGAAAGGCATCAGACACAAAGGACCACATATTATATGATTCAATTGATAGGAAATGTCCAGAATAGACAAAATTTACAGAGACAAAAAGGAGAACATTGGTTGCTTAGGGGCTGAGGAGAATGGAAGGTGATGGCTAAGTTTCTTTCTGGAACAGTGACAATGTCCTAAATCGACTGTGGTGATGTTATGCACAACTCTGTGAATGTGCTAAATAAAAACCACTGACTGTACACTTTAAGCAAATGAACTGTACGGAATGTAAATTACATCTCAGTAATGCTGCTTTTGGGCTTTTCTAGTAGATCAGTTGGTAAAGAACTTGCCTACAATGCAGGAGACCCAGGTTTGATTCCTGAGTTGGGAAGATCCCCTGGAGAAGGAAATGGCACCCCACTCCAGTATTCTTGCCTGGAGAATCCCATGGACAGAGGGGTCTGGTGGGCTACAATCCATAGGGTCGCAAGAGTTGGACACATCTTAGCAACTAAACCACCACCAACTCTGCTTTTAAAATATCTGAAAAGGCATAAAATTAAAACAAATCCTGTGGTAGCTGACCAGGATAAAAGGTACAGCTGTGACCTTATTATCTGTAATAAATACGGATTCTAAAAATATATATTTGTTAATGTGTATGTGTATATTGTACAGCTCAGGCCACTGCAAGAGCCTGGAAGTAGTTACACACCAGTAGCAGACCACGCCTTGGGCTCAAATCATCCTTTCTAAATATCACTTTCCCTTAAAAGGAAGCAGGGCTCCTTGCAAAAATGGCTGATTTCAGGGCTGGAGCACGGAAGAGACAAAATGATCCTAGAATGTCTTCTGCCAGAAAATAAAGGAGTTGCTCAGAAAACGGGGAGACGTGTCAAAAGTACTCAAGTCAGCTTGAAGAAGTTTCCACAAGCCAAGTATGTGACAATGTGGGTACCAAATAAATGACAGTAACAGATTATAACCTGCGGCCCTGAAGTTTCCAAAGATAATGTCACCGTATCGCCCATCCCACATGCTTTCCTCACAACATGTCAGTGACACTCCTCCCAAGCAGGAGAGGCATCTACGCTCCCACTCCTTGAACCTGGAAAGAACTCGGCAGCTCCCTCGACCAATAAAGCATGGCTATGTGAATGCCCAGGCTAGACCACAAAACGCCACACACTTCCTTGCCCTGAGGGTACCATTACTCTTGGACTCTAGACTCCTTATTGCAAGAAGCTCAACTAGCCCACATGGAAAGGCTCCACATCAACCACTGAACATGAGAGTGAAGATGCTCTTACAGCCTGCAGCTGTCCACTCACCCCAAGTCTTTTGAGTTTTCTCAGGTGAGGCCCCAGACATTGCAGAACATAAACGAGCCATCTCCCCTTGCTCCCACCTGAAGAATTACTGAATTTTTATATAAAATGTTTCACTCCACGAAGTTTTAGGGTGGTTGGGTATTCAGAAACAGTTATCAAAATATAACCCACTAGAACATAAACTCAAGTTCATGATAACAAAAATAATTAAATTTAAAGTTTAGTCAAGAACAGCGTATTTGATATCATTTCCAAGCACCTCCCCACAAAATACTCATTAATAACCAAGGGGAAAACAGTAATTCACAGAAGTCTGGAAGACATCCAATTAAGAGACAAAATTCCCTGTAAACTTCAGAAGTATCCAGATGATACAAGAGCACCATTCATAATAGCCAAACTGTGGAAACAATCCAAGTGTCCATCAAATGGTGAACACATGAGCAAAACATGACATATTCATACCACAAAACACTACAATAAATATAACTAGGCACTGACGCACACAACAGCAAGAATCAGTATCTCAAAAACATGATGCTAAGTCAAAGAACACAGATGCAAAGTCCTCATATTGTCTGACTCCATTTATATGAAACGCCCAGGAGAAATCTACAGATATAGAAGGTAGATTAGTGGTCAGCTGTGGGTAACCGCACATGGATAGGTTTTTGGGGAAAGTGCTGGAAATGTTCTAATACTAGATTGTGTTGTTGGTTGCACAATTCTATAAATTTACTAAAAATCAACTAATTATACTTCTTAAAGACATGGGAACACCAGACTACTTTACCTGTCTGCTGAGAAGTCTGTATGCAGGACAAGAAGCAACAGTTAGAACTGGACATGGAAAAATGTACTGGTTCTTGGGAAAGGAGCACAACAAGGCCGTGTATCATCACCCTGCTTATATAACTTACATGCAGAGTTGTTGTTGTTCAGTCCCTAAGTCATGTCTGACTCTTTGCGACCCCACTGTCTGCAGCACACCAGGATTCCCTGTCTTTCACTATCTCACAGAGTTTACTCAAACTCATGTCCACTGAGTCAGTGATGCCATCCAACCATCTCATCCTCTGTCATCCCCTTCTCCTCTTGCCCTCAATCTCAATCAAACAACCCAGCATCAGGGTTGTTTCCAATGAGTCGGCTCTTCAAAGGAGGAGGCCAAAGTATTTGAGCTTCAGCTTTCAGCAGCAATCCTTCCAACGAACAGAGTACATCATGGGAAATGCCAGGCTGGATGACTCACAAGCCGGAATCCAGATTGCAGGGAGAAATATCATAACTTCAGATATGCAGATGATACCACTCTAATGACAGAAAGGGAAGAGCAACTAAAGAGCCTCTTGTTGAGAGTGAAAGCGGAAAAGTGAAAAAGCTGGCTTAAAACTCAATGTTCAAAAAACTAAGACCATGGCATCTGGTCCCATCACTTCATGGTAAATAGATGGGGGAAAAGTGGAAATAGCTGCAGATTTTATTTTCTTGGGCTCCAAAATCACCGTGGACAGTGACTGCAGCCACGAAATTAAGACACTTGCTCCTTGGAAGGAAAGCTATGACAAACCTAGACAGCACATTAAAAAGCAGAGACATCACTTGACGACAAAGGTCCATAGTCAAAGATATGGTTTTTCCAGTAGTCATGTATGGATACGAGACTTGGGCCAGAAAAACAGCTGAGCACCGAAGAACTGATGCTTTTCAACTACAGGAAAAGACTGTTGAGAATCCCTTCGACAGCAAGGACATCAAACCAGTCAATCTTGAAGGAAATCAACACCGAATTGGAAGGACTGATGTTGAAGCTGAAACTCCAATACTTTGGCCACCTGATGTGAAGAGCTGACTCACTGGAAAAGACCCTGATGCTGGGAAAGACTGAAGGCAGGAGGAGAAAGACATGACAGAGGCTGAGATGGTGGGATGGCATCACTGACTCAATGGACATGAGTTTGAGCAAACTCTGGGACATAGTGTAGGACAGGGAAGCCTGGTGTGCTGCAGACCATGAGGTCGAAAAGAGTTGGCCACTACTTAGTAAATGAACAATAACAATACTTAGACAAAGAAGGTGCAAGGAAAAACTAAGAAACTGTTTCAGATTGTGAGAGACTAAAGAAAATTAAATACAATGTGTAATTCTAACTAGATTCTTTACTATAAATAATGTTTCTGGAACAACTGGCAAAACTTCAATGTGGGCTGAGAATCAGATGCTAACAATGCATTGATTTTCTGATTTTGATGGTTGTGGGTATGTAGAATGGATTTTGATGGTTCCGGGTATGTAGAATGTCCTTATTGTAGGAAATGGACAATACTGGAGTCATCTGGCATCTTTTCTGGCAACCTAGCTTCAAATGATTCAGGGGAAGTTCTTTGTACACCGGCAACTTTCTATAAATCTGAAACTATTTCAAAAAAGGTTTTAATGCACAAACTATAAAAACTACAAACAAAATCAGTTAAATTTGAGTTAAAGAAATGTCAGGTAAAATAATGCCAATTTTCAAATTATCAAAACAATAATTTAAAGACTGATAATATCCACTGGTAGTGGCATCACCGACTCGATGGACATGAGTTTGAGCAAGCTCCGGGAGTTGGCGATGGACAGGGAAGCTTGGTGTGCTACAGTCCACCGGGGTACAAAATGTCAGACATGACTGAGCGACTGAACTGAACTGAAATGAACTGACTGGTAGTGAGGTTAAGTAGAAAAACATTAATTTCTCCATGTTTACACATCGACTGGCAGTATCTCCCAAGATTTTTAAACAATTTCTCTGAGTTGGAAATTCCACTTCTAAACCCTTTACAACTCCTCCTCCCTCAAGGATAAGCTTGGAACCCCTTCTAAGAACTCCCAGAATGGCCAGTTTATACTTATTTCATTGCACTCACCTCACTACGTTGTAATTATTTCCTTATATACCTATTTTCCCTTTTGAACTAAACATCTTCAGGGCAGGAATCATGTTTCTCTGAACATCTGGGCCTATCACAGAGGTTCAAAATGGACAGGCTGTAGAGGATTATTGAGTTGGAGTTCAAGACATTCTAAGTAAATAAATCAGCATCAAAAAATCACTGAGGTAAAGGAGTATCTGAATGTATTTGGCAAAAGGTAAGTAAAACTGAAAATATGGACTGGAATAAAACGAGACATGAAAGGGGCATTAGAGCTAACAGTGGAAAGAATTTTTTCCCGGGTAATAAGAAAATATGAAGTATCGAGAAGCCAATTTGGAATGGGTAAATTTTTCAGACAAGTTACCTATGTAAAAATTATATTTCAGGTTCAGTAAAAAGCGAGTTTGAAGGATCATTTAGTATTTTAGAACCAGAAGATACAAAAAATCATAGCAAGTCAAGTTTTAAAATAATAAAAATCATTAACAATAAAATGCACAAAACTGGGTTCTAGGCTTCAAAAGCATAATTTAAAAGGCAAGTTGTTAAGAACCTTGTGGGAGCATTCTTAAAAATTAAGCACAGCGTCACTTTCAAGCCCAGACTGGCTTCTCTGGCCAGAGCAGCCTCAACAGAAACTTCCCTTCACCTTTTCCACTCACTCCACCAGATGTGCTGGTCTGTCCTCCTTAGAGTTCCTGGAGCACTTCTTTCCCAAAAGCTGGCTGATAAATAGGACTGCCCAAGGTTAAGACCATCATCCACCTATATCTAAAACAAAGAAGCTAAATGTATTGCTTGCAAAGAAATCTGGCCTTACATAGCAAGTGCTGATCTTATCACAGTTGAGAAACAGTAGTACAGGGATTGGCCACATTTCACAGGATGGTTCCCAAGCTGCTCCTGACAGGCCAACTCTCAGGAGGAAGGCGCTGAAGAGGCTTCCAGTGATCAGGCAAGTTTTAAAGGGCTCTGCAGGTACTTGTTCAAGGCTTGGGAGAAGGGCCAAAGTCTTCGTGAACCTGCAGAATAGGAGCTTTTTATTCTCAACTGTACACGCTCCCATTCCCTCATCATTGTTACTGTGGTTCCCTCCCTCAAAACAAGTACACAGGTCCATTCTTAATTTAAAGAAAAAGTTTCCTGTTTATAGCATTTACTGTTTTAGGGAAACCAAGTAAACATAATAAAATAAAAGACAGGTAAATCACAGAAGTTCTGTCAAGATCCTTGGTCTACTGTTGCTAATCACTTTGGGGGGAAAAGCTGACTTTTACCATATTTTATCCATTCTCTAAGAGATGCAAGATTCTACACAAAAGGCTGAGTAGATTAATTAATTAACTGGAAAAGAAGTTGCTTAATGCTTCCATATCTATAGATCCTTTACTGATGCTATTCTCTATATATTCTTAGTACTCAATTAAATCTGTATTTTCACCATTAGGAAACAGCAGGCTAATGCAGCTGTACTATCTACCACGTTTAGTTTACAGTAAATTATTCTTTTCTTTTGTATTTTACTATTATTTTCAGCTGTGTTCAGTGCTTGCTGCTGCACACATGCTTTCTCTAGTTGCAAGGAGCGGGGTTTCTCTTGTTGCAGAGCACGGGCTCTAGGTGCACAGGCTTCAGTAGCTGCAGCATGCAGCTGCACCATGCAGGTTCAGCAGCTGTGGCTCATGGGCATATTAGCCGCACAGCAGCTTCTGGAATCTTCCTGGATCAGGGATCGAACCTGTGTTCCCTGCACTGGGAGGCAGATTCTTATCTACTCTATCATCAGGAAAGTCCCACAGTAAATTACCTTTAATTTCACAGTGTGTGGTAGACATGAATTTACCAAAAATCGCATTAAAGTGCAAAAGAAAATCGGAGAAGGCAATTGCACCCCACTCCAGTACTCTTGCCTGGAAAATCCCATGGATGGTGGAGCCTGGTAGGCTGCAGTCCATGGGGTCACTAAAAGTTGGACATGACTGAGCGACTTCACTTTCACTTTTCACTTTCATGCATTGGAGAAGGAAATGGCAACCCACTCCAGTGTTCTTGCCTGGAGAATCCCAGGGACGGGGGAGCCTGGTGGGCTGCCGTCTATGGGGTCGCACAGAGTAGGACACGACTGAAGTGACTTAGCAGCAGCAGCAAAAGAAAATACTATTTTCCAAAGAGGCACTTAAAGGGTTTTTGTTGCTTTTTAGTATCACGATCATATAAGAATACCCCATTATCAAAAAATACACTGTAAAAAAATGTCATTCTGGTAATAAACAGTAATTTTTTAAGTCATAGAACTTTCTTGTAAGTTCCTGTGAAATCTAAGTTCTGTAATGATTTCACTTGCAAAACAATCCAGAACAATGATCTCACAAGCAAGACTCTGGAGCTACACTGCCTGAGTTCAAGTAAACTCCACAGTTAACTCCTAGTTGTGTGATCTTTAGCAAGTTACTTAATCCAAGGGCCTGTTTTTTCTGTACAACAGGGACTGCACAACCGACTCTGAGAAGTAGTTTTGAGGAAGAAAATTCATTTAATGTAAGAAAAGCACTTAGAACATAAGACTGTGAGTTTGCTATTATCTAACTCCAAAAACTTAAAATGCAACATCCAAAACACTAGGATCATGGCATCCAGTGGAAGCAGTCATAGATTTTATTTTCTTCAGCTCCAAAATCACTGTTGACAGTGACTGCAGCCATGAAATTAAAAGACGCTTGCTCCTTGGAAGGAAACCTATGACAAACCTAGACAGTATTAAAAAGTAAAGACATCACTTTGCCGACAAAGGTCTGTATAGTCAAAGCTACTGTTTTTCCAGTAGTCATGTACAGATGTGAGAGCTGGACCATAAAGAAAGCTGAGCACCAAAAAATTGATGCTTTTGAATTGTGGTGCTGGAGAAGAGAGTCCCTTGGACTGAGAGATCAAACCGGTCCATCCTAAAGGAAATCAACCCTGAATATGCACCAGAAGGACTGATGCTGAAGCTCCAATACTTTGGCCACCTGATGTTAAGAGCTGACTCACTGGATAAAACACTGATGCTACAGAAAGACTGAATGCAAAAGAAGAGGGTGACAGAGAATGAGATGGTTATAGATAGCATCACTGACTCAATGGACTGAATCTGAGCAATCTCTTGGAGACAGTGGAGGACAGAGGAGACTGGAATCCTGCAGTCCTGGTGCTGGGGTGGGGGCGCGGTGTTGGCAGAGTCAGACATGACTTAATGACTGAACAACAAGCTCCAAAAAATATAAATGAAATGCTGAAACTACTCAAATACAGGGTTTAGTTGTTTCTTTTTAAGTAACTTTAAAAACACATGATATCTATACATGAAAGCAAGAATCAAAGGTCTGGGTTCAAACACAGAAGATCCCTTCTCAGACAGGCTCCTTCAGCAAGTCCTCATGATTCAATGACCTCCTTGTAACACACTGCCAACAGGTCTGTGATAACCGGTGTGGCAGCCACAGCAGAATATTGGGGTGTGACCACTCAAAGTGACTACGACCATAAATTCACCAGGAACATATTGCAAACTTGGATCAAATTAAAAAGGTGTCCCAGATATCTTCAGATAGATAGATATCTTCCCTGGTAGCTCACATGGTAAAGAATCTGGGTTCCATCCCCGGGTCAGGAAGATACCCGAGAGAAGGGAATGGCTACCCACTGCAGTATTCTTGCCTGGAGAATTCCATGGACAGAGGAGCCTGGCGGGCTAGAGTCCATGGCGTTACAGAGTCGGACACGACTTTCACTCACTCATTACGGGAGAGTAAGGCAGAGTGGTTACAAGAATTCTGTGTGTGTGTGTGTGAGTTGCTCAGTCGTGTCTGCCTCTTTGCAACCCCACGGACTACAGCCCACCAGGCTTCTCTGTCCATGGAATTCCTCAGGCAATACGGGAGTAAGTTGCCATTTCCTTCCCCATCCTCTTCCGACACCAATCTTCAATTCCTAACCTAAAACCAGCTCTCACATCCTTACCACTGCTCAGTCAGACGAGTGAGCCTATCTCCTCCCAACTCCAGTCCCCCTCCAGACTAGCATCTGTACCCTTAGGACACACAGATCGGTCACTTCCATGTCTAAATACCACTGTCTCAACAAACTCCCAATTACAACTAGAATATCAAAGTTCGTTCATAACATGGCTACATCCCCAATAACAAGTTACACGTATTTGTAAACATGTATGTCTAAACAAGTTACACATACATTACTTGACTTCCAACCAAAGCCGAACACGCGCTTTCCTCAACTCGCACTTTTTACGTGGTCCTCTCCTCCAGAGCGCTCCTCCCGACTCCCGGTCCCACGTGCGTGCTGAGCCCTGTGGGGCTGGCTGGTGCCCTCAAGCACTTGCCCATTTGCATCATAAATCACCACACGCAAGAGTCCTCCAAGTCTCAAGAGGCTGCCATTACCCCATTCCATTCAATTATAAAGTTTTAAGAGCATTCCGGCAAGCCTCCCATTCAAATTCAAAGAAAATACTTAAAACATTTAATTATTTAGCTACTGTTCAGTTAAAACTGGCGGCTACTATTTTCGACCTTCCCAAGCCAAGAGTCAGGAGAAATTCTGCGCGCTCTACGTAAGCGCGGTGAGCGGCGGCATGTGAAAAGTTCAACTGTAATGTCAACATCTGCACGTCATCAGTATTCACACCGAGAACTCCAGGGTGAAGGAATTGGGGCTCCTCTCAGCTGTGCGCTCAAGAAAAAACCCGCCACAACGCAGGCAGCCGAGCCCGCCTCTGCTCTGCCCGGCCCGCGTCCGCGCTCGCTCCGGGCGGCCCTCCGGCTCCCAGCCCGCCCCCTTCCCCGGCCCTCCCCGGCCGCCGCCCTGTCCCCGCGTTCCCCTCGCCCTGATGCCGTCCCCCGCCCCGCCTCCCGGGCCCCATCCCCGCCCCCCTCGACCCCGGCCCACGTGACGCGGAGGGACGACGGGCGCCCTTCGGGCCACGAGCCCCGCGCTGGCAGAACGTCGCGGGATTCGGGAGGCGGCCACGGGCCGCCGGGTGTGGGCGGGGTGGGGCGGGGCCGCCGCCGGGACTTCGCAGGCCGGGCCAGGGGCGTCGCCGCGGGCAGGGCCGGGGTTACCTACCGCTGGGCGCCCGCAGCGCCGCCGCGTCCCTCGCACGTCTGGCCGCGCCCGCTGGGGCCCCGCGCCCGCCCGCCTCCGCCCCGCGCGGCGGGACCCCCGCTCGGCGCGCGCCACCCCGCGCGACCCCGTCCCCTCCTCCCAGCTCGGCCAGAAAGAGAAAATGGCGCTCGATTGGCCTCCGGAAGTGACGCGCACCCTCATTTGCATGCCGATGCAGTCAACCAATGGGAGAAGAGCATGCATGGGACCCCCTACTGGGCACTGACCCACAGGCCCCTTTGGGCCCCTGCCTTAAGCTGAACTGGAGGCTCAGCAGTGGGAATGGGGTTTTGTGTTGAAGCCCCCTCCCCTGACCCCACTCTTGCCACAGTGAACTGGCCTGCTAGCTTTTCACATCTACAAACTCTCGTGAGAGTTTGAGGTGATGGCGTCACTAGAGGGGGCGGGGCCTGTGCGTCGTTCGTCACGTGACCAATCACGTGGGTTCCCTAGAGCTTTGGCTTCATTTGCATGAGGTGGGGTGGAGCTAGAGGCAGTAGCAGGAATTGGTGGCCCCGCCCACATCTCAGAGCCAATGGGAAACCAGCTGTGAGGGGAATCCTGCCCTATCATTGGAGGATAGAACTTGAACTATCAGAACTTTGACAAGGATGCTCTTGATATATCTTGGTGAACTGACTGGATAGGGTCTCCTGACTTCGTAATTATATCCTGAGAAAATTAATTTCACACTTTTTCTTGAGAATTCGGATTTTTAAGTTAGAGCTACTACGTGCTGTGTAGGAAAAAAGTTAATTGTATACATTTATAAAAATTCTTAAATGGCTTAAAAGTTCACTTTTGCCCAGCTTTGTAAAAAAAAATGTGAAGGGATAATATATTTCTCAAAATGAATGTACCATAGCGTGAATGGAGCTTTCAAAATGCCTATGGGTCTTCAACTGTTGAGTAAAGTGCCCAAGGGGTAAGAATAGAACCGCATTGCCCTCAGGGAACTTGCAGTTTAAGGGGAGGCCTGCTGTGTAGACAAACAACTATTTTAATTTATCCCTCCTCAGTGACTACTCCAGCCTTTTTCTCCCTTCTTTGAAGATGCCGAGCCATTACTTGCCCCTCCTCGACTTACTTTTCAGCACAAGACCATGTCTACTTCTTCCAGAACACCAAGACCATCAGAAATGGTCTCCGTCTATCTCCTCCGGCCCCACGTGCACACCTTTTCCTCAGCACCATCCTGATCAGAGTATGTGTGGGTTCACGCTCAGGACCAGTCCCTTCATTCCTGGGCCTTGTTTGCCCTGCCCGGCACCTCATTGCCCAACCATTCAGTTCAGTTCGGTTCAGTCGCTCAGCCGTGTCCGACTCTTGGCGACCCCATTAACCGCAGCACGCAAGCCCTCCCTGTCCATCACCAGCTCCCGGAGCCTATTCAAACTCATATCCATTGAGTCAGTGATGCCATCCAACCTTCTCATCCTCTGTCGTCCCCTTTTCCTCCCACCTTCAATCTTTCCCAAGATCAGGGTCTTTTGAAATGAGTCAGTTCTTCGAATCAGGTGACCAAAGTATTGGAGTTTAAGCTTCAACAGTCCTTCCAATGAGTATTCAGGACTGATTCCATCCTTTAGGATGGACTGGTTGGATCTCCTTGCAGTCCAAAGGACTCTCAAGTGTCTTCTCCAACACTACAGTTCAAAAGCATCAATTCTTCAGTGCTCAGCATTCTTTATAGTCCAACTCTCACATCCATGCATGACTACTGGAAAAACCATAGCCTTGACTAGACGGACCTTTGTTGGCATTCCTCTCCCCTAATTTCAGCTTCTCTCTTTCTATGGGTAACTTCTGCTCAGTTTAACCCAATGACTAAAAACATAAGAGGCACTGGAGTAAATGTATGAATTAATTTTAAAATGTTCCTGAATGCTGGGTTGATATTACTCAACCACAATTTGTTTTTTTCTCTACAAGAATCCAAGCCATAATTGAAGGAGAATTTACTCTTTATTTATGAATTATGATTTAACTTGATAATAAATCACAGCAGTAAATGGGTATATGTCCCTATACATCTTTCTTGAAGAAATGGGTGGGATGAAAAGTTACAGCCTTCTGGTTACCCTTGACCCAGACCACGCAGCTCCAGTGGGAGCATAGTATCACATTTCTCCAAATGTCTTGCTTCCACTCCTCATCGTGTGCTCTCTTGCGCCACCCTCACCTGCATCTAAGAGTGGGAAATTACAGGTATCCCTTGACCACCAGGGCTTCCCTGGTGGTTCAGCTGGTAAAGAATCTGCCTGCAATGTGGGAGACCTGGGTTCAATCCCTGGGCTGGGAAGATCCTCTGGAGAAGGGAAAGGCTATCCACTCCAGTATTCTGGTCTGGAGAATTCCATGGACTGTATATTCCATGGGGTCACAAAGAGTCAGACTTGACTGAGTGACTTTACTTAGCCACTAGTGACCTCCTAACTGTTAAAGCCAAGAACAGATTTTAGTCCTCATCTTCCCTTTCCTGAAGCCCTTCCCTCACAACATGACCTCTAATCTTCTCCACCCTAGCTGATTAGTCCTCACACCTTTACTAGCTTCCCCTTCTCAGCACATCCTTGAACATTTGCCCCATAATTCCTCCCATTTTCGTCCACGTTCATCACCACGTCCTGTGTGCCAGGCATTATTCCAGGTACTGGAACCCCCATCCCTTTCAGTCATCACTCTCCATCCTCTCCCTTGTTAATCTCAACGGCAGATTCAAACTTCATTATTTTGATTCCAGTGTATCCACCTCTGTCCTGAGTTCTGGCTGCCAACGGGGCAGCTCCACCTGGGGGTCCCACCCACACCACACAGTCCAAGTGCTCAAGGCCGAGCGATCACCCCTCCTCTACAGTCCCTCCAACAGTAAGCAATGTGCTTACCTGGCCTTCATTTTTCCCATCTCCAGTTCTCTAACTTTACGTCCTGATGCTCCTCTCCTGTAGCCCTCCTACCACGTGTGCCTCTCCTGGTGGGAACACCTGCACAGGTCAGGTCAGCTCAGGCAACTCTGGGAAGCCTTCCAGTCAGCCATCCTAGAGATCTAGCCAAAGCAAGTCTGACCCTGTTGCTTCCCTTCTTCCCTTCAGCCATTCCGACAGTTGCTCAGCTTAAACACAAGCTCTCCAGTGCTGACCATCCCCAGCCCATCTCCCGCTCGCACAAACACTGCACAGTATTTGTTCATGGGATTCCTTCCTTTTCCACAACCTGAACTGATTTCTGTTCCATTGCCATTCAAGGCTGAGTTCTGCTGACTTCTCTCCCAAGAGCTCCCTGACCACCAGCACCGCACACGTACCTGTGGCAAGATGTGATGGGTTCCTCTTGATATTCACAGAACACTGCACTAACTGTGTGATCCTCATTTGCTAATGTATCTGTCTCTCTCAAGGAGTGCTGTACCAACAGGGGCCATGTCTCCTGGTCATCACTGTATCCCTGATGCCTAGTTTACTTTAATACAATTTGTAATAATATTTTGATAAACATAATGAATCTTTAATAAATGCTGAAAGAATTCATTTTTCTCCCAACACCTTATAAAAACTTTTGAACATACTGAAAAGTTGAAATAAATGTACAGTGAACACCATTACCTAGATCTTACAATTAACAATTTTGCTGTATTTGCTATATCACCCAGCTATCCAGCTATTCATCTTTTTCATTCAGTTTTTTATTGAAGCATAGTTGATTTACAATGTTTGTAAAGCAAAGTTGATTTACAATTTACAATGTTACAAAATTTACAAGGAATCGCTGCTTTACAGCAAAGTGTTAAACACATATAGACATTCTTTTTTATGTACTTTTCCATTATGGTTTATCTAGGGTATTGAATATAGTTCTCTGTGCTATACAGTAGGACCTTGTTGTTTATTCATCCTATATGTAATAGTTTATATCTGCTACTTCCAAACCCCCAGTCCCTCCCTCCCACCCCCCACCCCCTGGACAGACACAATTCTGTTCTCTATCTGCGAGGTTGTTTCTGTTTTGTAGATAAGTTCATTTGTGCCGTATTTTAGATTCCACATATACGTGATAACACATGGTATTTGTCTCTTTCTGACTTACTTCATTTTATATAACCTCTAGTTGTATCCATGTTGCTGCAAATGGCATTATTTCGTTCTTTTTTATGGCTAAGTAGTTTTCCATTTCATATACGTACCACATTTTCTTTATCCATTCATCAGTCGATGGACATTTATGTTGTTTCCATACTATTCATTTACACACTATTGTGAATCAACTTTTCATCTCTTGTACCATCTTTTTTTTTATGCACTCGAAATTGCAGATATTGGTCTACTGTGTCCCTAAACACTTCAGCATGCATGGATATGTTACAAATGACATTTAAAACTACAATCAACAGCTTTTATGTTGAAAGGACTGTCCCTCTCCATGACAGAGGAATGAGCAATATGACCCAGAGGGACTCAGTCATCAAATCATTCAAAATCAGAAGTTAGACCTGAGGGCATATATGCTGGACATGTCGCAGCACAAGCAAGTTTGTTCTGCTTCTTCTCAACCTACTTGGTTTCAGTACAATTACCAGATGCTTTGCTTTTAGCTGTTCAGATCAGATCAGATCAGATCAGTTGCTCAGTCGTGTCCAACTCTGCGACCCCATGAATCGCAGCACGACAGGCCTCCCTGTCCATCACCAACTCCCGGAGTTCACCCAGACTCACGTCCATCGAGTCAGTGATGCCATCCAGCCATCTCATCCTCTGTCGTCCCCTTCTCCTCCTGCCCCCAATCCCTCCCAGCATCAGAGTTTTTTCCAATGAGTCAACTTCAGTTGGGTCTAAATAGCCTGTGCTGGACTTTTTCTACACTCTCATTTGGTTCCTTCTATAATTAGCATCAGCTTTTGTAAAAATAATTGACCACCACAAAAAAAGCAATCTGGGTGACTACATAGCCCCAGAGCCTGACATATCAGCCCACAGGGGGAGCTCTTTGGGAGGGTACTGCCTTGAGGGTCCCAGCTTCCAGATAAAAGTGACGCATCATATATGTGTGTGTGTGTGTGTGTGTGTGTGTGTGTGTGTTTTCCTCTGGGCAGACTCAGCCCCACATCAGGGGACACATCTTTGCAAGCAGAGTGGTCTGGATTTCCAAGTCACATAGGCAACTGTACCTGGCAACACACAAACAGACAACCGTACATATGCCCATCTAAATAAAATACATCTCTAAGGTTCATCCAAATCCACTGACATTTCTATGGAAAGATATTCTTTGTGAACACCTTAGATGTGATCTTGCCTTTCTCACCTTTGTTTTACATTTATTTGTGTCTGCTACACACCAAGGAGTGGAGGAGGCAATGGCACCCCACTCCAGTGCTCTTGCCTGGAAAATCCCATGGACAGAGGAGCCTGGTGGGCTGCAGTCCATGGGTCGCTAAGAGTCAGACATGACTGAGCGACTTCACTTTCACTTTTCACTTTCATGCATTGGAGAAGGAAAGGGCAACCCACTCCAGTGTTCTTGCCTGGAGAATCCCAGGGACGGGGGAGCCTGGTGGGCTGCCGTCCATGGGGTCGCACAGAGTCAGACACGACTGAAGCGACTTAGCAGACACCAAGAAGACAGCAATGAGCAGAAAACAGAAGAAATTCAATCCCTGCTTTCATAGAGCTTAGAGAACCGTGAGGGAGATCATCATTAGTGAAATAAGAACACAGTGAAAGTTTAATTATAACCTGAGCAAACACTCCTGAAGAAGGTAGACTCTCCAAGCATCCACATCCCAGAGACCTGATCTGGAGGCGCATTCTTGACAGAGTGGCAACCTGAAGTCAGAAGGACAAGTCGGCATGAGTGGGTCAAGGCAGCAAGTGGTCGTGAGGGGAGACGACTGCAGGCAGTGGGAACAGCCTTGCGAAGTCCTTCCCTTTACTGTACTTCCAGTCTGTCCTCCAACCATTTCTTTCTGCTTCTCAGGTTCCCCAGAATTATGTCTCACAAGCTGTTTTAATCAAATTAATCCTGCCTTAATGGAGAAATAGCAAAACATTGGGAATTTCTGATCGTCCAGTGGTATTTTTAAGTTTTTTATTAGAAGAGAGATATAAGTATTTTTAGGGGAAAAAAGTCATCATCTAAAAATTGGTTTACACATACTTATTCCCAAACTGAAAAATAAATCATCATAAAAGGTGGTGAAGGGGAAGAAGAATTAATATATAATTTTCAAGAAGCATAGAGATGTTACTGTCTCATCTCACAGATGAGGAAACAGCAGCTCAGAGAAATTAAGTAGGTATCTGAATTCACACCCCCAACTGCATGCAGAGACAGGCCTTCCAACTCTTCATTCTTGGTCTTCCCATTTTTCTGCACAAGTGCCCACAGGTATCGATAATCACCCATGAATATCTGAACCCGCGAAGCAAACACAGTATAGCCTCAACCCCTCCCACCTGAGCCAGCAAGTTTGCACTGAAGGCTTCTAAACCTCTTTTCTGGTCATCTTCTTCCTCCATATCTAACTTAGCTTCACTTTCTAGGTTTTGCACAAGTTCAGAGCCATCAGTAGACAACACTGGGACTTCATCTACCAAGCCATTTCTCCGTGTTCTCCCCACTGTGATTGAAACAGCTTTTATGGCTGGACATGCCTCTCCACTCCTGCCTTTGTCACTGTCTTTTCTTTCATGAAGTGCTGGTTCCAAACAGCTGAAAATGGAGGTGATTTTTGTTCATTTACATATCAGGATATGCTCTGAGTTTCTTTTAAAGTGCCATGGGAAAAAATGATTTCCGAATTGTTTAGAGGAAAAGTTTATGTTTACATTTTAAAATAAAACCCCAGTGAAGCTCACTTTGAGAGCTCACTCTGAACCCCAACAAAGCAGATGGCTCTCCAGGGAACATACTCAGGTTCTCAAGTGCTCTGCAGAGCACCCTGACAGGTGCAAATGAAATAGCAGGTAGTTAAGAATAGCAAGAAGAGATAAGAAAGCCTTCTTCAGTGATCAATGCAAAGAAATAGAGGAAAACAACAGAATGGGAAAGACTAGAGATCTCTTCAAGAAAATTAGAGATACCAAGGGACCATTTCATGCAAAGATGAGCTCGATAAAGGACAAAAATGGCATGGACCTAACAGAAGCAGAAGATATTAAGAAGAGATGGCAAGAATACACAGAAGAACTGTACAAAAAAGATCTTCACGACCCAGATAATCACGATGGTATGATCACTGACCTAGAGCCAGACATCCTGGAATGTGAAGTCAAGTGGGCCTTAGAAAGCATCACTATGAACAAAGCTAGTGGAGGTGATGGAATTCCAGTTGAGCTCTTCCAAATCCTAAAAGATGATGCTGTGAAAGTGCTGCACTCAATATGCCAGCAAATTTGGAAAACTCAGCAGTGGCCACAGGACTGGAAAAGGTCAGTTTTCATTCCAATCCCAAAGAAAGGCAATGCCAAAGAATGCTCAAACTACCGCACAACTGCACTCATCTCACACGCTAGTAAAGTAATGCTCAAAATTCTCCAAGCCAGGCTTCAGCAATACGTGAACCGTGAACTTCCTGATGTTCAAGCTGGTTTTCGAAAAGGCAGAGGAACCAGAGATCAAATTGCCAACATCCGCTGGATCATGGAAAAAGCAAGAGAGTTCCAGAAAAACATCTATTTCTGCTTTGTTGACTATGCCAAAGCCTTTGACTGTGTGGATCACAATAAACTGTGGAGAATTCTGAAAGAGATGGGAACACCAGACCACTTGATCTGCCTCTTGAGAAATTTGTATGCAGGTCAGGAAGCAACAGTTAGACCTGGACATGGAACAACAGACTGGTTCCAAATAGGAAAAGGAGTTCATCAAGGCCGTATATTGTCACCCTGCTTATTTAACTTCTATACAGAGTACACCATGAGAAATGCTGGGCTGGAAGAAACACAAGCTGGAATCAAGATTGCTGGGAGAAATATCAATAACCTCAGATATGCAGATGGCACCACCCTTATGGCAGAAAGTGAAGAGGAACTAAAAAGCCTCTTGATGAAAGTGAAAGTGGAGAGTGAAAAAGTTGGCTTAAAGCTCAACATTCAGAAAATGAAGATCATGGCATCCGGTCCCATCACTTCATGGGAAATAGATGGGGAAACAGTGGAAACAGTGTTAGACTTTATTTTGGGGGGCTCCAAAATCACTGCAGATGGTGACTGCAGCCATGAAATTAAAAGACGCTTACTCCTTGGAAGGAAAGTTATGACCAACCTAGAGAGCATATTCAAAAGCAGAGACGTTACTTTGCCAACAAATGTCCATCCTAGTCAAGGCTATGGTTTTTCCTGTGATCATGTATGGATGTGAGAAGGCTGAGCACCGAAGAATTGATGCTTTTGAACTGTGGTGTTGGAGAAGATTCTTGAGAGTCCCTTGGGCTGCAAGGAGATCCAACCAGTTCATTCTGAAGATCAGCCCTGGGATTTCTTCGAAAGGAATGATGCTGAAACTGAAACTCCAGTACTTTGGCCACCTCATGAGAAGAGTTGACTCATTGGAAAAGACTCTGATGCTGGGAGGGATTGGGGGCAGGAGGAGAAGGGGACGACAGAGGATGAGATGGCTGGATGGCATCACTGACTCGATGGACGTGAGTCTGGGTGAACTCCGGGAGTTGGTGATGGACAGGGAGGCCTGTCGTGCTGCGATTCATAGGGTCGCAAAGAGTCGGACACGACTGAGCGACTGAACTGAACTGAAGAACCCTTTGAAAGCAGACATTTATAAAAATTCAAACTATATATTTTATATAGAAAACAAAACAGTATAATAACAAATTCAGAATTTCTCCTTAATCAAAATTGTCAATTAATAAATTTCACTCTTTTCCTGTAAAGGCAGGATGCTCATAATTCTTCTAATAGGCCTTAGCCTTTAGATAAACTTAGCCTTTAAGATCGGAGAAGACAATGGCACCCCACTCCAGTGCTCTTGCCTGGAAAATCCCATGGATAAGGAGCCTGGTAGGCTACAGTCCATGGGTCGCTAAGAGTCAGACATGACTGAGCGACTTCACTTTCACTTTTCACTTTCATGCATTGGAGAAGGAAATGGCAACCCACTCCAGTGTTCTTGCCTGGAGAATCCCAGGGACAGAGGAGCCTGGTGGGCTGCTGTCTATGGGGTCGCACAGAGTCGGACATGACTGAAGCAACTTAGCAGCAGCAGCAGCAGCCTTTAAGATAAAAGCAATTTCCTCATATCTATCTCCAACATTAAGTGTGTCACACACAAGCTTGTCTGCACAATGCAGTATGATGTTTACATGTGCTCTCTATTCATTTCTTTTTGCTTCCTTAGTGCTTTCCTCCTATCCTTCTCTTTTGGGTTTTACTGTCCTTTATCTAACCCAAATTGTAAAGTCAGAAGTAAAATTTTTGTCTGGCCTTGCCCTCCTACATTGCTAATGCTCAGAAATCATAAATGGGAACCAATACTCTCTGCCCAGTGGATGGTCTACGTTTGAACTAACTCTTGGCCATCCTGGGGTACAGCTGCACCCCCAGTGGTAGCTGCAGGAGGTGAGGATTAGCTACCAACGGAACCCTTTTTGATGTTCTGATAATACTGACCTCCAGCTTTCAGAGGGTTCTCCGTGCCCAGGAGTCATAGCCACTGTCAACAGCAGTCCCTGGTTCCCCTGCCCCTCCCTCCCAGCCCAGACAGACGCCTACCAGGGCCCCTCCCTGTTCTCCCCCATTAAAATAACAAGCAACCCAGTTTAAAAATAGGCAGAGGACTTCAACAGACATTTTTCCAGAGAAGACACACACATAACCAACAGGCACCTGAGAAGATGCTCAGTGTCACTAGTCATGAGAGAAATGCAAACTAAACCGAGAGGTCACCTCAGCACCTGTCAGAATGGCTACTGTCAAAAAGACAGTAACAACTGTTGGTGAGGATGTGAAGAAAAGGGAACTCTCATGGACTGCTGGTCGGAATGTAAATTCGTGCAGCCTATATGGAAATTCTTTCTAAAATTGAAAACATAACCACCATAAGATCCAGCAGTCTCTCTGGTGGAATTCAGGCGAGTTGAGTGGAGGGCTCCTGTCTTGTGGTTCTCAGACCGAGAGAAGGCAAATAGGTGTTTTGTTTGCAATCGTCAGTTCAGAAGAGACGACACCACCCGGTCCTTCGGCGCGTTCCCTCCAAGGGCGAAAGATCCAGTCCCTTCAACGTCACTCAGGAGTCTGGCCCGAGCACCAGAGACTAGGTTCACACCTGCCGGGTTCTAGCAGGCAGTCCGGTCCCGCAACGCAGGAAACCACTTTTTAGATTTTCTTTTAAACAAGGAACCTTGCTTCCACGTTCTGCTTTACAAGCTTGCAGAAGAACGTTGAGCGGTGGAGCGAGCGGGACCCGGCCTGGCGGGAACTGCGACCTGGCGGGCGGGAAACCGGGAGGTTCCCCGCCGGCTGCTCGCCGCCCCCGGTCCCGGGTCAGAGCCGCCTCTTCCCGACGCCGCCCCTTCCCGCTCCCCAACCCTCTCCAGGCTAAAGGGAAGCTCTGCTGCCGGCTCAAAGCATCTGGAGGTGTTTCCCGAGACCTGGAGACCCGCGTCCCCGCCGACACCGCCGGGTCTGCGCAGGGCCCTCGGAGGAGGGCCTGGGGAGGAGGAAGCCGGGGTCGTCCGCGCCGTGTGTCCAGAGCACCGGGCTGGGCCGGCAGCGTCTCGCACTCGGCCCGGGGAGCCTGCACACAACCCCCGCGCCCGCGCGAGCTCCAGGCCGGCGCTGCAGGTGGAAAGAGCGGGATGAGGGGCTGGGGCGAAGCTCTCCCCCTTGGCTCGGAGGCTGGAGTGGTTTCCTCCTCAGACCTCGGAGCCGACGAGGCTTCAGGGTTCCCGCCCTTCAATCCAGTTGCACTCCGACCCCCGCCCGGGGCGTGGGAGAGTATGGACGGCCGCCAGGCAGCGGGCAGACCCCGTTCCTGAGAGCCGAGCGGGGCGCGAGCAGCGGGGCGGGGGCACCGGGCCGGGAGCGCCTCCTCGCGCAAGACCCGGTGCTGCCTGGGCGCCCGGCGGCAGGGCGGCCGGGGCTGTCCCCCGACCCAGACGCGACACGGAAGTCCGCGCTCGTCTCCAGGCCCCGAGCCCGGGGGTCGCGACGCAGGTATGCCTCGGTCACTCTACGGCGACCCGCGCCGCCCCAAGCCTGCCTGTGGCGCCCACGGGGCTCCGCTCCACGTGTGCAGCGGGTCGGCGCGCGACCCCCGGGGAGCAGCGAGGAAGGGCGAAGGGCGCTCCCCGGGGAGATCCCCCCGGAGATGCTCGGTGGGCCACAGCGCGGGCACCCGGGCCGGCAGCGCCGTGTCTCCAGGGAGCTCCGTAGAAACGCAGATGCTCCGGTCTCAGGCCTGCGACCCCGGAGAGGTGGACGGCCGCGTACGGTGTTACCGGACCCCGGGGGGTACACTGAAGCTTGGGAACGGCTGACCTACCTGACAAAGTAACAGACGCTGATGGAGTTCCTTAGCTTGAGACGCCTGGACTCAGTCCCCGTTTCCGCAGCAGTTTCGCAGAGAAAGAGTTCACCGACGTGCTCACGAGGCTGGTTCGAGGGTTTCACTAGGTCAGCTCTTGCCAACTTTCGTGATTAGCTTGGACGCCAGGCGTCTTCCGGGGGCTCCGGCAGCCTCCAGGGGCGGACTGTCCCGCAGAACCCAAGCGGGCTTCGGCGTGTGGGGGCGGGGGCCGCTGCCTGCTGCCTTCTCGGGGCACTAAGCACCGGCCGGCAGAAGCCGGGTCGGCCTGTTTCCTTGTTTGTAACATGAGGACTGAGCTTTCAAGCCTGCGCCTTTCTGCGCCCCTCCGCTCCCCTCTCACCCCCCTGCCTTTTTCCATCCCTGGATTGCTGCTCCACTGCGCCCGCCTCACTGCCCCGGGACACACGCTCTTGTCGCATGCTGGAAAGGACCCCAGAGACAAAAGGAAGGCAACAACCCCATAGGTAGCCAGAAAATAGCCTGCCCACCGGGGCATCTGTAGGTCAGGTATGTAATAGGATGCGCAGTTCCCAGCTGAAGGCTCCCTCTTCCCATGATGGGCTCCGCCCCGCAGATAAGCAGGATGCAGCAGAGGTTAGGACCGCGGGCTGCCTTTGGCTGTACCATTTACCTTCTCATCAACAGTGCGCAAGTGTTCACATTTCTCCACATCCTCGCCAACACTTGTAATTTTTTTTAATACTAGCCATCCTAATGGATGAGTTGGTATCTTGTAGTTCTGATTTATTGTTCCTCATGTCCTGTTTTTCCATTGTCCCTAATGATTAGTGCTGTTGAGCATTCTTTTCATATGGTTACTGGTCATTTGTACATCTCTGGAGAGAATTCTACGTAAGTTCCTTCGCCTGTTTTTGAATTGTTTTGTCACTTGTGTTGTAAGCATTATCTATTCTAGATTTTAATTCCTCATCAGACATATGATTTGCAAGTATTCTCTCCCATTCTGTGGATTGCCTTTTTATTTCATTGATAGTGTCTTGGCACAAAAGATTCTCACAAAGTCCAACTTGTCTGTTTCCTTTTGTTGCCTATGCCTTTTGTGTCATATCCAAGAAATCAATGCCAAATTGAGTGTTTTGAAGCTCTAGTCCTATGTTCTCTTTTAAAAGTTTTAGTGTTAAGTCTTTATGTGGCTTGTGGGATCTTAGTTCCTCAACCAGGGACTGAACCCATGCCTTTGACAGTGGAAGCACGGAGTCCCAATCACTGGACTGCCAGATAATTCTCTATATTGTTAAGTCTTACATTTAGGTCTTCGATACACCTGACCTGTGTCCTGAGAAATATATGCTGGTCAAGAATTAAGTTAGAACCGGACAGGGAACAATAGACCAGCTCAAAATTGGGAAAGGGGTACAACAAGACTGTATATTGTTACCCTGCTTATTTAACTTACACATAGAGTACATCAAGAGAAATGCCAGGCTGGATGAATCACAAGCTGGAATCAATATTGCCAGGAGAAATACCAATTTCAGATATGCAGATAACACTCTACTGGCAGCAAGTGAAGAGCAACTAAGAGCCTCTTGATGAGGGTAAAAAAAAGACAGTGAAAAGGCTGGCTTAAAACTCAACATTAAAAAAAAAAAAAAAAAAAAGACCATGGCAGCCAGTCCCATCACTTCATGGCAAATAGAAGGGGAAAAAGTGAGAGATGTTATTTTCTTGGCCTCCAAAATCATTGTGGTGATTGCAGCCATGAAATTAAGACATTTGCTCCTTGAAAGGAAAGCTATGACAAACCTAGACAGCATAATAAAGAGCAGAGACATCACTTTGCCAACAAGGGTTCAGAGTCAAAGCTACGGTTTTTCCAGTAGTCAAATAAGGATGTGAGAGTTGGACCATAAAGAAGCCTGAGAGCTGAAGAACTGACGCTTTCAAATTGTGGTGCTAGATTCTTGAAAGTCCCTTGGACAGCAAGGAGCTCAAACCAGTTGATCCTAAAGGAAATCAACCCTGAATGTTCACCAGGACTGATGCTGAACCCTCAGTACTTTGGGTACCAGATGCAAAGAGCTGACTCATTAGAAAAGACCCTGATGCTGGGAAAGAATGAGGGCAGGAGGAGAAAAGAGCGGCAGAGGTTGAGATGGTTAGATAGCATCACTGACTCGATATGAATTTGAGCAAACTCCGGAAACAGTGGAGGACAGAGGAGACTAGTGTGCTGCAATCCATGGGGTTGCAAGAGCTGGACATGACTTAGCGACTGAACAACAAAATGTCTAACTTCATACTGTTTTTTCTGTTTTGGTCATGGCACTTGGTATGCAGGATCTTAGTTCCCTGACCAGGGATTGAACCCTTGCTCCCCACATTGGAAGTATGGAGTCTTAACCATAGGACTGCCAGAGAAGTCCCCTACTTTCACACTTTTGTATGTGGTATCTAGCTTTCCCGGCATCATTTACAGAGACTACCCTTTTCCCATTGTTTCCTTTGTCCACTAAACGATCTTGGCACCTTTGTCAAAAATCATCTGGCTATTTATGTGATGGTTCATTTCTGGGCTATTCTATTCCATTAGTCTATATGTCTGTCTTAAAGCCAATACACAGTTTTGATTACTGTTGTTTTTGCAGTAAATTTTCTAACTGGAAAATGAAAGTCATCCAGTTTAATTCCTTTTCCAGGATTGTGCTGGCTGCTCAGAATCCCTTGAGATTCCTTATGAAATTTAGTATGAGCTTGACAATTTCTAGAGAAAAAAAAAAATCAAGATTTTGACAGTGACTGCACTGATCTGTAGAGTGCTTTGAGTAATACTGATGTTTTCATAAGTCTTCCAATCAGTTAACTTCTTTCAACATGTTTTGTAGTTTTCATTGTACAGGTCTTTCTCATTTATGCTTAACTCCTAAGTATTTCTTTTTTGGCAGTATTGTAAATATTATTGTAATATCAGGTCTTGGGTTTTTTTTTTTTTTTTTTTTTTTGCCATACCGTATGGCTTGTGAGATCTTAGTTCTCCAACCATGGATTGAACCTAGGCCCCAGCAGCAAAAGTGCAGAGTCCTAACCGCTAGACTGTCAGGGAATACCCTGTAATCACTTTCAGGTCACTCATTGCTCGTGTATAGAAATGTGACAGCTTTTTGTGTGCTGACTCTTAATCTTGCTACTTTGCAGGGCTCATTTATTAGATCTAACAGCTTTTCTTTTCTTTAAGATAGTCTATGTATAACACGATATCATCTGCAAACAATTTACTTTTCTCTAACTTGTAGGTCTTTTCTTTTCCCTGCTTAATTGCTCTGGCTGAACTTTCAGGACTATGTTGAAAAGAAACGATTTAAACAGGCAGGCATCTTTGTCTTGCTGCTGACCTTAGATGAAAAGCTTTCGATCTTTCACCACTGGGTATTGTTTGCTATGGATTTTCTGATATAGATTTTATACTAAGGCAGTCTCTTTCCATTCCTATTTTGTTGAGTGTTTTTTCATGAGAGGTGTTGAATTTTTTTTTTTTTTGCATCATTTGAGATCATGTGGTTTTTCCTGTCACTTTGTTGATGTGGCATGTAACACTGATGACTTTCGTGTGTTGGAACTTCTGCATTTCAGGGATATATCCCACTTGGTCATGGTGTTTAATCCTCTTGATGTGCTGCTGAATCCTGTTTGTTAGTATTCTGTTGATGATTTTCACATCAATGTTCATAAAGGATACTGGATTTCACTTTTATTTGTAGTGTGTGTGGCTTTGGTTTTGGAGTTATACTGGCCTTCTAGAATAATTTGGTAAGTGTTCTCTCCTCATTTTGGGGGGAGAATAGTTAGCATACTATTATGAGCTCTGTTACATGGACAGCCCTGCCAGGCTTTGACAGTTACGTCTAGAATTCAGGCAGGATTTCACAATGATTTTCCTCACTTCTCAGTGGTTCTTCCTCCACTTTTGCTTTTCTGGTCACTAAAACACCCACACCCCACTGCTGGTGGCTTTGTGACCAAGATTCACGTGTATCTGATGTAATCTGCTTTGAAGACCCAGTAGTTGAGCATGGGAGACAGATGGGGCCAGTGACTCCTCCCGAGCCTCCTTGGTCCCAGTAACGTGTGACGCAGGCATCCAGCCCGCAAGCCAGTTTGCAAGTCGTGGGCCTGAGCAGGGACTGACATTAGGAGCTCAGCTTCTGGAAATGGAGACGCCAGTCTACACAACACGAACGCCAACACCACGCCAACCGTGATGACGTTTGGTTGCTCTTTATGCAGCTCCCAACCCACCCAGAACACACGTCACCTACAGGGGCCTCTCTCCACTGCACTTCACTGACTCATGTCTGCAGAACCCGCATCAAGTGCTTCTCCAAAGCCAGTGTATGGGCCGTCTGCAGAGTGGAGACAGAGGGGATTTTATGTTTGGGGCTGAGTGAAGAGACTTTATTGAACATTTCAGAGTTCCTTCCATACATATTCTTCGCAGAGCAGCTTACTTTAATAAGCTGGATCTAATAATGTCACAGTTCATGTTGAGAGGTGCTATGCATAAGTCAGTTTGAAAATGAAGACAATGGAGCAGGGACCTGCATTCTATAAAACTGGGGACCGATATGCAGAGCTAAATGAAACAGTGTAGGGTGCAAGTTTTTCCTTCAGCTACAGAAAACTCTGAGGCCTTCAAACACTGGTGAGACTACCTGCATTCACTTCAGAGGGTAAAGTGAGACACTGAACGGCTGACTCAGAGCTGCTGCTCACACAGCATGTTCAGCGAAGCTCCTGGTTAGACAGAGCTGGTTTTCTAGGGAGGGAAGTGGAGCTGCTGCTGGGATGCTACTAGAGGAGAGCCCGTGGGCACCCAGAGCTGCCATCCCCAGGGAACGTGACAGCACCTCCCTTCTGCCCTCTGCACCTGGGGCACAGAATCAGTCCTAACACTATACACGGCTGTTCTAGGAGGGAAAACAGCAAGATTCCTCTCACCAAGACTCAGAGCTTCAGGAAGCAGGGCCCAGAGGCAGGAAGGCTACCAAGAGCCTTGCACTGAGACACTGCACTGAGTGTCAGTTGGGTGGGCTACAAAGGGAAGGGGTGTGTGTGCGCATGCCTGTGCTCTCACTCTGAGACACTGTGCTGTGTCTGTGTCTGAGTGTATGAGTCTGTATGAGAGTTGGGAGGACTACAAAGGGAAGGTGTAGAGGTGTGTGTGCACATGCACGTTCTCACACTGAGACACTGTGCTGAGTGTGTGTCTGAATGTGTGTGAGTGTGAAAGATGGGAGGACTACAAAGGGAAGGTGCCCTAAGGTCTAGGGAAGCTTGCTGCCATCCCGCTGGTCGTGGCCAGTTTGGGGCTGTCTCTGCTGCAGGGCAGGGCTTCCTCCCAACAGAAGCTACAGCAGAAGACACAGCTTTCCTTCAACACGAAGGCTACAGCAGCACCATGAACTTTCAGGTAGAACTGAGACGGCATTTCTCCAGCCTCCGACAGCATGTGTGTGAGCTCTGGTTCCAGCCTGGCAAGATGGGAGCACCAGAAACACCCTGGAGGCACCCACAGTCCTTCAAGGCAGGTGCTCCCACGTGCGCCTCACCGCCCATCAGCGCAGGGCCCGTGCACGTCCTCACACTGGCCAGTCCTCCCTCCGGACATCTCTGGTCTGGACAAGAGTCTGTGTGAGCACCCACCTTCCTAAGGAAACAACCACACAGGTACCCGCACCCCTCCAGGGCACCACATGCACCAGCCCACAGCCATGTGCCCAGAGCGGGTACCCACGTGGCTGGCTGGTGTCCCAGAACCCTTGCTGGCCCTCCAGCGGGGGCCGCATCCCTGCCGGGCACTGCCCCTCGTCCCAGGTGCGGACAGGGAACGGAGCATCCAGGCCATGCCACTGCTGCTGGGATACGGGCAACCTACCCAAGAGATGTTATGAGAAGGGGGATCACACACCCTGAAAGCAGCGCTACAAACGTCTCTGCTGTATCTCAACAGGAACCCTTCTCCGATCGTCTGAACTGGGTTGGTAGCACTTCCAGTACTTCAAGGCTGACACCTGGTGAGTCAAGACGCCCCAAGTTTAGGACACTTTCTCTGCGTCAGACTCAGATGGTTATTTCCTAACGAGGCTCATCTAACACACGCACTCTCTTTGGAAGTCACAGCACAGAATCTCACACTCAGAACAACTCATCAGCAACTCAGGGCCAGGACTGACATCTCCATCAAAAGGCACTAATGTGACGCTAACCCGACTGCAGAGAGGACAGCCGTTTACAGTAGGAGGCGAACGAAGCAGGCAAAGCAGCGCCTCTGTGAACAGAGGCCACCGGTGCATCCCAGGACTCAAGTGTCCACGAGTCTGCACGTCCAGGAAGACCAGGGGAGCACGGCAGCCACGGATCTGGGGGCTGTGGAGAGACCAGTGCGTGAGCAAACGTGCACACGTGGATCCCAAATAAGGAGGCCTGACCGCTTGCCATCCACCAAGAGGGTTTTACACCCTTCCCACAGGCCTCCTCTGCAACACCGTACAAGGGGTGCAGACGGCATCGGCAGTGCGCATGTGCCCGGAGCCGGTCACGATCCACTGCCTTCTGGTCCTTTCTCTCCACCTCAGTTCCTGCTCTGCTTCTCGGAGCCCCACTCGTACCCTGGGGCGCGCTCCTCAGGAGGCCCCTTGATTGTCCAGGGGCTTGTCACTCCCCACCCTGCAGATAGTTCTTGGGAGAGAGGTCATCGTCCACGTGGGGCTTGGCCTTCCTCCTCCTCATCTGCTTCCTCAGGTCAGCCACGTGCTCTGGCCACAGGGGGCTGGCACTCCCATGCCCTTGCTCTCTCCTCCTCTTGTACTCCAGGATCTGCTTGTTGAGTGCCTCATGGTCAATCCCACACAGGTTCAAGTGTGCTGCAGGGCTCAGGGTATCACTTGGCGGAGCCGCGTCCAGGGCCTCGGGGTCACTGGGGGAGAAGGGGAGTTGTCACACCAGGCACAAATACCACATGGCATACAAACACTCCATCAGCCCCTGCCCACACACCGCGCTGCCACGTCTGCAGTGGAGCTGTGGAGCCAGCACAAAGCAGGCTTTGGTCCAGCGGCCTCCAGTCCAGCACTTCTTGACCAGCACTCCCGGAGCCTGTATGTGGCTCAGGCCACCAAGCTCCTGAGGCAGACATTCTGGGCTGACATCAAGTGTATTTTCATTGCTTCCCCACTTAAACATGGCTAGTGCACTAGGCTAGTTAAACAGAATCATGGGGAGCTGGTCTTTAGTTACCTGATGAACCAAAAGAGAAGACAAGTCCATTCTGAGGGCAAAACCAGAGCAATCCTCTCAAAACCCCAATCTGGCCACAGCACGCCCCTCACTCTCAGACCTGGAAGGGCTCCAAACCCACAGGCACTCCACCTGCCTCGCCCAGGTCTGCTCCTCACTGAGCTGGAACTGGGGACTCACTGCCACTCGGGGCTTCTGCCCTAGCTCAGGGGTCTAAGTGTTGCCCCCCCACCCCCTGGCAGGCTGGCTCCTGTAGGCCCTGGCCCCTGAGGCCCTGACAGTGCCCAAGTGATGCTCACATAGATGATCTAAGGACACAGACTAGACACCAGGTGGAGCTGTTTCACCTGGAATCCTCACGTCACCTTCTCAGAGGCCTACCCTGATGTTCACTGCTTCCTAGCAAAACGCAGGCTCCAAAGACACTGCCATTCGTTCACAGCATTCCCTAAGCGTTAGAACAGGCCTACTGGGAGCAGGCACTCGACATAAATGCACGAGGGAACAGAGAGGATGAGCTGCAACCACTAGCACTCAGCGTGCAGGCCCCAGCACTTCCAGTGGGCCCGGAGGCCCTCCTGACAGTCTCCCCGAGTTGCTGGGTAATGGGCCAGGCTGCCACTGTGGCCTGCCATGGGCCAACCCTGGGTTGGGCCTCAGGCCAAGACCCTAGGGCATAAACCAGGGCCCACCCCCCTACACTGGGCTGGGGGTGGGCAGCACTATACAGCAGTTGTGGAACCCAGTACATCCATAGCTGTGTGTGCCCACATCAGAAACACACGTCCACATGTTACCACCTGAAGTCACTTTGCACAAAGTCTTCTTTTTCACCCCGGGGTCCAAAATCAGCAATTGCCAGCAGCCGATCAACCTGAAACAGAACAGACAGTGGGTTAGCGGAGAACTGTGCTTCTCCACTGCCTGCGGAGCGGGGCGCCCACGGACTTCAAGTGTCAGGCTGCCCAGAGCCACGGCCACCTCAGGGCCCGGCTGCGTGACAGGGCTCCCTCCCTGATGTTGCCCATGCCCACGATCTTAGTTACACTTGTTCTGATAATGAACCGAGTCTTCTCAAAAGACTGTACTTAAAGCGTGTAAATGTTAGTCAAATTTACAAAGGAACCAGTTAAATATTAGTTGAATTCCTGACACTTACTGGTTTCTAATGAGGTTCTGTAAAATGCTTCAATTTTGCCACAGAATTTGCTTGAGGGAAAGAAGCCCCCAGCGTGGCTATGTGGGAGTCACAAAGCCCAGCATTTGACTCCAGCTCTGCGGGGTGGGAGGGGCGAAGGCTGGAGATGTACTCTGCTGCTCAGCAGGGCCCAGCAAGGCCCCCCACCTTCGCCTGCCTGCTTTGATGCTGCCAGGTGCTCCCACCCAGGCTGGGCACTGAGGCCTGACCTCCCACCTCAGTGCGAGCCCAGCCAGCCGGACCCACAACCAGGTCCCGACATCCACATGAAGTCATCACCAACAAGTGACGCTGTTAAAACCACAAGGTGAGAAGAGGCAGAACCAGACACGAGTCAGTCCACAGAAAACCCAGGAACAGGACGATACTACATCGAGGACAAACAGGCCTCCTCGAGTTAAAACTGGGAGTTAACTCACATTCCTGATGGCCAATGTGCTGAGCACCTGAGTGTGCACACTGGTACTACCACCAGCAATGAGCACCCCTGAGTGTGAGCACTGGCAGGACCATCATTAGCTTTTAGGTAATCAGCAAAGTGGGGCTTCCTTGGTGGCTCAGTGGTAAAGAGTCACCTGCAATGCAGGAGACACCGGGTGGATCCCTGGGTTGGGAAGATCCCCTGGAGGAGAGCATGGCAACCCACTCCAGTGTTCTTGCCTGGAGAATCCCATGGAGAGCACCCCTGAGAGTTGGCACTGGTAGGACCACTGGTGCTGAGCACCCCTGAGTGTGAGCACTGGCAGAACCACCAGTGCTGGGCACCCCTGAGTGTGAGCACTGGCAGTACCAGTAGTTTTGCTGAACTACCTAGGTTTCAGTTTGGACACAGCTGATTACTCAGCCTCTTTCAAACATCCAGACCTGTGACCTGAAGACTGCATTCTATCCTGAGAACGCAAAGTAAGCTGTTCAAACTGGAGCAGTAGCAACTACTTGCGACTTTTGTTGCAACCAATATTAGACAGACAGAAGACTCCAAGTTTCATCCAGAACTAATTGCAAATTTCTGTGCCTATCCAAGCTGCTTACCAATGGATGATTTTAAATCTTAAAAATGTACAGAGTCTGAAAAACTCTGCTCTGACTTAGCCAGGGGAAGCAGTGACCATGCCCTTGACGATCACCTACCCAAATCAGAAACCCACTCTGGTCCAGCCTTTACTCCTAACTACAGTGAGACAGAGTGCGGGACGATGCGGCCAGCCATGGCCTGACCTTCCCTTGGTGGGTCCATGTGCAGGACCCACCATCACCATATGGCTCGTGTCCGACCCTTCAGCACTTCCCTTGGGCATGTGTGGTAGGACAGACAGGCCTGAAGTGCACAAAGGCCCCCCTAGAGACACACAAGCATACAGGTGGGAGCATATACCCTCCCCTCCAGTGACTTTTCTGAAAAGGAACCCACATAGCCAGGGAGCACCTTGCAGCCATGAAATGTTCCTCCACAGAGAGTGGGACGAGTAACAGTTCAGTGAGAACAGGGAGCCCACCCTCCGGGACAGGCTGGGCTCCCGCAGCCCTGCACGGGGACTCCTGCTGGGGTCTGCACACCACAGCCCAAACCCCACCTGGGCTGACAAGCGGCTCTGCACCTTCACTCCTGCTCCCCTTCTAGCGAGGAAACCACACACCCACGAGGCTATTATCCAAATAGTGTTTCCAGTATAGGTTGTATGATGAACAATGAGAGACAACAATGTACAACTGGGTCTTTTTTCCTGTGGACCTACGCACTACCTAGTCTCACAGTGAACACGCCGCCGAATCCTCCTGCAGTGCTGCTGGCTTCCTCAGTGAACCTGTGAAGGTGTAAGACACCTTAATAACCAAGGAACTACCACCAGATGAAAAATGCATGTATGTTAACAGGTTTTTAACCTTTAAAACCTGTACTTAAAGCAAGGAAAACAACTAGGAAACAATGCGTAAAGCCTTACGCATACAGAAGTTGACACAGTCAAGAGGCAATTATGCCAAAGCCTTACCTCCATCACAGCTGCGTATTTTTTGTCCTGAACAAACACTATGGGAGGCACGTTCCTCAGGGTCTGCTGCGACATCAGAAGATGCCTGGAGAGAAAATAAGGTTGGAGCAGTTGAGGTGACATCTGGTGGAGGGGTGCCAGAAACAGATATGTCATCTCACAAAGAGGTGAGACCTGAGTTTTGTTCATCACAGTATTCAAAGATGAAAAGTCTTCCTTAGCCAATGGCCACGTCTCAACAGGGGTATAAAATGCATCATCACAACTGTTTTTAATTCTCTAAATGCAACTTTTGAGATCAAGTCTGACATGAACTTGGAATGGCCTTCCGGGCATCACCACCAGCGTCCTGTCCCTCCATTCATGGGCACCAGCAGCAGCGCCACAGAAGGGTGGCCGCCAGCCCACCACCACCAGACGCCAGACACAGAAAACACTCTGGGACACGCAGGCACAGCTGCTCAGCGACAGAGCTGGTACAGTCACGCGGAGACCTTCACACTAAAGCCTGGCAATCCAAAGAGGTGGGAAACGTTCTGTTCAACTGACTTTTCTGATTGCTGCTGCTTCTTAGTCGCTTCAGTCGTGTCCGACTCTGTGCAACCCCATGGACTGTAGCCCACCAGGCTCCTCTGTCCATGGGATTCTCCAGGCAAGAACACTGGAGTGGGTTGCCATGCCCTCCTCCAGGGGATCTTCCCGACTCAGGGATCGACCCTGTGTCTCCTGCATTGCAGGTGATTCTTTACCACTGAGCCACCAGGGAAGCCCCACTTTTCTGATTACCTAAAAGCTAATCAGAAAACGATGCTGTTATCTCAACACTTGTTGGGAATCTCTTGTTTTCTTCTTTCTGTGAAATGTAAAAACTGAGAGTGACTGACCACTTTTTGATGATGTCCGGCTTCAGAGACCACGGCACTGTGAGGGATGCACAGTGGCTGAAGCAAGCACACAGGAGAACACCAGACCCGCAGGACCCTGCTCTCAGCATCTATCCCCTCATCTTCTAAAAAGGAAGCATGGGGCTTCCTTGGGATCCAGGGGTCAAGAACCCGGGGACGCAGGTTCAATCCCTGGTCCAGGAAGAGCCCACACCCCATGGGGCAACTGAGCCCCTGAGCCCCAACTACGGAGCCTGTGCTCCGGAGCCCGTGCTCTGCGACGAGAGAGTCGGCCCCGCTCCCCACGACTGCAGAAAGCCAGTGTGCAGCATCGAAGACCCAGAGCAGCCAAAAATAAATAAAAACTTTAAGAAGCAAAATGAAAGTACAGTGGAGGCAGGAGGCCCAGGGAGAAAGGAGAGAAGAAGGGAGGAGAAAGCCCAGTTCTGAGGTTTTCCACATTTTAAAGACTGAGGAGAAAACTGAGTAATTTTTTTCCTACCACCCAGCTCAGTGGTTCTCACAATTTTTGGTCTCAGAACCCCCTTTATACTCTTAACAATTACTGAGGACACCAAAGACCTTTTGTTCATGTGGGTTACATCAATCAATACTTAACACGTTAGAAAGTGAAGCTGAAAAATGTAAAAATATGTCTTCACTAATTCATTTAAAGTAACAGCTGTATTTTAAATGCGGTTAAGAAAAGTGACACTGCTTGCCTGGCTCCAGATTTCTTTAAAACCCAGCGTAATGCAAGTCAGCTAGATCCTCACCTCTGTATCTGCATTCAATCTGTCCTACTATTTTGCTTAAAAAAGAAGAGGGAAATTTAAGCTCACGGATCAGAAACTGAAAAAGGAAGAGTATGTGAACAGCCCTTCAGAAAGGTGTCGACGTTCTCTGATGCTACACAGAATCTCAACAAAAGTAGTTTATTTAAGGCTGCAATGTGGAATCTGAAACCAGATGGATGGACAGGTCACTCTCTGTACATTAAAATCCTGTGATCCTCCTGCCCTCTGAATTGACCTTTCCCCATTGGTGATTTTGTAACATCATACATTGGTATATTTCCAAAAATACTGATTTACCAAGTTACACAGATTTTCAGAATGATGATGCACTTTAGAATATATCGTCTCCAATCTCACCAAAAGGGTCTTATGAACTGCAAAGCTGTCAAACTCACGGATGTGGGTACAGGCTTTCTAAAATTCTCATTTTCACTGAAAGCTTGCATTTTATCACTGGTCAAATATGGTCAGTTGTTTTCTTGAAGTGACAGGTTTACTTTACTCACTTTGGAGAAAATGTCTATCAAATACCTACATCTTAATAACCATAGTTGGTTCACTTGTTCTTCCAAGTGAAAAATGTGTATTCTGGGTCACAATCAGCAACCACAATATTTTTCCAAGACAACCACCAGGGCTTCATCCACACTTTCCACCACAGACACCAAAAAGATGTGCCCAAGCGTAGATTTAATAAAGGGAGTAACTTCTGCTTATTCACCAAGGCTGCCATCTCAGGGGTCGCACAGAGTCGGACACGACTGAAGCGACTTAGCAGCAGCAGCAGCATTCTTAATGAAGCTGGCAGTTGATTACCGTGAGTACATGCTGACGCCACAGTGACGACCAGGACATCCTCAGGGCAAACGTCCACACAGCGAGAAAGAAAAACCACACCTCACCATGAAAACAGCTCTAAACTCATGAACGTCCCCCCACAAAGGACCTCAGGGGTCCCTGGGGAACCAGGACGCACTTAGAGAACCACTGACCTGGCCCGTGGCTTATATGAAGATGTGAATTCTGCTCTGAAATTCAAGAAAACACTTACAAAATTTTCCTTAAAAGCAAAAGTGGTGAACACACCGGCCGGCAGGCAGGGTCAGGCAGAAGACTCACCTCATGTGCGCAGCGCTCCTCCGCAGGACGGCCTCTGTGTGTGCGTTCTGAGCTTCGGAGAGGGTCGCCCTCCAGAAGACACGGCAGGCAGAGAAATCTGAAGTCAGAGAGACCTGAGCCCCCGACCCCCGCCCCAGATCACTGTCAGTTCACCTGGGCTCTCGTGGACAGAGGGTGTCAGGAGATAGGCACTAACCCAGGGGCAGTCCTGGCTTCGCCCCCAGCACCAGCGCCAGTGCCAGGGCCCCAGGCCCTCGCCACCCGCATGCCCTGACCTGACTCCAGCCCCTGCCCCACCCCAGAAATGCCTCAGTGCCCTCTGCCTTCCCTGGGTGAACCCACTCCACCTTGAGGGTGAAGATGGCAGGAGCCAGCTCCCCGTCCTTACCCTGAGAGGAAGGCACACGGGCCACCACTCACCTGACCCAGGTCTTCCTCTGATGGCCCGCCTCACCCCAGGCAGAACGCCAGGCACTATCTGTGCCTGTCCCCCACGTCTTCCTCCCGACACCTCAAGGCACACACCGAGCCTCCCTCCTGCCTCTCCCAAGCGCGAGGCGCCTGATGGGGTGCGAGGTCCCATGGTTACCTTGCAGAGCTCCACGTTCAAGTCGCACAACTCCTGGCTCACTTCAGGGGTGCACAGCAAGTCTGTGAGCGCTTTATAGAGGAGACCGTTCAGGGCCCTCAGGCGTACCTGGTCTTCCTTCCGGGTTCTCCGAGAGGTGCTCTTCGTCAGGAACTCCAACTGGGATGACTTGTGGGTCTCCATCAAGAAGAAAGGCCAACATTACACAAAGGCCAACATGACACCTATATGCGAACCTTACTGACAACAAGGGTCACCCTCAGTCTCCTTGGCTTTCATGAGGATATACTCATTTTACAGACCTGGACCCGTCTAGATTTTACCTAGCATCCCTTCAAAATTAAAAGTATGGCCAAGTACATATATTTTTCAAAAAAAATCTTAGTGAAATGTAACCCACATACCATAAAATTCTCCTTCTTAAAAAGTACAATTCAGTGGTTTCCAGTATCAGTTCAGTGCTCAGTTGTGTCCGACTCTGCAACCCCCATGGACTGCAGCATGCCAAGCTTCCCTGTCCACTACCAACTCCTCAAGCTTACTCAAACATCGAGTCAGTGATGCCATCCAACCACCTCATCCTCTCGTCCCCTTCTCCTCCTGCCTTCAGTCTTTCCGAGGATCAGGATCTTTTCCAATGAGTCAGTTCTTCACATCACGTGGCTAAAGTACTGGAGCATCAGCTTCAGTCCTTTCAATTAATACTTAGGACTGATTTCCTTTAGGATGGACTGGTTTAATCTCCTTGCAGTCCAAGGGACTCAAGAGTCTTCTCCAACACCACAGTTCAAAAGCATCAATTCTTTGCCCCTCAGCTTTCTTTATAGTCCAACTCTCACATCCATACACGACTATGGGAAAAACCATAGCTTTGACTAGACCAACCTTTGTTGGCAAAGTAATGTCTCTGCTTTTTAATATGCTATCTAGGTTTGTCATAGCTTTTCTTCCAAGGAGTAAGTGTCTTTTAATTTCATGGCTGCAGTCACCATCTGCAGTGATTTTGGAGCCCAAGAAAATAAAGTCTGCCACTGTTTCCTTTGTTTCCCCATCTATTTGCCATGAAGTGATGGAACCAGCTGCCGTGATCTTTTTTTGAATGTTGAGCTTTAAGCCAGCTTTTTCACTCTCTTCTTTCACTTTCATCAAGAGGCTCTTTAGTTCCTCTTTGCTTTCTGCCATAAGGGTGGTGTCATCTGCATATCTGAGGTTATTGATATTTCTCCTAGAAATCTTGATTCCAGCTTGTGCTTCATCCAGCCTGGCATTTCACACGATGTACTCTGCATATAAGGTAAATAAGCAAGATGACAATATACAGCCTTGATGTACTCCTTTCCCAATTTGGAACGAGTTTGTTATTCCATGTCCGGTTCTAACTGGTGCTTCTTGATGTGCATGCAGATTTCTCAGGAGGCAGGTAAGGTGGTCCCATCTCTTTAAGAATTTTTCAGTTTGTTGTGATCCACACAGCCTAAGGCTTTAGTGTACTCAGTGAATGTGAATGTGAGCATGAAGTCGCTCAGTCGTGTCCAACTCTTTGCGACCCCATGGACTGTAGCCTACCAGGCTCCTCTGTCCATGGGATTTTCCAGGCAATAGTACTGGAGTGGATTGCCATTTCCTTCTCCAAGGGATCTTCCCAACCCAGGGATCGAACCCAGGTATCCCACATCGTAGACAGACGCTTTACCATCTGAGCCACCAGGGGTTTTTAGTATACAGAGTGTATTTTTTTCTAAAAGGAACCATTCATTACATACACTTCCATGATACACATACAATGTATTTCAGAGATACTGCAGGTTCCTTCCAGACTATTACAATAAAGCAGATATCACAATACAGTGAGTCACACAAATTCTATGGATTCCTGATGCATATAAGTTATGTCTGCACTACAGTGTAGTCTATTAAGTGTGCAATAACAGTATATCTAAAGACAACATACATGCCTTAACCGAAAACACTTTATTGCTAAAACACGCTGACACTGACTTGCCAAAGCAGGGCTACTACAGACCTCAATCCCTAAAAATCACAGTATGTGGGAAACGCAACACAAGGAGTGCTTGCATACCTATACATATCTGTGTTACACACACACAACCTGAACGGACGTCACCATGTTAGAATCTGATAACAGATACGACATTCTGGAAAACTGTGGTGTCATTTTTTTAAAGGTCAAATCCCCACGTTAGCAGTGTATGCAGGCTCACCCCTCCAGTACTGATGCGGACAGACCACAGGCTGGAGTGCAGCCCAGGGCAGGGCCTCCTGCCCTCCGAGATCCCAAAGTGCTTGTCACTGCTCCTCCTACTTACCAAGTGAGAGCCCAAGGAAGGACCTTCATACCAGAACTTCTTCCTGTGGGAGAAAGTGAGAACTCTGCTGGATACAATGGCAAATTGGGTAAGAAACAGTTACAAATGCTAACCGCAGGTTATGATATCATAGCTGTTTCTAAAGGGCTAAGCCTGAACATACAGATTAAGTTCCTGAGGTTCTAAAAGATTTAGTTATCCACCTGACAGCAGCATGGGTTTTCGGGGAGAGACAGGAGGCAGTTTTAATTCAGCTCAAGGTTTTACCTAAAGTCTGCTTCTAGTCCCAAAGATGGAGAAAGGGGATCTTAAAAACACACCTACCACATGCATGACAGCACTGTCCTACTCAACAAAGCTGCTGCCTGGGATCTGGTTAACAACTGACACGGTCACACATCAACAGCTAGGTCAGCAGAAGGCAGATGGGAGAGCCAGGCTCCTGACTGCTGCAGACAATCAAGGGAGGGGGGTGAGGACCATCCGGGCACCAGCAGATAAGAGATGGAGGTCAGCAGGAACTCAAGTTCCACTTTTTACAGCTACAGGTGGTGACATGGAGAAACATTTATAGATAAGCATATACCCTTGGCTTAACCTGAACATGTATTGTTTTCACTTTGTCAGCTGAAAGGGTATAAAAGACAAATACCCCAGGAGCAATGACATACTCAGCTCCAGATCATGGTTCTGATGCCAGTGTCCAGTGAAGGAACCAGACAGAGCTCCTCGGAGGAAGTGGCTGGTTCTAGCACTGAGGCATTCTGTAGCGCCATAAAGTGAAGAAGAGCTAATAAATTTCTTTAAATGTAAAAACTTCTTCAAGGGTTTCCCTGGTGGTCTACTGGTTAAGAAGCCGCCTGCCAACACAAGGGACACGTGTTTGATCCCTGATCCTGGAAGATCCCACATGCCACAAAGCAACTAAGCTACTGAGCCCACACGTCCTAGAGCCTGCAATGAGAATCTGCTCACCACAGCTAGAGAGTAGCCCCCTCTCCCCACAGCTAGAGAAAGCCTGCAGGCAGCAACAAAGACCCAGTACAACCAATAAATAAATAAAATAAAAACTACTTCAAAACCCCTAACAATGAGGCATGTCAAAGGAACATAGGAGCCACCTGAAGAGCTACCAATGGTCCAAAGCTGGAGCAACTGGAGCAAAATGAAGTAGTAATGGGTTCTAACCTATGGGTGCATACTGACAGGAATTAAGAAATGGAGAAAAAGAGACACATGTTCTATCAAGAGTCTCAATAATTCATGAACCTAAATCACACTACTCCTTAGGTGTGAGCGGCATACAGTGACTTCCCTGAAAAGATGACTGTATGGAATCAGAGCGGGGGAGGTAACTTTACAGTGGATAAACCTGACAGACACAAAGGACCCCAGTCAGTGATCAAGACCAACATCAACAGGGATAAACCATGTTGATACCATGTATGTGTTCATATGGTGTGATGATGTGATGAAAACGTCACTTCACATGTATCGTCTTCCCCCCAAACCAAAACCCCAGTATAATCAAGAGAAAAACATCACACCAGGACCAACAGAGAGGCATTCTACAAATATCTAACCAGTGCTCCTCAAACTGTGGAGGTCATCAAGCACCAACAGTTGGAGAGGTATGGTAAGTAACCTGCTGCTGCTGCTTAGTCGCTTCAGTCATGTCCGACCCTGTGCGACCCCCGAGACGGCAGCCCACCAGGCTCCCCCGTCCCTGGGACTCTCCAGGCAAGAACACTGGAGTGGGCTGCCATTTCCTTCTCCAATGCATGAAAGTGGAAAGTGAAAGTGAAGTCGCTCAGTCGTGTCCGACTCTTAGCGACCCCATGGACTGCCGCCTACCAGGCTCCTCCGTCCATGGGATTTTCCAGGCAAGAGTACTGGAGTGGGGTGCCATTGCCTTCTCCAACTTACCATACCTAATATCATGTAAATGCTACCAAAACAGTTGCCAGCAAGGAAAGCTCAGGTTGTGTTTTTTAAAACTTCGTGGAATTTCTTCTGAATATTTTCAATCCAAGGTTGGTTGAATCCGGGGATTTGGAACCTCGGACCCACGGTGGAATGTAAACATCACTTTGCTTTAAAAGTTCACTTTGCTTATAGCAGACTTAAAATCATCACAACTGTATGAAAGTACAGAAAAAAGGCAGGGAGGAAAAACCGCAAACGGTAGCTGTGACGGGTGGGCTTTCACACGCGGAGACTGCGCTCAGACTTGGCTGCGCGCTCGGGCGCCAGCTAGCGCCCAGGCGGAGCCCTCACCCTTGAGGACCCCAACGCCGGGCCACCGCCCCAACAACCTCCACCCCACTCGGGAACATTACTTGGTTTTCGAAGCAAATTTCTTGAGCAGGTTCTTGCCACAGGACACAGGCGAGCTGTGCAGACCTCGGGCACCGCTCAGGAGCCCCAAGTGGAGCCTCGGCCGCCCCCTGAGAGCGGCCCACATGTTTGCTCAGCGACTGCGGACAAATGGCGACGCAAGGCAGGGCGACGGTGACGAGGAGACGTGGGGAGGGGCAAAGACAGACTGGGCGACCTTTGCGGGGAGAGGTGGGCAGGAAGACAAACGCGGCGGGGCTGAGACCAAGGCGTGGGCGGGGCAACGTTACCAAGGAGACGTAGAGCGGAGGGAAGCGGGGCGGGGCGACGTGTGGGGCAGGGCTACGCTTGCGCGGCAGAGGCAGGGTGACGTTACTAGGGAGACGTAAACCGGAGCGACGCTAAACGGTGCGGTGTGCGGGGTAGGATACTTTGACAGGGGCGTGGGTGTGGGCGGGGTAATGTTGCCAAGGAGACGGGGAGAGGAGCGCTCGGGGCGGAGAAAAATGTAGGCGGGGCTATATTGACGAGGAGTCGGCGGGGCGTCGTTGCCAAGGAGGCGTGGGGCGGAGCGACACGGGACGGGGCGACGTGGGGACGGAACTACGTTAACGGCGCGTGGGCGGAACGTCGTTGCCAAGGAGACGCGGTGCAACGTGTGGGGCGGTGCTACGCGCTGACGTGATTTGGCATGGGCGGGGTGACGTTGCCAAGGAGACACTCAGGCGAGCGACGCGGGGCAGGGCGACATGTGGGATGGGATACGTTGACAGACGTGTGTATGGGCGGGCAACATTACCAAGGAGACACTCTGGCGAGAGACGCTGGACGCAGTGACGTTAACTGTGACGTGTCGTGGAGCGAAATTGACGGGGAGACATGGGGCGGGGCGAAGCGAGACGGGGCGATGTATAGGGCGGGGCTATGTAGATAGCATATTCAAAAGCAGAGACATTACTTTGTCAACAAAGGTCCGTCTAGTCAAGGCTATGGTTTTTCCAGTAGTCAGGTATGGATGTGAGAGTTGGACTGTGAAGAAAGCTGAGCGCCGAAGAATTGATGCTTTTAAACTGTGGTCTTGGAGAAGACTCTTGAGAATCCCTTGGACTGCAAGGAGATCCAACCAGTCCATTCTGAAGGAGATCAGCCCTGGGATTGCTTTGGAGGGAATGATGCTAAAGCTGAAACTTTGGCCACCTCATGCGAAGATCTGACTCATTGGAAAAGACTCTGATGCTGGGAGGGATTGGGGGCAGGAGAAGGGATGAGATGGCTGGATGGCATCACTGACTCGATGGACGTGAGTTTGAGTGAACTCGGGGAGTTGGTGATGGACAAGGAGGCCTGGGGTGCTGCAATTCATGGGGTCGCGAAGAATCGGACAAGACTGAGCGACTGAACTGAACTGATGTAGACTAGGGCGTGGCTGGCCGACGTTGCCAAGGAAGACGTGGAGCGTTGCCACTCAGGGCGGAGCGATGGCCTTGAGGCCTTGAGGCCTTGAGGCCTTGAGGCGACGTGAGGCTGGCAGACGCGTTAGGGGAACCGGTGAAGCGGCTCTGGGCCAAGTGCTGGACATGCTGGGAGTCGCCGGGAGACTGTGGGCAGGGCGAAAGGGCGCGGCGGTGTCTCGGGATGAGTAGACGGGCCCTTAGGAGGCCGAGCGGAAGCATGTGCGGGGAGGGGCGGGACTGCGAGTGAGCAGGGGTGTGTGGACACGAGTCAGCGGAGTGGGTCGGGCCGGGACTGATAGGGGACCGTGCACCGTAGGCTGGGCGGGGCGCCCGTGGGTGGGGCCAGATATCAAGGTGCGGAGCGGAGCGCCACGACGCAACCTGAGGAGCGGGGCGGGACTTCAGGATGTGCTGGTTGAGGGCGAGCCACGAAGCCGCCGCTCTTCCAACGAGTGCCGCGTTAGCTGGGCTTTGCTGCTGGAGAAGCGCGCAAAACACCCGGAGGAGGAGACTGCAGAGCAAGGAATACTTTACGCACGCGCACGGAGCTAACAGAGATGGGGGCGTTGCAACTCCCTTGCTACAGAACATCAAATGTGGAGCAGGGAAGTAAGGTCCGTCCTCACTCGGTGGTTTAAATGAAAAGCCGGCGTCCTGGAGCAGAGCTCCCGCTGCTGGCACAACTAGGAAGGATCAAGTTCCTTCCTCTCTATGCTACTAATTCGTTTGCTCACTTCCGTGACACCTGCTCGACAGTCCATGTGGAGGAGAAAAACAGCTTCCAAACTGCTGCAGAAAGGAGGCATCCTCACCCCAGACCCCTCTTCAAGGTCACCCCTGGTAATTCCGCTCTAGGCACTCTCTTCCCACTCCTTTGCTCCCGCTCAGCACAGACTTCCTGGCACTGCTTGGTTTTCTCCCCCACTAGTAAGTAAACCCTTGAGTGGGAACTTGGCACATAGAAGGTGCCCAATTATCCTTTTTTTTTTTAATGATTAAAGCAATAGTGATTAGACTGTCAGGGAAGACTATGTAATCCAATCAATTTACCAGAATTTATCAAGATTGAAAGCAGCACAACTCACGGGGAAACCCATAGACCGAGTGCAGACTTTTGGACTGTGGACAAGTAATTACCTGTGCTCAGTTTCATCATGAATGGTAACAGAACTTCCCTCTTACAGCTGCCTTGAGGATGAGGTGGGCATGTGAGGAAAGCATTTAGCAAACTTTGAACAGGTGATAAGTATTATGACTAGTCCTTAAGTGTTTCATCTAAGTATTAATGCAGTCTATATAATGGACTCAAATATAAAGTATACAAAGGTGTTTCTTTCCCATTTAATCTGCTGTTTCCATCCCACTGAAGTCTTAACTCACATAAATCATTTAAGCAGCACTTCGTTAGGAATAGGAAGGCCACTGAGAGAAGCCAGGATGCTTTCAACCAAATTTTCCATCATCTGTCGTCTTGCTTGATGAGTTGCACTTCCAATGTGAGGTGTCAGAATGACGTTCTTCAACTCCAATAAAGGATGATCTCTGAAATACAGATTAATGGAGGAAAACAGAGTCATTTGGTTTCTTTAACTTCATATTCTGGTCTCACATCCCCACTCTGAGATGAGGAAGGCTGTGGGAGGCCTCATGGTGTACTGAGATGATACCTAGATGTACTCTAGATGATCACCGCTCATCTAACCCTGGTTTGGGTAACCCAACGTTTCTGGATGTAAAGTAACATATCCTAACTGCACCCACGCCATTAGTTCACAACTGCAGAACATGCGTGATGGATTAAATGACTGTGACCCGCAAGATAAGAAAGGGCCTTGGGGAGACATGCTGATTCAGGCATGATGGAACAAGATGAGTGCACCTTTAATGGGAATGGCATTCAGAGGGGAAAGATTTCTTAACTAGGATTAGCAGGTTAGAGGGAGCTCTCTTCCAGGAAGAAGGCAAAGAATGGGAGACAGCCTGGAAAGATAAGGTTTTAGTGAACTGGGTCAGGCAGACTCAAGCATAATGACGGATAATATTAGAACTCAGGACTGGAAAAGTGCTGTCACCTAGCCCAACAGAGCCTCTTTATTTTAATACAGACAGAGGCCAAAGTAGCCACGTGGCAGTGATTCCAACCCCCGACCCCCCGACCCTGGCCCAATAGCTACTGAGGCTCAAGGGGCATGCCCTTGGGAATCTTAAGGACCCCCAAACCTATGGAAGTTCTCTACGGGCACCTGTAATTTATGCCAATGCAGTGCAACCACCCTCACCTCCAAGACTGATTGAAGTAAGTTGTATTGTGTGGTACAGTTAGCAGGGATAGGACTATTCTGAAAAACACTTGTCTTCCCCCTATGAAGCAGGTGGGCCCTACTGCACACAATGGAAAACAGTCTAGGTACAAGGGTGTGAGACAGGGTGACACTCTGTCCCAACTGACTTGGAACCCAACACCTGCCCATAAGAATATCTGAATGTATAGGCAAGAAACATTTGTGTTGAGAAGGCATAGCAAATATCTCTGCAATTGACTTATGTAATTAAACTGCATTGTACCATGAGTGTATAGCAATATGCTGTAACACTGGCACTGTTGACAAGATTAACTACCTCATGAAAGTAAGTCAGATGATAATACTGACATTGATGATCAATGGGAAATGACCGGCCTGAGGAATTACTGGATTTTGCTAAATATCACCTAACTTTATATACTAAATAGTGCTACATGCGTTCATCATAACATACAAATAGTGGTAGATGAAGAGGTTGAGGGCAACAAGTAATCAAAAATTACAAAAAAACAATGGATTAGTTGTTTCTTTAAATCTTATCCCTGTCCCACAGTGACTCCTTCAAATGTTAGGCAGTCATACCAATACTATTGCTGGACCTGTCATATAAATACTGTACTAAATGTAGATACTCCAATAAATTATCATTTTGCTGTGAGACAGCCTAGGCCAAGGGCCTTGCAGTCCATGGGGTCTCAAAGAGTCAGACACGACTGAGTGAACTGAACTGAAAGGCCACAGGGGTGGCCCGTGTAATAAAGAATTAACTCAGCAGGCAGGCTTGGAGTTCTTGAATCCTGCACATCCCAAAGACAAGGCTGGCCTCTGAGTGGCCTCTGGGAGATAACCTATGAGCCCCTCAGCCTACTGCCTGGTAAGAGTGTCTGATACTTGGGGTCTTGGACAAAGTCAGAGAGTTGTTGCTAGTGGTTTAATTTGTGATGAATGCCCGTTTTTGTTTGCCTAGAGCTCTTGGCCAGTCTGTGTCAGTTTGACCTCTGTAGGAGCTGGAGTCTAAGAAGTCAGTGTCAAGACAAGTGGGTTCTCCATGCCTACATGACTGAGCCCAGATACAAGGCTCAGTGAGCTTCCCTGGATGGAAACACTTAATGTGTGTTGTCATGCATCACTCCTGGAGGTATAAGCACTGTCCACACAACTCTGCTGGGAAGATAAGCCTGGGTCTCCTGGACTCCACTCTAGAAGTTTTCTGCCTTTGCTGATTTTAAACTTATGTCTTTTCACTGTAATAAACTGTTAACTGTGAGTATAAAAGCTTTTCTGCGTTCTGCAGGTCTTTCCAGCCAATCATTAAAGCTGAAGGTAGTCTTGGGGACCCCTGGCCCTACTGGCAAATGAAACTTCTTAAAATAATTTGTAGTAAATCCTTTTGTAAAATAAAGAATACTTATGTAGTATGACTAAATAACCCCGAATTTCCTACTTTTTTTTCACAGTGAGCAGCATCAAAATGTCTCCCTGAAAAACAAAGATGAAAACTCAAAACATATCTGATAAATATCTTGGCAAAAGAGCTGTAAAAAAATGATTTCACATGGGACACTGGAAGTACATCACCTATTAGGATAAACTTAGCTTTGGGATATAACACTGGTATTTGCCCTGTGACTTGTGAGAAAAAGCTCTTTTTAGCAGGTTAGTCAACAGGGGTGATTGCATGACATCTCAGTTTTGAGTAAGTTGGCCACTGTCTAAAATATTCATGCTTCTTTATTTATATTGAAATTATTTTTTGTTCTAGATTAGTGGCTCTCTTCTAAAGAGCCTCTTGATGAAAGTGAAAGAGAAGAGTGAAAAAGTTGGCTTACAGCTCAACATTCAAAAAACTAAGCTCATGACATCCAGTCCCACAACTTCATGGCAAACAGGTGGGGAAACAATGGAAACAGCGACAGACTTTATTTTCTTGGGCTCCAAAATCAATGCAGATGTGACTGCAGCCATGAAACTAAAAGACACTTGCTCCTTGAAAGAAAAGCTATGACTAACCTAGACAGCACATTAAAAAGCAGAGACATTACTTTGCCGATAAAGGTCTGTCTAGTCAAAGCTATCGGAGCAGGCAATGGCACCCCACTCCAGTGTTCTTGCCTGGAGAATCCCAGGGATGGGGGAGCCTGGTGAGCTGCCGTCTATGGGGTTGCACAGAGTCGGACACGACTGAAGTGACTTATCAGCAGCAGTCAAAGCTATGGTTTTTCCAGTAGTCGTGTATGGATGTGAGAGCTGGACCATAAAGAAAGCTAAGTGCCAAAGAATTGATGCTTTTGAACTATGGTGTTGGGGAAGACTCTTGAGAGTCCTTTGGACTGCAAGGAGATTAAACCAGTCCATCCTAAAGGAAAACAGTCCTGAATATTCACTGGAAGGACTGATGCTGAAGCTGAAACTCCAATACTTTGGCCACCTGATGCAAAGAACTGACTCATTTGAAAAGACCCTGATGCTGGGAAAGACTGAAGGTGGGAGAAGGGGACAACAGAGGATGAGATGGTTGGATGGCATCACCAACTTGATGTTTGAGTAAGCTCAAGTAGCTGGTGGTGGACAGGGAAGCTTGGCATGCTGCAGTCAATGGGGGTTGGAAAGAATCAGACATGACTGAGTGACTGAACTGAGTGGCTTGCTTACTTGGCCTTTACACTCTTAAAAATTGAGAACCCCAAAGAACATGTGTTTATGAGGATTATGCCTATCAACATTTATTGTATTAGAAATTAAAACCGAAAACAATGTAATACAGTCATACACTTCATTAACTGTCTGAGTGATGATGTCATCACATTCTGAGGAAACCCTGCTGTGTTCTTGTGAGAAAACATGAGTGGAAATGAACAACTGCTTATGCATCAGGAAAACAGTTCCGATGTGGAAACTTCTGTCTCCTTTTAGACAGAATGCTGATTATGAATTATTAAATGAAGCCAATTAGACCTTTAAAAAGAAAAATGGTTTTGACTTCACAGACCCCTTAAAATGATCTCCAGACCACATTTTGAGAAACTATTCTCAATAAATTATTGTTTTTCTCAGAAATGTCTAATTTCTAAGGCCAATCTTGATAAACTTAGATATCAAATTTGGTCAAAACATTCATCTGACAGCAATTTGCTTACTGGATGGAAATCAAAGTTAGGAATAGTTGGTTTAACAAATGACAGCATCAAGATTCAAAATAAATAAGATAATCAAGACGCCAGTCCCACTAGGCTGGATCACACGGTCAAAACATACAAGCAAATGAAAGTAAATGCAAATAAATGTAAAATTCCACACACACAAACTTAAAAAAAAATAATGAGAGAATAACAATTTTAACTTTAACTAACTAGAACACTTAATGAGTTAAGGTGCAGTGAGGCTGTGAGGAAACATGCTGCTAACACAACCTCTGTATAACTTCGCTGCAGTGGTCAGACCACAACCTGAATACTATGTACAGTCCTCAGCAGTGTATTTTCAAAGGGCTGGAAGGCAATAATAAGGACAACGTGTCTGGAAATGACATCATTTAGGCTACAAGTAAAGGATATGAAGATATTTAGCCTCAAAAAAAAAAAAAAGAAAAAGACTATGGTAGAATGTGGTGGTTATCTGAAGGTTTGTAAAGCGAAGAATAACGGGTAAAGGAAGGACTATTTGGCTCAACCTGAGAAAGACTATTCTGTGCGTTCTCCATCTATGGGGTCTGGGGCCCCAGTGCCCTGAGCGCCCTGTCTGTGGAGGTGCTGAAGCAGAGGCCTGACCCACTGCAGAAATGGACAGGTCACCAGGGGCATGCTCCAAGGCCAAGACCCTATGTGATTGCAACAGGCAGCTCAACGTGGCCGCAGAAGCCAAAAGCAACAGCTGTCTGAGGCCTCGCCCACCCAGAGGGAGAGAACTGTAGATCCTGTCTGGCTTCCTTACCTGGGCAGGGGCTCTGGGTACGTCACATCCAGCGCTGCCGCCTTAATGAGCCCGGTCTGAAGGGCTTCCACCAGGGCTTCTTGATCAACTAGCAGACCTGGGTGGATGAGATCCCTCCTCTGTAGGCCCAAGTTAGGCAGTGCTCTCTGGTTACACTGAAACACATCTTGATCTTGTCAGAAGTTTGACAAAAAGCATGTGAACTTCATTCTGCCAATCTATTCTCAGACACTGAGAGCCTGCCATGTGCCAGGCAGTGCACTAAGCCCTTCACAGACGCTGTCTTACTGACTCTGCTTACCCAGCAGAAGACAATACTCATTTTATAGGTGACATACTCAGCCAAAGTCATATACTTCTAACACATCCACCCAGATCTGAGCCCAGGTCTGTCCGGCCCTGAGCCTGGGCCCTCCACTTCACCACACCACCTCCCAACCACCAGAGGATTCCAGGAAGCAGCCCCCGGATAATAGTTTTATATACATGCTAAAAAACCAAGCAGCCACAAACATGAACCATAACTGCATTTCAAACATGAAATAGCAGGGCCTGCTTGAACAGCAGCTGAGAAGGCCCTTTCCCTCAAGCAGAGAAGTCCCCTTCCCACTGGTGGGCTGAGCTGCCCCACTGGTCAAGACAGCACCCAGCCTGCACATGCTGCTGGTGGAGACACCTAGCTCCAGGCCCTTCCTGGGGTGTTTGGTTTTCTAGAATCTTTGTCTCCAACCTCTGACATCACCAAAAGCACATAATGCACTGGTCGTTCCTGCTTGTCGACAGGGTATGAATTTTCGAGACCTTCAAGCACACTAGCTTGGCCCTGTGGGATTTCATGGCAAGCACTATTATCTGGGTTTAAAGATGAGAGATCCAGGTAGCTGCTGGTAGTGCCAGGTCTCACACGTCCTCTGGCCCCCAACCCCAAAGGCAAGTCGCCGGCAAGTGTGATGCCAGCACCAATCCTCACACGTGCTCACGTCCCCAGCATTGAGGACCCAGTTTTCTCCTTTACAAATGCTCCAGAGAACTTAGTTACAACACAGGACCTATGGCTCCCTGTACACAGACACACAAAGCTCTACGCAAATGTCAAATAACCAAACTAAGTGAGGCTCAGAAAATTCATGCCCCTCACTTTTGCTTGATAACACGTGGAAAGTCAAATTGTGATGGCCCTCCCAAGGAGATGCCCACACTGCGATATGAAATTCCCACAGAGGTTCAGCATTCTCATTCTTTATGTTACTAATTTGAGGCTCAAAATGATGTGAAGATAAAAATCAGAAATACCTCTAAATATAAAGTATAATCCCTTTAACGCACCACCCACAAGTCTAGTGGATTTTTCAAACCATTCAGGGAAAAGGTTGACTGGAAATGCTGAAAGAGTGGCCAGGGCTGGGGATCCTTCTGCACAGCCCTCCAGCCCACATACAGCTGGAGTGGGTACCTCTGCCAATGTTGATGAGGATGGCGGTGGGCTTCATTAACCTCAGCTCCCGCTTCCCGATCAGGCCCTGGGTCTGTGGCGTCAGGCTCACAGCCAACATCACAAAGTCTGACCACTGAAGGAGGTCATCCAGCCTCTCACAGTAAATGGCCCCAACAGCTTCCTCCTCCTCCAATTTTCTATGAAGGGAACAAGGGAGAAGACCATGTTCTCTGCTTAGAAATTCATCCATTTGCCCCAGGAAGGAGTTTCTGAGAGGGCTGCAGACTCAGTATGTCCCCCATGGGGCCAGACCCCATGTGGGTTCAGAGGTGGCTAGACCCTGAGCTCAGGGCTTACCCGTGGAAACCTGTGCCTCTGGGTGCTCTGAGCCCTGTGTCTGTGGCATTTCACACCAGACTGCAAGCCTCTTGTGGACAGGAACTTCCTCTCACTCAGCCCTGAGCCCCCAGAGGCTGGCACAGCCGATGGTGTCAGACATGCTTTCAGTGACATGAGACACTGCTGGATATGGGCAAACACATCAGAAACTCCAGAAAAAAACAACAAAATGGGAGAGGGTCGGGAGTGCCATGTGTTCAACAGAGAGCACGGACCCAAGGTTCTGGTGCAGGCAGCTTATGTGCTGTTTGGGGTTCAATCCTAGCTCCTGCTTGGCCCACCCCAGGCAGCTGATTACTCAACAAAAATGCCAAGCTCCAGAAGGTCTCAGCATCCTTGGTAGCCACTCCTGCCCTACAAATAAGCAATACAAAGCTGTATGGATTCTTTCTACACATCTTGGCCAGGGGACTGCCTGGAGGAAAGGAACAGCCAGCATGCCCAGCCACTATGAAGGCCCTGCTCGTATCACATGCCTGTCCCGAAGAGCCCTGGTCTCTGCATCAGCCCTTACCACACTGGGAGCTGTGACAGCTACTGAAGCCTCACCACTGTCCACTGTGTCCACATCGACTGAAGAGGGCGGTCCTAATGGAAGGTCTCCCAGGTCACCCTGCCTCTGTGAGTAGAAAGCTATTCCAGGGAACAGAAGCCGCTGAAAGGCTCTGAACAGCGCCCTTCTCCGGCTGGTCTGCAAATGGGCTGACGTTCAAGAACAGAGCGCAGCCCCTTGGGGGAGTGGAATGCCGGTGAGAAAAGCCAGGGCGTAGGCAGGAGGCATCAGTGAAGTGAGAGCAAACAGGCAGGTCTGAGACAGAATCAAAAGACCGGGCGCTGGGCCAGATGCTGCTCGTGGAGTATGAGGAGGATGGTTTCAGACCGAGCACTGCTGGGGGAAGCCCTGTGCCCTTGGGTTATGTGTATTAAAGTGTGGGCAGCATCTCCCATGGTCAGAAAGAATCAGTTTACAAATGAAAAAAGCACGTAACTGTAGGTGAGCCAAAATCTCTTTCCTCTGGTGAAATTTCTTCCATGAAGAGAAGCTTACCTGCCACATTTTTAGGGAATCATAAAAATGCTACAATCCATTCTTTGATCATCAACCCTGATTTTTGGAGACAGAATAAGGGAATCTAATAAAAAGTGAAGAAATAATATATTGAAGCCATACTGAAGTCAGTGATGATGTAAGTTCTGCTCAGTTAATTTCAAGTCCATTTTCTGAATTTTACCTGCGTTTCCTATTGTGATAGACAATCTTCATTTCAAATGCTCTGGCCCTTTGAGCAATCTTATAGCCAATGCTGCCCATGCCGATAATTCCCAGAGTGGCCCCAGTCACCTGTTGACCCATATAGTCTGTAGGAAAGTTCTCTGTATGTGGTGAAACAGCCAACTGATGACCTGAAATAAACAAGGTGCAGAGTGGGCAGTGTGGACAGCACCACACACAGAATCCCCACAACCCTCACGGGACCTCCTGACTGAAAGATGAGGTTGAAGGAAGCCCGAGGTGGACCCTGGGTGCTCAGGCATGTCTATACAACAGCAAAATGTTTCTGCAGGAAGAAGGATGGATCGGACAGCAGTTTCCTCATCACAAACCTGAGCCTCCTGGCCTAATGCTTTAAACGAGCAACTTCTTTCACATTAAGGGAGGACTTGTGGTTAAAATTTGTTGGTTCTGGTGTTTGTGTCTGTACGTTTGTGACTACATGTATGTGTATGTGACGGCATGTGTGTTTATATATGGCTTATGTGCATATGCAAGTGTGTATGTATGTGTGAGTGTGCACATGTGAACCAGCAATCAGAAGAGAACCAGCCTGGTTCTTGCCTCCTCTCCTCAAGCCGCTTCACCCCAGAGCTTCACCAGGATGACGGCCAAGTGCTGAATGCTGCGCTGTCCTTCCCAGAACACTCCCAGTGATGTCCAGTGTGTGGAGAGGTGGCGTCTCACCTATTCATGTGTGGGCCTTCACCCCAGGGTAGCAGGCTGACTGGCCAATGGACCACCCCAGGGCATTTCCCTAGTGGTGCTGAAATTACCTCACATGTACAGGTACCCCCATGGCACAGTGAGTAGAAGGTGGTGGAGGAAAAGACAGTGTTCAGACAGACCATGTGGACTGCATGTGTGCAGGTGCTGAGCCCGGCCCTGACTAGGCTGTAGCAACCAAGACTGGCTCCCGCCCCAGGGCCACCAAGTCCTGGACACAGTGTGAAGAGACCAGGGCCTTATCAGGTGTGATATTAAACATCTGTCATCTAATCTGGAAAACCAACATCTCCTGGCTGTTTACCTTCCACAACTCTCCGAGCTGCAGCAAGCAGCAAGGCCATCCCCAGGTCTGCTGTGGGGCTGGAGACAGCATGTGGTGTGTTGGCCACCTTCACACCAAAGCTGGCCACGAGCCCCAGGTCCAGGTGGTCCAGCCCTGCCCCTGCGCTGGCCACGATCTTCAAGGAGGGCAGGCTGTGCAGGAGCTCCTGGCTGACAGCCGGCCTTCCACACCAGATGTACACAGCTTGAATCTGGGGACCCAGCTGTGCTTTATTTTCCAAAAAGTCTTGCATGGTAATGAGATTAAAGTGTCTCTTCAGGTCTTCAGCATGATCTTCACATATACCATGTGGTCCTTCAAGATCAGACACCAGAACTCCAGGTAGGTCCTGATCACCCATGGCCTGCAGAAAGACAGATATAATTTCTGCTGTCAGAGCAGAGAGTTTTCAAGAGAACAACCTCTATGCTCTTCTACTATTCTTTAGATTTTCTGAACTATAAGACTGGAATTATTTCCTGGATGAATTCCTGTAAAGTCTGAACCAGAACAGACCAGGACTCTGAAGGTACCAACACCCCATCAGACCCACGTTCCTCCTATTGGACATGGGTCTTTATTTCTGCCCTTTGGCCGTAGCAGCTGCAGTAACTGATTTTTTTTTTACTGTGAAAGTAGAAGATATTTGTTATTGTCTGTCAAACGAATTAAATAATTTTTTATGTTCCTTGTTCCTAATTTAAAATAAGATTTTTTTTGAAACATTTTATAGCTTTCTTCCAAAAAGAAAACCAGCTGCTTTCAAGAGTTGAGGCTAATGAGTGCATTTTATCTTCGGGTCACAAACTTGGCTAAAAATGTTTAAAATGTGTTCAAAGTTCAGAGCATAGTTGGCTAAAAAAACAACTTCTTGGGGGCCTTCTCCGTTAGATATGGCTATGAAATGCTAAACCAAATAAGTAGGTTCCAACTTGGACTTAATTATTTCTTTTTTCCCTTCATAAAATAATTGCCTAGAAACAACTGTTTCTCACTGCTGTTCTACAAATGTCTCTGCCAACTCCAATGATAGAATTTCTTTCTCCAACTGAAGGAGTCTTAAAATATACAAGTCAAGCTGTGTCTAAGAAATGTGTAAGAGTTTCATTTTAACCTGTGGTTCATTGCAGTATGCCAGTAGCATGTCTGTGTAGTTTTGCCTTCTTCTTTTCCATTATGTATTTCAGAACAAAATAAAAAGCAAAATAAACAAACAGCGAAAGAGTAAAAAAAAAACTTGTGTTACTTCTTGGACTTTGAGTAAAAGATTAAAAGAGCTTCATTCAGGATAAGACTTTAGTTTTACAGAGAGCAGGCTCAATTCCTGCCTGCTTCAAGTTGGTTATGGAGCAATGACACACATCCATCATGCCATTACTGTCAGTGGGTGTACATAGTGAAAATCCAAGACCATCCACGTGACTTATAGCCTCTCCAAAGGTGAAGAGGAGATGAGAGTCGAAGTGGGGGGAGATGGCAGTAGTGGGGGGTGGAAGCGTTGGGCAGATTCAGGAGCTCACCCTGTCCCTGGGCTCTGTCCCTTGCTCCATAACTCCTTTCACCAGCACCAGCCTCTAACCATCTCCACTCACAGTCAGGCATCTAGCCAAGGAGCATGAGAGAGGAAGTGGGATCCCCATTAACTGCTTTCCTAGAAGGGAGCATGGATCCTACCTGCTGCTGACCCTGGTGCTCAGAGGGGCGGGCAGGATTGAAAGAGAGAACATTGGCTCCAGCACCGCTCTGCGGCTGATCGAAGGGCTCCCAGGCTTCCTGGGTTCTTGGTGAAACTGACATGATATCAGCAGGTGTGTTTTACAGCTGCGCCCTGAGATCACATCTCATTCTCCTCCGCTAATTTCTGCACACAGAGAGGTAAGTGGACTTGCCTCTAGCAGGCATCCTTGGATGCCCAGTATTGACATGATGGTTGGTTAGGACATTCTGACAATAAAGGAACTCACCACAAAGAAGGTGTATTGTTAGGCACCCACATTTTATCCAAGTCAAAAGATAAACCCATGGGTGAAATTTGGAAAAATAAAAAATTTTACAGCTTTGTTTTAAGAGAATGATAGTTCAGACATGTATATTTTCTAACTGCTATGTGCATGCTCCTTGCACTGTTTAATTTGAACTGCTAACATGGATTTAAAATTAGTTTTCTCCTTGCAAAATGATTGCTCAATTAAAAAATAAAAGACTTTGTATTAACTTTGCTGAAATTGCCTTCCACAGACCCAAGGCTTTAAACTCAGGATTTTCTTCTTTTAAAGCCTCTTTAAAACTGAGATCCAGAAAGAAAAATAAAGTAGAATGAGCTTCCAACCTCTTCTTTCAAGGAAAAGTAAGATGGACACGTGCATGGCACTCATGAGGGAGGTGCAGAGAAAGGCATGTAGATCCCTGGCCAGCCAGTGGCTGCCCAGCTGAACTCTGAGCCCAAAGCAGGGCAGGGCAGGGAGCACCAGGTGACCCAGGTGAGAGGACTTCAGGTCACAGAAGGGGCAAGGGTGGGGCCAGGAAGGGGGAGGGGAGTAAGAGAGAGCTTTAAAACTTAAAACCAAAAATGAAAATAAAAACCAACTGCAACCAAAAAAATATTTTTAGTTTTGGGAACAGAGAGAAAGAAACAAAGATGGGGTGCGGGCAGGAAGGAGGACAAAAAGCGGACCACAGGTGCTGGTTCAGGCCACTCGCCTAACTGTGATTCTCTCTAAAACTTGCTCTCCTCCAACGCAGAGTGAGGGGAACACACAGCCTTGCACCTGGTATTCTGCAAACATTATCTGGCCCAGATAATGAAAGAGAGCATTCAGAGCCTGCAGGACCGAGGGCAAGCCTTCAGTGAAGGGGGTTACTAATGTTCAAATCTGAAGAACAATTTAGACATCTAGCTAAGTGTCTAGAAACAAACTTACACCAAAAAGAGAGACTGAATTCATATAGCACAGTAAAATTTTTAAAAATGTTCTTAAAACTCTATTTCCTCACGAAGCTTCCTTGCAGTATTTGAAAGACGAGTCCAATACCCTCCCATCATCCTCACATCTCCAACATGCCAAGACTTGCTTCAAACTGGCACCCACTGACTTGTCTTCTCTCCCTGCCACTCTGTCCTCTGATCATCTCTCTGCTGCTGCTGCTAAGTCACTTCAGTCGTGTCCGACTCTTAGCGACCCCATGGACTGCAGCCTACCAGGCTCCACCGTCCATGGGATTTTCCAGGCAAGAGTACTGGAGTGGGGTGCCATTGCCTTCTCCGGATCCTCTCTCTAGTTCCTTTCAAAGTCTATTCTCATCTTGAAGGAGGAAACAGACAGAGCTGGACTCCATCTTACGCCACACTGCAAACATTAGGCTACACACATGGTCACCCTCCCAATGGACTCTGAACTTTGTGCCCGGTGTCTATAGAAATGGAATACCAATGGAAAACCAGATCCCCTCAGATAAAAGAGCCTCAGGACTTGGACTTGGACTCTCTGTTGCATAAAAGAATATGCTAATTATCTCTGTAACAGAACAAAGTCGTAAATTCCATTATGTTTATCGGGATATGACCACAGGCCTATTGATAAATGTCCACTGTTTAACTACCTAGACTTATGACACAAGAATCATGGGTTAACTTTGATCATCTCTCTCTTTTACCTTGTCCAGACTAGTTTCAAGGAATTTGGGGAGGTGGGTTTGATCAAATACACTTAGGGTATATAAGGTTTTCACAAAAACTGGCCAGGGTCGTTGGTTAAGAGGAGACTCTGCCTTGGGCCTGCCAGTGTAATAAACTGCACACCACTATCTGCATTGTCCTTCTGAGTTTGTTTCCCGGAACGCGTGGCTACCACAGTCTCACCTATGGAGCAGCTCTCTGCCTTTTCCATGGGGATGAAATCACAATTGTTTGTTCTCTGTCCTCTACAGAGCCCTGATTCTGCTCCAAAGAGGCTCAGAAAAACAGACTGGGGGAAAAAAAAAAAAGATCTCTGTAACGAAGAGTAGGGGATGCCATGTTTAGCCCCTCTGCTTTTTAAAATCATCCTTATGCTGATATTCTAGATTTGCTGCAAATCATCTATTCATGCATGATTAGATAAAGGGACCTGAAGATTAGGATATACCAAAAGGCATATCCTTGAGTGTGTGTTTGCCATTTCATTTCGCTTAATGAAAACTGCACTGTTTACACCCTTGGTGTGAGGTTTCTCCAGTCACCAGGTTATCAACAAATCGAATGCAACTTAAAACCAACACTGTCACAATGTGTCTCAGCAAAAAACGGTTGCTTCCCTCCTAAGAAATGGTTTGTCAGGGCTTGCTAAATATCAGAGAAAAGAAAGGCAAGATTAAAAAATTAAAATTTGACTAATGTAGGGAATAAACTGTAAAATCTGATGTGGGTACCTGAATCTTATTCATTTAAAGCTTAATCTGCCAACTGCCTAGAGTTTAGAAAAAAAGTACATACCTGTCCAAAATGACCTTGAGAATCTCTGAAGCCACCTTAAGTCTTCTCTGGAATAAGGGAGGTAAAAATAACAGCACTGGAGTTTCCTTAATAAATTCTTCAGGATTGTGCCCTGGGGGCCCAGAAGGGTCTTAGGAGACTAATGCTGCCCACCTGCCCCATGTGAAGTCCAAGGTCAGTCATGTCTATGCAGCAGAGCTCGATCCAGTCTCCCCCAACATCGCAACATTCTAAGGGTACATTTACCTTTTAAAAAGACTCCAGATTTAAGGGACGTTCCAGCCAACCCAACCTCCCAGGCAAAACCTGGTCAGTGAAGACTCAGGTCAAAGAGCGCAAAGCCCCGCCCCTCCCCTCCGGAGCCAGCCCCAGCCTTGCCCCGCCCCGCCCCCGTCCCGGCGCCCCGCCCCACCCCACCCCAAAGCCCACAACCAGCTCCTCTGCGAGCCCTGCCCCATCCAACTAGGCCGAGCCCGCACTTCCAGCATTAGGTCCAGAGGCCGAGAACTCTGGGAGAAGCCGCCTGAAGGGCAAATGGCGCCTCCTGCAGGAGCAGAGTCTAGATGATAGAGTGTGGGGCCTGTCCGGTGCGGGAGGTTGCAGGCCAGTCTCAGCGTGAGAAGTGTGAAAATCAACACGCAGAAACCTCACTTAAGATAGACTTGGGAAGCCAGAAGGGATAGTGCTGGGCACCACTCTCCCTTGATTGGAGACCCAGCAGGAAGAAGGGCACAACCTCACTGCCTACAAGGAAGGAAACCGTCCTCCCAGTCTGGAAGCAACCCAGCTAATAGGAAGCCTCTACTTCCAAATCCAGGTTCCCTCCAATGGACTCTTTATTACAAGCCATGCCCAGCTCCCCCTTTGTTGTTCAGTCGCTCAGTCGTGTCTGACTCTGCGGCCTCACGGACTGCAGCATGTCAGGCTGCACCGTCCTTCACCATCTCCCAGGGTTTGCTCAAACTCATGTCCATTGAGTCGGTGATGCCATCCAACCATCTTGACCTCTGTCCTCCCCTGCTCCTCCAGCCTTCAATCTTTCCCAGCAAAAGAGTCTTTTCCAATGAACCTGCTCTTCTCATCAGGTGGTCAAAGTATAGGAGCTTCAGCATCAGTCCTTCCAATGAATATTCAGGGTTGATTTCCTTTAGAATTGATTTCCTTTAGAATTTGATCTCCTTGCAGTCTAAGGGACTCTCAAGAGTCTTCTCCAACACCACAGTTCAAAAGCATCAATTCTTCAGCACTCAACCTTCTTTATGGTCTTAACTCTCACATCAGTACACGACTACTGGAAAAACCGTATCTTTGACTATAGGGACCTTTGTCAACAAAGTAATGTCTCTGCTTTTTAATAACGCTGCCTAGGTTTGTCATAGCTTTTCTTCCAAGGAGCAAGTGTCTTTTAATTTCATGGCTGCAGTTGCTGTCCGCAGTGATTTTGGAGCTCAAGGAAATAATGTCTGTCATAGTTTCCATTGTTTCCCCATCTATTTGCCATGAAGTGACGGGACTGAATGCCATGATCTTAGTTTCTTGAATGTTCTGAGTATTAAGCCAGCTTCTTCATTCCTCTTTCACCTTCATCTCTCCCTTCTCCTCTATAAAAGAGATTCTTCTCTTTTGTTCTCTGGACTTGTCTTTTGCCATTGATTGCCTGTTTTAAATCGCAGATTTTGCTATTCCTGAATAAACCCATTTTGCAAGGCAATGCTTTCTCAAGAGCCTTTTTATGACCTAGAGATAGAATAGTAAAACATTACGTCCTCTTTCAGTCTCCACTCTATTCTACTCTACTAAAACTCTACTCTCCTCTTTCAGTTTCAGGCAGTTCTAAGAAGTTTCCTACCTTAGCTGTTATTTATTCTTGCTATTAGTCTAGTGTACATTTATCTTCAACTTGGGGCCTCTGCTGAAATTTGAGAGAAAGTCTCACTTTAACATTGTCTTACACTTGATTTAAAACATTTCTTCTCTTAAAAATGCAAATCCTTCTAGAAGAGTAATAAGGCTCTTCAATAATTTTTTATTAGTAACAATTAGTTCTGTCAAACTGCCTTCTTTTCAACTCAAGACAGTTGCTCCACAGGAATGAGGGCTCTGTTTGGCCATGTGTATCCTTTCCCAATTAGGAGACATAGGAACATCTTTTCCCACTAAACATCTGTCTTGCCCTTTCTTGAGAATTCCAGACTGCGTTTTTTAATGCTTATGTTTAGTCATTTTTAAAATGAAGAATTCAGTTTCTAAAGATAAAATATAATTCAAGATGTCTGATTAACTCAGAGATGATTTAGCCTATTTATTTCCATCTTCTTAATGATTAGATATTTTTAGAGGAAATGAAAGGAGAAATGGAGAGCTTTGGTCAAATAATCGATTTTTCTTGGCTGGACTAGTGACTTATCAACTCATTCCATGAGGCCCCTGAGAGGGTAACAGGCAGGAAGGCCAGGGGTCTCCAAATGGAGAAAATAGCCTGCAAGTGTCAGACATTTTTCTCTCTCTTAAGCGGCAGGAGGAAGCAAACTAGCGATTATTTTTTCCTTCTCTATTCAAATTTAAAAAGAGGTTTCTCTTAAAATACTGTGTTGCCATAATGACACCTGGTTTCACCTGAAGTTAACCAATGCCTTTTCCTTATGGAAATGTTTGTCTTAAGCTATGCTAATGTACTATGCATTTACCCCAAACTCTGTCTTCAAGTCGGTTCAGCCTCTTGGCTCAGAACCTACTTGACAAACTAGTATGTTATACTCAGATATTGTTCCCCTAATCTATGTAAACAAAACTATTTGTATGGTGATCGGCCCTTCTTCAAGATTCAAGTTAATCATTCTATGGCCCAGGATGAACCAGTTGGTGCCAAGATTATCCCAAAATGCATGTTATGGGTGAGGGGCCTGGTGCCATTCTGAGTTTTAAGACATTCCTTTCTTTCATTAACAGACTGCTAGTGACTATATAACATCCAGCTGAAGACTAGCAGGGGGGTACTCTTTCTGCCCCCTTCTGATGCCTATGTCAGAAGCTTTGTCTATCTCCTTTATACTTTAATAAAACTTTATTACACAAAAGCTCTGAGTGATCAAGCCTCGTCTCTGGCCCCGGATTGAATTCTTCTCCTCCAGGGGCCAAGAATCCCAGCGTCTTTGCGTGATTCAACAACAACCTTTCATCTTGGGGGCTCATCCGGGATCCTTCAGGACAAGGTAAGGATGCTTGGAGCTTTAGTTCTTTGTTCTCTTAGCGAACACCTGCTGTGCTTTACTAACGCTACCATGTGCTTGTGAGAATGAATGACATGCCCTGCGTGAAGCAAGTGAGGAGCCCTGCTCTGCGGTTCCACCGTGATCTCATACGGCTTATGGCAGAAACCTGTCAGGGGTTTATACCAACCTGCCAATCCCAAGAGGCACCCAATGTCTCCTTCGGGAACCGACCAGAAATGGGCAAAGCGTGTGGACCGAACTCTCCTTTCTCGGTCAATCTTTTTGGTCTCTTTGACCATTTCATAACTCCTTGGGAATTAGCAGTACTAACCTAATCTATCGGATCATAGACTTTCAAGGGACTTGTGATCTATACCGTTACTGTGTACTGTGGCTTAGGTCCCAAACTTGGATTGGCAATCAAGAAAGTGCCTAGCCTCACTAAGAATTGGAAGTTCAGAAACTAGATGGATCTCTAGCTCCAAAAACATCTCAGAGGTTAAAGGTTACTCAGATTGGGACTACAATGGGTTTTTTTCCTTTGGTAACACTGGCTCTTAGTGGACCAGAGGAGGCTCTTATACTGGTGTGGTGATGCTTGGAAAGAACATCTCAGCTTTATGTTCATATCGGTCTTATTGTGGTCAGGAATATACTCAGGGTTGTGCATAGGCACTCAGGTGATGACTGTTTCCCCCAGCAGTCTTAGCTTGGGAGGCATTCCAGAAGGTTACTCTGATTCACCCCGGGTAACATCAGAGGCAAGCAAGGTTAATGGTGAAGAGCTGGACGTCAGGTAGAGATGCTATCAGGTCTACCCCTGGTACATCCTCACCCCATCTCGGTGGTAGAACCAGGAGGGACGAGGACGGCGCCTGCGTCGGTAAGGGACAGACTAAGTCCAACCAGGAAGGAAAAGCTTTTGGTGTAAAGTCTGTCTACACCCCCATCTAGAGCAGGGAGGGACGCCTCTGGTAGAAAAATGGTGCTGATCGCTTTTTTTCTCTCTTACAGATGGGAGCTAACAATTCTGGCCCCACTCCTTTGAACTGTATCCTGAAAAAATTGGGATAGATTTGATCCCCAAGGCTTAAAGAAGACACACCTGGTCTTCCAATGTGATACTGCATGGCCACGGTATCCATTGGAGGACGACGAATGGTGGCCAGTTGGAGGGTCTCTTAAGTATAATACTGTTTTACAATTAGACTGGTTCTGTAAAGAACAAGAAAAAGTGATCTTAAAAGATTTCTCACTCAGTCGGCTCCAGATATCCGCCGTAAGCTATTAAAATGGGCGTATGGACCAAATCAGTCTTTAGATACTCTGTTACAACTGGCTCAGACAGTCTATCATGGTAGGGAATATGAGGAAAAGAAAGAAAGGCAAAAAAAGACAATGGAAAAGGTGGAAGCCTTTGCAATGGCTAAGAAAAACTTTCTTAAACAGCCTGAGAAAGATGCCCAGAGGGACCTAGGTGAAAAGGGATGGGCTTGCTATTACTGTGGAAAGGAGAGGCACCTCAAGAGGGATTGCCCTCAGGCATCTAAGCCGCCCCTGGCTCCATGTCTGGTCTGCAAAGGACCACACTGGAAGAGAGACTGCCCCCAGAGGCATAGGTCTCCAGAGTTGGACTCTCAAGACAATCAGGACTGAAGGTGCCCTGGGGTCCCCACACAAGCTCCTGTCCTAATTACACCTGAGGAACCCCAGGTATTACTAATTGTGGGGGTCCAATCCGTCGATTTCCTTTTAGATATTGGGGCAACTTACTGTGTGCTTACTGAAGCCCCTGGCCCACTTTCTTCCCGATCCGCTTCCGTAATGGGACTATCTGGACGAGCCAAAAGGTATTATTTCTGTTATTCTTTATCTTGCAACTGGGATTCTGTGCTATTTTCACACGAGTTTCTGATCGTGCCAGAATCTCCCTCACCCTTTTGGGGAGGGATACACTGAGCAGGGTCTATGTCTCTGTTTTCATGAATATGGAGCCCTCCATTTCTCTCCCTTTAGCTGAACAAAATATAAATCCTAGAATATGGGCTGATGGAAAATCTGTGGGTCAAGCACAAAATGCTATTCCTGTAGTTGTCAAACTCAAAGACCCTCACTTATTTCCACATAAGAAGCAGTATCCACTGAAACCTGAGGTTAAGGAAGGGTTAAAATCCATCATCAAAAATTTAAAGGAGCAGGGACTACTAATTCCCTGTAACAGTCCTTGCAACACTCCTATTTAGGGTATAAAGAAATCAAATGGTAAATGGAGACTAGTTCAAGATTTACGTATAATAAACGAGGCTGTAGTTCCTTTACACCCTGTGGTGCCTAATCCTTATACTCTATGGTCTGAAATTCCTGAAGGAGCCAAATATTTCTCAGTAATTGATTTGAAAGATGCCTTCTATTCAGTGCCTTTGGTGAAAGAAAGTCAATTTCTATTTGCCTTTGAAGACCCTACGCATCCAGCTTCTCAGTTAATCTGGACAGTTTTGCCCCAGGGATTTCGTGACTGTCCTCACTTATTTGGACAAAGTTTGTCACTGGATCTACAAAACTTTAATAGCTCTAAAGCGGTGGTGTTAAAATATGTAGATGATATTTTGCTCTGTGCTGAGACAGAGGAAGCTTGTTTGGGAGCCTCAGAAGATTTCTTAAACTTTCTGGCAGGCTGTGGTTACAAGGCATCAAGAGAAAAGGCTCAGCTGTGTCAACAATCGGTTTGATAGCCCGGCCTAACCTTATCAGAAGGGACTAGGGCCATAGGCCCTGAGAGAATTAAACCTATACTAAATCACCCCCTACCTATGACTTTAAGACAATTGAGAGGATTTTGGGGAATCACAGGTTACTGTTGCATTTGGATTCCGGGTTATGGAGAACTTGCCTGGTCTTTATATAAACTTATAGCTGAAACTCAACAGGCCCAAACTGACAAATTGGTTTGGTCTCCAGAAACTCTAAAGGCTTTTAAGGTTCTTCAGACTGCTTTCCTGCAAGCTCCAGCTCTGAGCTTGCCCACAGGGTCAGAATTTAATTTGTTTGTCACTGAAAGAAAAGGTATGACCTTGGGAGTTTTGACACAAACCCGAGGGCCTCACCAGCAACCTATTGCTTATCTAAGCAGAGAATTAGATGTAATTTCACGTGGGTGGCCCCACTGCCTAAGAGTAATTGTGGCAGCAGCTTTATTAACACCTGAAGCTTTAAAAATAATTAATGGACGAAAACTTACTGTACTGACTTCTCATGATGTGAGTGGAATCTTAAATTCTAAGGTTAATATTTGGATGACAGACAGTAGGCTTCCTAAATATCAGTCATTGTTGTTAGAAAGACCTGTAACTAAGCTCAGAGTTTGTGGAAATTTAAAGCCTGCCACTTTCCTTCCTGAAAAGGAAAATGAAACACCCGATCACAGTTGTTCCCAATTCCTAACTATGCAGCTCGGGAGGATCTAATGGATACCCCATTAGAAAATCCTGACATGGAAATATTTACAGATGGCAGTTCTTTTGTTCGGGATGGAAAGCGTAAAGCAGGTTACGCCATGGTGACTGCTGAACAGGTTTTGGAAGAAAAATCTCTCCCCCAGGGAACCAGTGCTCAGTTAGCAGAGCTTGTGGCTCTCACCCGAGCTCTAGAGTTAAGCAAAGGGCAGCGGGTAAAATCTACACAGATTCTAAGTATGCTTATTTGACTTTACATGTTCATGCTGCAATATGGAAAGAAAGTTTAAAACAGCAACAGGAAAACCTATTAAGCATTTCAGAGAGATCAAGAGACTTTTAACTGCTATATATTGTCCTAAAGAAGTAGCTGTTATGCATTGAAAAGGGCACAACAGGGATGGGAGTAAAGTAGCCAAAGGTAATCAGTTGGCTGACGGTCAAGCCAGAAAAGCGACACTTTATGAAACCCCTTCACTGCAGACACCTTTGATCCGGACAGGTCCTGTAGAACAGAAAAAACCACAACATACTGAGGAAGAATTAGAAAGATACGAAAAAAGAGGAACAAAGATTACTGATAAAGGATGGTTACAGTCCGAGGATGGACGATTAATAATTCCTGAAAATGCTCAGTAGAAAATTCTTAAGGATTCACATCAGAGTTTTCATTTGGGTTGCAGAGAGTACTTACTAAATGGCTTCTCATTTGTTTGAAGTAAAAATGTAATAAAAACTTAAAAAAAATATTATCAAAAGGTGTGAGGTTTGTCAGAAAAATAACCCAAAGACTGAAAAGCTAGCAAAATCTGGATTACAACGAAGTGGGAAGTATCCTGGAGAGGACTGGGAAATTGATTTTACTCATATGCCAAAAGCCAATGGATATTCTTGCTTACAAGTTTGGGTAGATACTTTTACTGGATGGATTGAGGCTTTTCCCTGTCATAGTGAACAGGATAAGGAGGTTATAAAGATTTTAATCCATGAAATTATCCCCAGGTTTGGGCTGCCACAGAGCCTTCAGAGTGACAGTGGCTCCACCTTTAAAGCTGCTGTAACTCAGAGGGGTATCTAAAACTCTAGGAATAGAATATCACTTACACTGTTCCTGGAGACCCCAATCCTCAGGAAAGGTTGAAAAAGGTAATGACATTATCAAAAGACATTTGCGAAAATTAACTCAAGAGACGAAGGACAATTGGATTAAAGTCCTACCCATAGCTTTAATGAGGGCTTGAACTGCCCCAAAAAAGGAGGGACCGTCCCCCTTTAAATGCATTTATGGAAGGCCTTTACGCACAGACATTCTTATAGACCCCAAAGCCTTGGAATTAACTAGTTATGTAACTCAGCTCTCAGCTTTTCAACAGGCATTAACAGAACTCCGGGAGACGACTCCTGACCCAGCCTCTGAGTCAAGCAAGCCTCTATTTGAGCCAGGAACCGAGGCCCTCATAAAAACATTGGGATCTGAGGGCCCATCCCTCGAGCCCCTCTGGGAAGGCCCTTACCAGGTTATTCTTTCTTTTCCCACAGTTGTCAAAGTGCCAGGAATTGATTCGTGGGTACATCACACTCAAGTTAAGAGGTGGCACCCTGACCAAAACTAAGTGACTTCATTTTATGTCTTGACTTTCTACGCTCTGACTTTGTACTTTTCAGATAGGCCTGAAAATCTACGTGAGCCTACTTCTGCTGACTCCAAAAATCCTGAGTGTGCCGTTTGATCCTCAAGACAATGCCTTCCTGTCCTGGGTTCACTCCTATGCTGCATTCCACAATCGGTCTAACTGCTGGGTCTGTGGAACACTCCCCTCTTCATCAGTGGAAGGCTTCCCATGGTGGACATCTCCACTTTAAGGAAAAGACTTTCTCCAAGTCTGTGAATAAGTCTGTGAATACCTTCGACAACAATCACATGTGATGCCTCTTCATCTGATGACATCTACCAACCCTAAAATGGACTGGTGCAACACGTTGCACTTTAACTATGGACATAATGTGACTTTTAATTTTGATTTTAACTTGTTTTAATGACTATGTTACCTTACATCTGTAACTGTGTAACTAGATTTGTTTCTAGCCACATAAAAGCTTTTAAGTTACAAATGGTTGCTCAAAATCCTGCTACTGCTGCACCTTCCTCCAACTACTATTTGGGGCCCCTGGATCAGATATCCTCAATATGAGAATTAGGAGAATATGTTGCCTCACCAATTTAGGGACAACGCTCCTTGTCAGCTCGGAAGCAGTTATGAACGAGAACAACGCCCCTTTTCCCTAGGCAACATAATTCTCCTAAAAGAAAAGGGGGGAATGAGAGGGTAACAGGCAGGAAGGCCAGGGGTCTCCAATGGAGAAAATAGCCTGCAAGTGTCAGACATTTTTCTCTCTCTTAAGCAGCAGGAGGAAACAAACTAGCGATTATTTTTTCCTTCTCTATTCAAATTTAAAAAGAGGTTTCTCTTAAAATACTGTGTTGCCATAATGACACCTGGTTTCACCTGAAGTTAACCAATGCCTTTTCCTTATGGAAATGTTTGTCTTAAGCTATGCTAATGTACTATGCATTTACCCCAAACTCTGTCTTCAAGTCGGTTCAGCCTCTTGGCTCAGAACCTACTTGACAAACTAGTATGTTATACTCAGATATTGTTCCCCTAATCTATGTAAACAAAACTATTTGTATGGTGATCGGCCCTTCTTCAAGATTCAAGTTAATCATTCTATGGCCCAGGATGAACCAGTTGGTGCCAAGATTATCCCAAAATGCATGTTATGGGTGAGGGGCCTGGTGCCATTCTGAGTTTTAAGACATTCCTTTCTTTCATTAACAGACTGCTAGTGACTATATAACATCCAGCTGAAGACTAGCAGGGGGGTACTCTTTCTGCCCCCTTCTGATGCCTATGTCAGAAGCTTTGTCTATCTCCTTTATACTTTAATAAAACTTTATTACACAAAAGCTCTGAGTGATCAAGCCTCGTCTCTGGCCCCGGATTGAATTCTTCTCCTCCAGGGGCCAAGAATCCCAGCGTCTTTGTGTGATTCAGCAACAACCTTTCACCCCTATACCGAAATCAGACAAAGATACTGCAAGAAAACTACAGACCAATATCCTTTGTGAGTTATAGACACAAAACCTTCAATAAAATACTAGCAAACCAAATTCAGCAACATATTTTGAAAAACTACTGAGACCAAATAGGACTTAGCTTCCCTGGTGGCTCAGAAGATAAAAGAATCTGCCTGCAATGCAGGAGACCTATGTTCAATCCCTGGGTCAGAAAGATCCCCTGGAGAAGGAAATGGCAACCCAGTCCCCTATTCTTGCCTGGGAAATCCCACAGACAGAGGAGCCTGGAGGGCTACAGTACATGGGTCGCAAAGTGTTGGACACGACTGAGTTGTTCAGTTGCCCAGTCATGTCTGACTCTTCATGACCCCATGGACTGCAGATGCCAGGCCTCCCTGTCCCTCACCATCTCCCAGAGTTTGCCCAAGTTGATGTTCACTGCACTGGTGATGCCATCCAGCAATCTCATTCTCTGACACCCTCTTCTTCTGCCCTCAATCTTTCCCAGCATCAGGGACTTTTCCAATAGTTTCCTGTTCATATCAGGTGACCAAAATACTGGAGCATCAGCTGCAGCATCAGTCCTTCCAGTGAATATTCAGGGTTTGTCTCCCTTAAGATTGCCTGGTTTGATCTCCATGCTGTCCAAGGGACTTTCAGGAATCTTCTCAAGCACCATAGTTCAAAAGCATCAATTCTTCGGTGTTCTGCTTTCTTTACAGTCCAGGTCTCACAGGTCTTCTCACATGGGAAGACCATAGCCTTGACTATACGGACCTTTGCCAGCAGAGTAGTGTCTCTGCTCTTCAACACATTGTCTAGCTTTCTCATTGCTTTCCTGCCAAGAAGCAATTGTCTTCTGATTTCATGGCTTCAGTCACCATCCACAGTGACTTTGGAGCCCCAGAAGAGGAAATCTGTCACTACTTCCACCTTTTCCCCCCCTCTATTTGCCATGGAGTAATGGGGCCAGATGCCATGATCTTAGTTTTTTTAACTAAGCCAGCTTTTTTAGTCTAGCTTAGTTTAGCTTTTTTCAGTTTAGTTTTTTCAGTCTGAAGCCGGCTCTTTCACTCTCCTCCTTCACCCTAATCAAGAAGCTCTTTAGTTCCTCTTTGCTTTCTGCCGTTAGAGTGGCAACATCTGCATATCTGAGGTTGTTGATGTTTCTCCTGCTTATCTTGATTCCAGCTTGTAACTCATCCAGCCCAGGCATTTCTCATGATGTGCTCAGCATATAGGTTAAACAATCCTATAGACAGAGAAGCCTGGCGGGCTACAGTGCATGGGGTTGCAAAGAGTCAGACATGACTGAGAGACTAATACTAGTACTTAAATAAGATTTATTCTAGGAATGCAAGGTTGGTTTCAGTTCAGTTGCTCAGTCACGTGTGACTCTTTGCGAACCCAAAGACTGCAGCACACCTCCCAGGCCTCCCTGTCCATCACCAACTCCTGGAGCTTGCTCAAACTCATGTCCGTTGAGTCAGTGATGCCATCCAATCTTCTCATCCTCTATCATCCCCTTCTCCTCCAGCCTTCAATCTTTCCCAGAGTTAGGGTCTTTTCCAATGAGTCCGTTATTCATATCAGGTGGCCAAAGTATTGGAGTTTCACCTTCAGCATCAGTCCTTCCAATGAATACTCAGGACTGATTTCCTTTAGGATGGACTGGTTGGATCTCCTTGCAGTCCAAGGGACTCTCAAGAGTCTCCTCCAACACGACAGGTCAAAAGCATCAATTTTTCAGCACTCAGCTTTCTTTACAGTCCAACTCTCACATCCATACATGACTACCGGAAAAACCATAGCTTTGACTACATGGACTTTGTCAGCAAAGTAATGTCTCTGCTTTTTAATATGCTATCTAGGTTGGTCATAACTTTTCTTTCAAGGAGTAAGCGTCTTTTAATTTCATGGCTGCAGTCACCATCTGCAGTGATATTGGAGCCGAAAAAAATAGTCTGTCAATGTTTCCATTGTTTCCCCATCTATTTGCCATGAAGTGATGGGACCAGATGCCATGATCTTACTTTTCTGAATGTTGAGTTTTTAGCCAACTTTTTCAGTCTATTCTTTCAAAACTTTTATCAAGAGGCTCTTTAGTTCTTCTTCACTTTCTGCCATAAGGGTGGTGTCATCGGGATACCTGAGGTTATTGATATTTCTCCCAGCAATCTTGATTCCAGCTTGCGGTTCATCTAGCCCAGCATAGCACGTGATGTACTCTGCATATAAGTTAAATAAGCAGGGTGACAATATACAGCCTTGACGTACTCCTTTCCTGATTTGGAACCAGTCTGTTGTTCCATGTCCATTTCTAATTGTTGCTTCTTGACCTGCATACAGATTTCTCAGGATGCAGATAAGATTGGTTTAACATATAAAAATCAGTGTAGTACACCATATTAGCAGAATAAAGTACAAAACCCATATGATCATCTCAATAGAAAAAGCACTTGGAAAAACCAAACAGCATTTCATGATTAAAACAAACAGGGCTTCCCTGCTGGTCCAGTGGTTAAGAATTTACCTTGCAATATAAGGGACACCACTTAGAGCCCTGCTCTGGGAAGATCCCACCTGCCACAGGGCAACAGGGCCCGTGTGCTGCAACTACTGAAGCCTGCGAACCCTAGAGTCCATGCTCCACAACGCGAGAAGCTATAACAACTAGAGGCCTATGCACCACAACTACAGAAAGCCTGTGCATGGCAACAATGATGCAATGCATCCAAAATGAATAAATACTAAAAAATAAACAACCACGCAACAAAGTAGGAATAGAAATGAATTTCCTTAACCTCATAAAGGGCATCTGTGAAAAACCCACAGTAAACATGATATTGAATAGTGAAAGTCTGAATTCTTACCTCCTAGGATAAGGAACAAGACAAAATGTCTACTCCTGCCACTTCTATTTTACACTGTACTAGATGTTTTAGCCAGGGCAGTTAGACAACGAAGAAATAAAAAGCATCTAGATTGGAAGGGAATAAATAAACTGTCCCTGTTTGCAGATGACATGATCTTATATGCAGAATATCTCAAGGAATCCACTAAAAAAACCATTCAAAATAATAAATGATTTAGCAAGGTTGCAGAGTATGTGTTAAGTCACTTCACACATCTCTGACTCTTTGCAACCCTACGGACTGTAGCCCACCAAGCTTCTCTGTCCATGGGATTCTCAAGATAAGAATACTGGAGTGGGTTGCCATGCCCTCCTCCAGGGGATCTTCCGACCCAAGGATCAGATCCACATCTCTTATGTCTCCTGCATTGGTAGGCAGGTACTTTACCACAAGCACCACCTGGGAAGCCCAAAGAGTACAAGATCACTATACAAAAATCAACTGTAATTTGTAATGTATAGAAATATCAAACCACTATGTTATGCACCAGGAACCAACATAGTGTTGTGGGTCAATTATGCTTCAAAAAACAAAAAATTCACAGAAAAAGAGAAGATTTGTGCTTTACTATAGGTGGGGGGATGAGGGAAGGAGAACTATAAGAAGGTGGTCAAAAGGTACACATTTTCTGTTTTAAGTAAGTGGGCTGAGCTTTGCTGAGCACTGAAGAATTGATGCTTTTGACCTGTGGTGTTGGAGGAGACTCTTGAGAGTCCCTTGGACTGCAAGGAGATCAAACCAGTCAATCCTAAAGGAAATAAATCCTGAATATTCATTGGAAGGACTGATGCTGAAGCTGAAGCTCCAATACTTTGGCTACCTGATGCGAAGAACTGATTCATTGGAAAAGACCTGATGCTGGGAAATATTGAAGGCTGGAGAAGGGGACGACAGAGAATGAGATGGTTGGATGGCATCACCAACTCAACAGATTTGAGTTTGAGTAAACTCCGGGAGTTGGTGATGGACAGGGAGGCCTGGCGTGCTGCAGTCCACGGGGTTGCAAAGAGTCAGACAAAACTGAGTGACTGAACTGAACTGAACTGAAGTAAGTGAGGCTTCCCTGGTGGTTCAGTGGTAAAGAATCCACCTGCCAATGCTGGAGACACAAGCTCGTTCCCTGGTCCAGGAAGATCCGTCATGCCTGGGACAACTAAGCCCATATGCCACAACTACTGAGCTTGTGTTCTGGAGTCCTGGAGCCACACCCACTCCATCCCAAACCACTGAGACTGTGTTCTGGAGTCCTGGAGCTGTGTCTACTGAAGCCCAAACGCTCCAGAGCCTGTGCTCCACAACAGGAGAAGGTGCTGCAATGCGAAGCCCATACGCCACAACTAGAGTGGCCCCTCCTTGCCACAACTGAAGAAAAGCCTATGCAGCAACAAGGATCTAGCATAGCCAAATAAATAAATAAAACTGCATAACAAGGATTAAAAAGTACTACAGATGTACAATATGATTAATATAATAAACACAGCTATAAATTATATATGAAGGTTGTTAAGAGTGTAAATACTAAGAGGTCTCATCAGGGGAAAATATTTTTTCTTTCTTTTCTTTTTTATCTATATAAGATAATGGATTGTCACCAACCTTACTGTGATAATCATTTCATGATGTACACAAGTCAAATCATTATGCTGTACACTTTAAACTTATACAATGCTGTATGTCAGTTACAGCTCAATAAAACTGGAATAACAAATAAAACCAAATGATAAAATCTATTTCTATACATTGATTATGAATAACCTGAAAATATTTAAAATAACAATTCCATTTAAATAGCATCAAAAGGAATAAAATATTTAGGAACAAAATTAATAAACAGTGCAAGACATGAATAGTGGTAACTATAAAAATCATAGAAATTAAAGAAGGCCTATATAATGGAAAGATATCCCATATTCATGGATTGGAAGACTTAATACTATTAAGATGGCAATATTCCCTAAATAGGTGTACAAATTCAACAAAATTCCTATCAAAATCCCAGGAGTGTGTGTGTTTCTTTTTGTTTTTGCAGAAATTGATAAACTAATCCTAAAGATTATATGGAAATGCAAGGGACCCAGAATGGCCAAGCCAGTCTTAACAAGGAACAGAATAGAAGGACTAACACTTCCTGATTTCACAGCTTATTACAAAGCTATGCTAATCAAGACAGTCTGGTACGACATAAGGCTAGACATACACATCATTGGAATAGACTTGAGACTACAGAAATAAATCCTTATATTTAAAGTCAACTGATTTTCAACAAGAGTGTCAAGGCAACTTGATGGTGAAAAAAAAATCTTTCCAATAGATGGTTCTGTGACACCTGGATATCCACATACAAAAGAACGGAGTTGTCAATCCCAGGTTGGTGAACTAAGATCCCACAAGCCACATGGAATGGCAAAAACAAAACAAAAAATCAAAAGAGTGGATTTGGATACCTACCTAACACCATACACAAAAACTTATTCAAAATGACCACAAACCTAAAAGGAAAAGTTAAAACTGTAAAACTTATGGAGAAAGAGTAGTACATATTCCTGGTCTTGAGTTAGGCAATGGTTTCTTAGATATGACACTCAAAGCACAAGCAACAGAGTGAAAAGAAGATACATTGGACTTCTTCAAAATTTTCAAGTTTTATGCTGCAACCAATACCAATAAAAAGTGAAAATTCAATCTACAAAGTGGGAGGTAATATTTTCACATCATATATCTGATGAGAGATTTCTATCCAGAATGTACAAAGAACTCCTGTAACTCAATAGTAAAAAGACAACTAATCCATTTTTAGTGACCAAAGGATATAAACAGACATTTCTCCAAATGGCCAACAAGTATATTAAAAGATGCTCTATAGCACTAACCATCAGGGAAAGTTTTGATGTAATAAAACATCACAACTAGCAGGATATCATTCCAAAAAAACAGCTACAAAAACACACAAATAACAAGAGACAAAGACATGGAGAAATCCAATACCATCATTTGCTGTTGGAAATGTAAAATGGTATAGCTGGTCTGAAAACAGTTGGCAATTTCTCAAAACATTATATGTAATTATAATATGATTCAGCTACCCCACCTGTATATAACTAAGAAAAATGAAGACTTAAATCTATACAAAAACTTGTATATGAGTGTTCATAGCAGCATTACTCATAACAGCCAAAAAGTGTAAACAACTCTAATGTCAATTAATTGATGGATAGATAAAATGCAGTATATCTAAACAACAAACAACAAAAAGGAACTAAGTACAGTTGATCCTTCAGTGATGTCCCTCTGTGAAGTCAAAAATCTTTGCATAACTATACAGTTGGCCCCTTATATCCCTAGTTCCCCAGATTTACCCAACTGCAGGCCATGTAGTACACACAGTACATGTGTAAGTTCAAATCCGTGTTGTTCAAGGGTCAACTGTGCTGATGCCTGCTATTATGTTTATACAATGTGGGTGAACCCTGGGAACATTATGCTAAGTGAAGGAAGTCAAAAGACTACATATTTATGTTTACATTTACACAAAACATCTAGGATAGGTTGCCTGCATGCATGCTAAGTCGCTTGAGTCATGTCTGACTCTGTGCAACCCTATGGACTGCAGCCCACCAGGCTCCCCTGTCCCTGGGATTCTCCAGGCAAGAACACTGGAGTGGGTTGCCATTTCCTTCTCCAATGCATGAAAATGAAAAGTGAAAAGTGAAGTCGCTCAGTTGTGTCTGACTCTTAGCGACCCCATGGACTGCAGCCTGCCAGGCTCCTCTGTCCATGGGATTCTCCAGGCAAGAATACTGGAGTGGGTTGCCATGCCCTCCTCCAGGGGATCTTCCCCACCCAGGCATGGAACACAACTGTCTTTTGTCTTCTGCGTTGGTAGGCAGGTTCTTTACCACTAGAACCACCAGGGAAGGCCCTAGGATAGATTAAAAGTTGCCAAAAGCAAAAGGGATGAGAAGGATGTGGGACTAACTGCTGTGTCTGCTCTGCTTAGTCTCTCAGAAGTGTTCAACACTTTGAGACACCATAGACTGCAGGCCACCAGGCTCCTCTGTCCATGGGGATCCTCCAGGCAAGAATACTGGAGTGGACTGCCATGCCCGCCCATAACTGGATCACCGAGTTCCATAACTCTGTGAAAAACCATCTTATTTTAAATGGGTGCATCACTTGATGGTTGTAGTACAACATAGTGAAAGTCGCTCATTCATGTACGACTCGGTGCGACCCATGTCGCATGGAATGCGCATGGAACGGCGCATGGAATCCTCTCGGCCATAATACTGGAGTGGGTAGCCTTTCCCTTCTCCAGGGGATCTTCCCAACCCAGGGATCCCACATTGCAGACGGATTCTTTACCAGCTGAGCCACAAATGGTATGTGAATAATATCTCAACAAAGCTTTTAAACAAAGTAAGTATCTGGAGTGGTAATGTTGCAAAATGATGTGAACATACTAAATGCCACTGAACTATATAGCTAAAATGTTAACTTTTATATTATTTAAATTTTATAATAACAATATGACCAACCTAGACAGCATATTAAAAAGCAGAGACATTACTTTGCCAACAAAGGTCCGTCTAGTCAAGGCTATGATTTTCCCAATAGTCATGTATGGATGTGAGAGTTGGGCTATAAAGAAAGCTGAGTGCAGAAGAACTGATGCTTTTGAACTGTGGTGTTGGAGAAGACTCTTGAGAGTCCCTTGGACTGCAAAGAGATCCAACCAGTCCATCCTAAAGGAGATCAGTCCTGGGTGTTCATTGGAAGGACTGATCCTGAAGCTGAAACTCCAATACTTTGGCCACCTGATGCAGAGAGCTGACTCATTTGAAAAGACCCTGATGCTGGGAAAGATTGAGGGTGGGAGGAGAAGGGGAAGACAGAGGATGAGATGGTTGGATGGCATCACCGACACAATAGTCATGGGTTTGGGTGGACTCCGGGATTTGGTGATGGACAGGGAGGCCTGGCATACTGCGGTTCATGGGGTCGCAAAGAGTCGGACACGACTGAGCAACTGAACTGAACTGAACAACAAAAAAAATGTTTAGAAAAACTAATTTCAATAAGTTATTTGGGCGCGGGGGGGGGGGGGGGAGGGATTTGCGTCTTACCAGTACTTTTCTGTTAATGAACAGCTTTTCACAAGTAAAGCAACTGTGTTTGCGTCTGGAAAGCAGGGCCTCCAAAGTAATTAGGGGGGCTCTGTGTGGGAGTGAACGGCGACGAGCCCTTCCTCAGAGAGGTTATCCTCTTCATTCACTCCTGGGTCCGGGTCGCACCGCGGAAGCTCGGACGCCGACTCACTGGAGACACAGTAGGTCTGAAGCAGCCACCGCCTCCAAGACGCTCATAACACTAACTCCACCCACCATCAGCCTCCAGTCTCTCAGAGTGGAGTCCACGCCCCTGCCCGGCCCGGGCGCGCGCACGCACTGCCCGGCGCTCACGCTCTGCGGGCGCGCGCACGCACTCTCCGGAGCTCACGCCTTGTGGGCGCGCGGGCTCAGTGGCCGGCGCTCACGCCGTCTGGGAGACCTACGCTCCCGGAAGGACCGCTGAGCGGGAGGGCCCGGTGTGGGAGAGGTGCGTGCGCGGCTGGAGACGGTGGGAAGGGGTCGGCGAGTGATGCGCGGGTGTGTGATTCCAGGGGGCCCCTCCCCTTGGGATCTTGGCCGGGGGGCAGAGGCGTTCCTGTGGCGGAATCGGGGTCGGAACTTGGTAGACGCGGGCCTGGCCCTGCCGGCAGCGCATCGACTGCCCCTCGGGGTGAGTCCCCGTAGGCCGGGGGCTCCGTGGTGAGGCTCCGTGGGGTGGGGGCCCCGCAGGGTGACACCCCGTGAGGGGCTCCGTGGTGAGGCTCCTTGGGGCGGGGGGTTCCTTGGGTGTGCCATGGGGGGGGCTGGGAGGAGCTGGCCGGTGATTTCCCCCTACTCCCCCGCAGACCTGTCGGCTCAAGATGTCGTACATGCTCCCGCACCTGCACAATGGCTGGCAGGTGGATCAGGCCATCCTTTCGGAAGAAGACCGCGTGGTCGTCATTCGGTTTGGGCACGACTGGGACCCTACTTGCATGAAGATGGATGAGGTTCTGTACAGCATTGCTGAAAAGGTAAAGCAGCCACACCTCCCGTCGCGTCCTGCCGCCCGGTTTGGTGTTTGCATCCTGTTGGATTGCTGTTGTTTTGCCGGTAAGAATGAAAAGTACAGCCAGTTTACCGGTTACAGAGAAGCAGTAGGATTCACAGAAGTACCTTGGGGTATGAGGATGGGCTCCCTGAAATTTGTCAGAATAACTTATATCCTTACTGGCAGAAGTTTCCATAGATTTTCACATTTTTAAGAGGTTCATGATGTCTCTCCCTGAAGAAGTGAAAGATTCTTATTAATTTATAGGGATTTTAACTCATAAGGTGTTTTCAAAAATTTACATCTATAGTGCCAAGAGCAAAACATGTTTGCAGAATTTGGCTGAGTGTAGGAGCTTACTTTGAATGGCTTAGTTTTAAAAACTTGTCATTTTTTTTGGAACCGTGTTTATTTGTTGTATGTATTGAGCAGAACATCTATGGTAACAACATAGTAAATTCCCTTCTTTTTCTTTGAGTCCCTTCTTTTCTCCAGGGCGCTCTTTGTAAGTGACTTGATTTATAGCTTAGAGTGATTCCAATGTAGGAAACATTGGGAAAAAGTAGAACTGTAATGTTAGAACTAGTTTTCCTAATCCTTAAATTTAGTACACGGGGTTGTCTGTGGCCGTTTGCTGACAATAAAGAGCAATTGTAGGGCGCTGTTGAGTAACTAGGGCTTAATTCTCTTTCTGTAATTGTCTCATGGGTATTTTAAGGTAAATTTGATTTAGAATTTTGCAATTGTAGTAATAGGGCAAGAGGCAAAAATATTAGGGTATAATAAAAAATTTAATATTCAATGTTAATTTGAGAGGTTATTCATTTTATTAAAGAGTATAAAAATAAGGGAAACATTGAAGTCATCATTTATTTCACAGGAATAAGATATGCTAATATGGGCTGGGTTAAAATAACTCCTTTGAGTAAAGAGTAACAGGTGTAAGGATATAGTTTGTATTTAGGAATCGAAAAGTAGTCTGACCTGCCGTCAGTAGTTTTCACTGTCTCCTCTTTGGTAGGACAGGCAGAGTGAGGTCGGGGTAGTGGCACTGTGAACATTAGGGACCATCCTTCTGTGTCTGTCACCGAAAGTGCATCTCAGAGAGTCTGATTCTGCAGATCTGAGATGAGGTCCAGAAGCTCCCCCAGGAATTCCGAATCCCTTCAGTGAGATCCGAGTCAGAGCAGGAGTCTGTGGTGATAACCTTACCCTCCTCTTCCTCTTGGACGCCAAGGCGTTGAGGGAGCTTGAAGAGATGCCTGGGGAACTCAGGAGAGCAGGGTTCTGCCAGTCGGGTCCTCCCCGTCAGGTCAGAGGTCAGGAGTGAAGTGGTGCCCAGAAGTCATTTCCCCATGACTTGAGCCGCAGTGGTCAAGGGCAGAGACTGCAGAAGTCAGTGATGACGGATGAAGACCCTGTTCCAGTAATCGAATCACTGCTATGTGGACGCTGACGTAACTTAGGTGTGTGTTCTGGGTTCTGCCTTGCAGGTGGAGTGTAAGCACCAGGGGATGTCCAGACCCGGTTGCCCTCAGCACGAGGCTAGGATGGCAGAGGCGTGAGGGTTGTTTGCTGTTCATATCTGAGCAAAACTCAGCAAGATACTCTTAGCTAGGAGACAGATTTTGTGTCAATGTAAGTTTTTAGGGACTTTCATCAGAACTGTTCTTTTGTAATCCCTGTGTAGCAGTCAGAGACCAAATTGCTGTAGTGCTAGTAGGTATGCTCTTTTTGGACTAGAACTGTTGGTAAGAACAGTTTAATTGGGCTCACTTGGAGTATTTTTCTTTGGTCTTTTAAGTTATTCTTTTTCATTCATCCAGAACTTGGATTTCTATTTTAATAAACTTCTAATACTATGTAATATTATAGTCATTAAAAATGCAAACTTGAAATGCATTACAAAACTGTTAATGTTTTATTTTCTGCTTAGTATAAGGGCAGAATATGAATTTATAATTCTGGAAGCCCTTTTTGGGGACGTTCAACAGGAATTTTTGAAATTTAAGGTTTTAGTATAAAGAACAATTTAACTGTCTATCTCCCTCTGCAGAAATGGCAGATAATGGGAGATCTTCCTCATCTTGTTACGAGCTCTGTTTGGATACCCCAGCTGTTTTAAAGTGAGTAAAATTCCAACATTGAGGCTGGACTTGATTATACTATTCTCCTGGAATGTGTTTTATTGACTCACTGCTTCAGCAGCTCCAACCCCACCTCATGCTGGATTGGTTTTGACCTGTACTGAAAACATAGAGATACGTTGAAAGATTTTACAGATGTCTGGAGTTTGGTAGAATTATTATCAAAATAAAGTTTCCAGGACTTCCCTGTGGTCCAGTGGCCCTGACTCCAGGCTCCCAAAGCAGGGGGCCCAGGTTCAATCCCTGGTCAGGGAACTAGCTCCCAGGTGCCACAACTAAGACCTGGGGCAGCAAAATAAATAAATAGAAATAAATATTAAAAAAAATAAAGTTTTCTGATTAGTGGGTGATTTTATGCACAGCTTCAAGGTAAGACTATTTTGTCTTGCCATTTTGGAGGAGTGTACTTTGGCAGCACTGTGACCAAGTCCCATTATGTGTAAGAATAAATGGGATGTTTAATTCTTGTATGTTTAAAGAGTTCATACCAGTAGAATTTAAAATATGCAAAACCTCAGTGATACTATCTCATAGTCAGACCTTCTAATTTGTATATAAGGTGAATGTATTCATGGAATTATTTAGGAATGACTTCTGGGGCTCTTTCTTAAACATGTCATAAAGTAGGTTGAATCTGCAGAAATTTATGCTCAATTGAGAAATCTCGTAGGAACCAGTAACCAATCAGGGCAAATAATAGTTTGAGAAAAGGAAGTTATGCAGTTTTTTGATGGCTTTGAAAGGAACTATCTAAAAATGTAAAAATCGATACTTCAAAAATACATAGTACCAATTGACAGTCAAGAACATTTGTCCAGAATTTTAGGTGGGTTCTTAGCTAATGGAGGAGCTTCATAGAGAAGGTGGAAGGCGACACTGACAGCCTTCGGTCTTAGTGACATGCGTGAGTGGCATTGAGTGGCGTGCAGGACTGTGGAGCTGTGTTGTCACTGAGAGAGAGGCCAGCTGGTGCTGCAGGGCTAGAGGACCTGTCAGGTCACCTCTAGGAAGAACAGACTGTCTTTTAAGGCAGGTCTGTTTGAACTCAGGGTTATGTAATTAAGTCCATAGTGACAATAAAACATTTTCTGAGTTTTGAAATATATGTGTATTTCTGAAGTTCATTCATTCAACTAGTGATATTTACTGGTGCCCCAGGTATGTCAGGTCCTGATTGACTCAAGGACCACCAGAAAAGACAGCAGGTGTGGTCCCTGACCTTGTGAGGCTTCACGTCTATCTTGATGGGATTTATGTGGAAGGAATAGATGATGAAGGACTGTAGTGTCATTTGTTTTTTGACTTCTGAATGAGCTACGGTTTTCTTACTCATCACTGGAGGCAAAAGAAAATGAGACCTTTTTTAAGTGTCTCATGTAAAACCAACATTCACAGTGTGAAAGTTGTACATCGTTGAGTTGTCATTTTATGCTTTAGGAAGCTATGCGTGTGTGTGTGTGTGTGTTTGGTTATACTGTGATGTTAATACCTAACTTTTACATTGTAGTATCTTTTTTTTTTTTTTAATGAGAGAAGTAAAATATCTCTGCTTAGTAAAACTAGATGCAGGCAGGACTTATGAAAGGCAGGAGACCTAGGTTTATTCCCTGGAGAAGGAAGTGGCCACCCACTCCAGTATTCTTGCCTGGAGAATCCCATGGACAGAGGAGCCTGGCAGGCTACGGTCCATGGGTTCCAAGGGTCTGACACGACTTAGCAACTAAACCACAACCACCAGAACTTATAAACCAGCAGGGTAACTTTTGCCAGGAGGCAGTTGTGCAGCGGAGCAAGTGGCTGCTCTCAGCAGTCCTCTGTCTCTGTGTGCACACCAGGAAGAGGGGATGTGGGAGAGGCTCAGAGAGACTCCTTTTCTTCCCTTACCTCGGCACTGACGCCTGTCAGCAAAAGGCGTGCTCGTGAAATGTAAACTTCCTTCTCTCCTTTTTGTGGAAGGTGGTGGTTTAATGTCCATAGTCAATATTTCTTAATATTCCCAAAAATAGAGAGCAGAGTATAGTAGACTTAATACCTAATACTTAATACTTGTTGCAGTTACCAGTATTCTGTCAGTCTTGTACCATTTAATCCCTCAGTTTTTGTACTGTAGTATTAAACCATATAATCGCATGGATGGAGGAGCCTGGTAGGCTGCAGTCCATGGGGTTGCGAAGAGTCTGACACGACTGAGCAACTTCGCTTTCACTTTTCACTTTCACGCATCGGAGAAGGAAATGGCAACCCACTCCAGTGTTCTTACTTAGAGAATCCCAGGGACAGTGGAGCCTGGTGGGCTGCCGTCTATGGGGTCACACAGAGTCAGACATGACTGAAGTGACTTAGCAGCAGCAGCAGTAGCAGCAGCATGCTATTTCACTGGTAAATTACAGTCAGGTTTTTAGAGTTAGTTTGGAGGAAGAAATATGCATTTTCTGTGCTGTTCCTGGGGCTGCCATAACAAAGCATCACAAATTGGGCAGATTAAAACAAGAGAAATGTGTTGCCTCACAGCTTGAGGGTCAGAAGTCCGAGACTGGGGTGTCAGCAGAACATGCTCCCTCGGGAAAGTCCCTGCTGTTCTCCCCATCCTGGTGTCTCCCCTCCTGGGGTGCTCCCTGCCTTCTGGGTGCCTTCCCTAGCCCTCTGGGTTCAGTTGGCGTGTTTGTGTTCTCCCTTGGCTTGTTTCAACCAGCCAGGTTGGATCATGGCTCAGACTCCAGTATGACCTCTTTTGACCTTCGCTGATGAGCTCTGCAGGCACCCTGTTCCCAGGTCAGGCCACCTTCTGAGAACGAGGGGTCAGGGGTTCAGTTTGTTTTCTTGTTGGGGTAAAAGGACATAATTCAACCCACAGTATTTTAAGTTGGTATAAGATTTCTAAAAGGCACTGAGACAGAAATTATAAGGAGCGTTTAAAATGTCATGTCCTTTGTTCTGAAGATTCTATTTTAGGTGTTTATCCTTAAGAAATAATGAAATATGTATATAAATGTAAGGGTAATAATGTTCATATGTGAATAATGATATTAATGAAATTTTATTTATATTCATGAAAAAAAAATAACAGAAGAATGGTAAAATAATGGCATAGCCATTTGATGAACTGTTAAGTAGCCATAATGTTTTGTTTTGATTGTTTTCTTATATACAGTATACAGTTTATATGAGGACACTCATAATTAAAGTGAGATACAAAATATTGTAGTATGATCACCGTATGATCACATTTTATTAGAACAGCATAAACATATAGACCAGAAAAAGTGGGAAAGAATATAGTAAAAATATCTTCTCAGCAGTTATCTCTGGGTGTTGGGATTGGACGTAATTTTATTTATGGTTTTCTGGGTTTTCTAAATGTTCTGTGATGGACTTGCAATTAAGGGAGAAATTAAAGAACATTTGTTACCTACAATATGATTTGAGTTGTTAGGCCCTTAGTGTGTGCAGGTGTCCAGACCTAAGTTAGAGGGGAGTGTGTGGCTGGATTCCAGGGGCATATTTTAAAGCATTTGTTTGCTACATACAGTTAAATGTTCGTAAAAGTTCATGTAGCATTTTACTGGACCAGCATGAGTGATGTGTCTGCGGACTTTTCCTGCAGGATTCTCATAGCTTGCTGGCTGGAAGATGTTAAGCATGCTAATGGACAGTTGCTCAGGACTGTGATGCTAGTGAAGTGATGTCCCACATGGCAACTCGCCTGGGAAAACCTGTTGCAGAGCTAGTTTGAAAATTGTCCTGTTATACACAGATTCTTTTGTTTTTGTTTTTTATTGTGCTTTTACAGAAAAAAAGTTGATGTGTTATTTCAGTTCTCCCCCCCCTCCCATCTCCTTTACTTTTAGGTTAAAAATTTTGCAGTTATTTATCTTGTGGATATTACAGAAGTACCTGACTTCAACAAAATGTATGAGTTATATGATCCGTGTACTGTCATGTTTTTCTTCAGGTATGTTCACTTATCTTAAAGTTGTTATTTAAATTGAAAAGATGGTCTGGGCGTTTAATGCAATCAAGATATCTTTAGAAGGAAGTTGTAATGTGGTCATATCATAATACAGTTTGTATCACCAGGCAATTAATGTGATCTTTTAAATAATTTTCAAAGTAACAATTCCAGTTTTACCATTTACTCAGTAACAAATTACCCTTTTGAAATAACTACCCAGGGACCTAGGTGAAGTGTAATTAAATGGAGGACATTCTTATTGACATTTAAGATACCTTTAAATTTAATCTGTTGATGAAAAATGTGTTTACAGTAACTCAGTTTTTAAATATATTACTGATTAGCATCCTTTTGTGATATCCAAGAGGGAAACCTGTACTTCGTTAGTTTGCTTATAAATACAAAATCTTATAAAAAGATCTTTCATCAGCTGAAAAATTCTTTTGTGGACCCTAGTCAATCAATCATTGGCTCAAGTAATAGAATCTCCCTGATGACTTTGAATGAATTTACACCTATGATTTACAAACTTTGCATGAATGGAGAATGCAGAGTAGCTACTGGTTAGACATAGGAGTCTGATGCAGATATAAACACGGTTTTTGCTATTTCTGTAATAAAGTTAAGTAACAGCATGAGTGAAAAAAAAAATTTCTGTTGTGAAGGTTTAATTTGGAAAGAAATCACCATATGACACTGTTTTTACTTGTCTATCAGAATTTCTTATGTTACTCCAGAAGTTAGTAAGTAGCAATATAAACACTAGGCCAGCTCTAGCAGCAGAGCTCCCTAGTGGGTGAGGAGGTCTGGGTGGGGTGTGCAGGGTGTGTACTCACTCTCTGTTCTGTGTAACAAACTTGGTAGTCTGTAGGTCAGAGTCCAGGCAGGCTCAGGGTTCTGATGTGGGGTCTCCGAAGGCCAGAGTCACGGGCTAGGCTCCCGTCTAGGCCGTCGGTCAGGGAAGAATCCACTTGGCTCAGGGGCGCTTTTGGTTGGATCCAGTTTCTGGTGGTCACAGGTCGGAGGTCTGTTTCTGCTGGGCCCTTCTCTGCTCCTAGAGGCTCCTCTGTCTTTGAAACCCTGAGCAGTGAGTTGAGTTCTTTTCATAAGCTGTTCCAGCATCCTGTTCTGCTTTCAGAGGGCACGTGTGATTGGATTAGACAAACCCCTTAATCCAGGAGAATCCCCTTATTTTAAAATCAACCGATGAGTAACCATGGGAACAGCTGCAGACCCCCCTGTGCGGTATCATGTACCTAATGATGGGCATGGTCGCGTTGCAGCCCAGTTCCGGGGGTTCAGGTGGGAGATAGGGGTCTTACAGGGTTCTGTGCACTGCAGCGTGCCAGGCCAGGCCCACCCCCACCCCCGGCTGCAGAGAGTCATGTCCTGCCCCCGCTGCGGCTCCCACCATCAGCTCCCATTGCAGTATCGGGTGTGGATGAGGCTTCTCTGGCCAGCTTTGGAGGCTGCTCCTTATCTGTGGCCCCTCCTCCAGGACGCAGTGTGGACAGTCCTGAGAAACAGTCTTCTGGGCTCACAAGGAGGGAAGATGGGGAGGAGGGGCCTGGGGAGGAGGAGCTCTGATGCAGCACTGGGTCATCCTTCTGGCCCAATGCAGGTTTTTATTTTTTGCCTTTTCATGAAGGGCATTTGCAGCCGGTTTATTTTTCAACTGCTTCCTGCCAGCAGCATTTTGGGGTTGTGTCAGCTCTTCTCACTGCATGGTCTTCCCTTTCAGTCTGAGCAAGTAGGGTTCCTGTCCTGGGCTCTGGGGTGCCCTCTGCCCAACAGCTGTTTCCTTGGGGAAGAGCCCATCCTGTGACTCGACATTCTGACTTTAGGTCTTTCCTGGGTTTCCTTAGAAGATTGTGTGGCCTCTTTGTCCAGAGTAGAGCAGCCGTTTCTGGATTTCAGCACCTTCTGCCATCTGGAGAGGCCAAGAAATTTTTCTGGTTAACAGATCTTACACCAGTTTATCTCTCTTCTCGTTTTACTGTAAGCAGCATGAAACTCGGCAGCGCCTTCTAGACACTTAGGTGTCTTCAGCTGGTATCTACGTCCATCACTTTGGAGTGTTGCAGACATCCTCCACTCCCTGTAATGCATCCCCACCCCCTCCCAGTCCATGTTCCTACTGTCAGGCTGTTGAAGGCAGTCTGGGTCTTTTCTGTGTGCCCCTCAGAATTCTCCCAGAGTCCTCCCATCTTGGATCCTGCCTTCCACTGCATGTGACCAGGCTTGAGGGACAGGAGATGCCTTTCTGGGGAAAGAGGTTGAGTGGTGCTGGGGCTGGGTGTGTATTTTGATATTTTAGAACTGATGCTGCACTCAGAAAAGGAGACAAAGCCTTCTGCTGTTCCTGCAACCCAGAATTCTAAGACAAGTAGTAACAATATTTTGGTTAATTTATTCACCAAATATGTATACACATAGAGTCCTGCTCAGTTTTATGTCTATGCTGGGACATGAATCAGATCAGACAGGGTGCCTGCTGTCACAGAACATCCTCTGATGGCAAAGCAGAGCAGATAGCACCGGAAACCAGGGAGAAGTGACAGGTGACAGCATGTGTGCGTGCCGGTGGGAGGGGCTTCCCCTCACCCACAAGCAGTCGTAGGATCTAGAAGTGGCCTTTGTTAACATGAACTCCCTTGTAACAGAAGAGGTGCCTAGGAATAGCAAGGCACCCATTTCCGCTTTATGGCCATGAAGTGTCTTCAGGAACTGAGGACCCGAGTCCAAATATCCCATCACTCTTACTGCAGACAGTTCCAAAGGTTTGGGCAGTATTGAGCCAGGAACTGTGGATAAAACCAAATACATAGGAGACTATATCTTTTGAGTGACCACATATATATTTTTCTTATAAGTCACAGTATTGCAGCAAGTATTTGCAGAGGCACAAATACTGATTGTCATCAGGTGGCGGGGAGTGTGTAGAGGCTGCTGAGTAAGTTTGGCGTGAGCCCAGCAGGGGCACAGGGCAGAATGGCCTGCACATCTGGGGACCTGCAAGGATGTGGGTGACACAGGTGGGGGTGGGGAGTGGCAGGTGTGGAAGGGAGGGCAGGGCCAGGCCCAGATGCCCGGATTCCTGGGCCGGTGTGACTCCTGGAAGCGAGTTTTTGCAGCAGGAGAGTGACATCCAGTTTGCCTCCTGGAAGCTCACTCTGACTAGAAGGAGACCTCACTGCAGCCCCAGGTGAAGCCTGCAACAGGAAACCACAGCTGGCAGCCAGACGCATAGCCTGTCAGAAACAGAAAGTTAAATCGATAGCCATTAGTGCAGCTGGTACAACAAGGGTTAATATCTTTATTTTATGAAGTGCACATATAAATTCATTTTAAAAAGTAGCTTCTTGAAAGATCCATCTATGGAGAATCGAGAAATGCAAAATATCATTCACTTCACAGTCAATAGGACTTTCAGTAACATTTACACTAAGTGCTCACAAGAACACCATGAGAAACTCACACATTGCTTTTTCAGGTAAGTTACTACAACACCCTGGAAAACTGTTTGGCTTACCAGGTGACTGAGGCTGTGTCCTTCGACCCTTGATTGCCCTGTAGGTGATTTGTCCTAAGGAATTACAGAGCACACAGAAGGAACATGTGTGTCTTTCTTAACAGTATTTAGATGGTTTCTAGTTTTCTTCTAAACCGTAGTGGATCCTCTTGATCGTGCTGATGTTTGATAAGAGCCTGTAATGGAGGTGGGGATGTAAGGCATGTTTCCATGCGGTTCTTTTTCAGAGGGATTCAGAGCACTGACCCCTTCCCTCTTACAGGAACAAGCACATCATGATCGACCTGGGCACCGGCAACAACAACAAGATCAACTGGGCCATGGAGGACAAGCAGGAGATGATCGACATCATCGAGACGGTGTACCGGGGGGCCCGCAAGGGCCGAGGGCTGGTCGTGTCTCCGAAGGACTACTCCACCAAGTACAGATACTGAGCGCGGCCCACCCGGTGCACGTGGTGCCCTGGGGTCGTTCTCATGTTGAAGTATTTTCAACTATTTAAAGCCTTTGAGAAAGCGTTTGGCAAAGTACGCGGAGCTTAAGGAGCTGGAGGGTTTTGCAGTGTGGGTGGCATTGCCTCGCCTTTCAGTCTGCCTGGTCACTGTATTTTTGTATCAGTAAATATCTGTAAATATCTAACTGAAATAAATACACAGTGATGGGGATGGTCAAAATTGTTTATTTACTAAGAAACTTAGTGTACAGATTAATGATTTTGGTAGTCAAGAATGGACTCTCTACCATTGAGTGAGGCTCAGTGTGTCTCATGGTTCCGGAGGCTGGAGTCAGATCCAGCTGTCGGGCTGGTCCTCCGGGGCCTGACAGGGAGTCTGTTCCCACCCCTCTCCTGGCTCTGGTGGTTTCTGGCGTCCCTTGGCTGGTGATGCTTCACCACAGTCCCAGCCTTCATCCTACACATTGTTCTCCCTGTGCGTGTGTCTGTTCAGATGTTCCACTGGGCGAGGGCTGCCCTGCTCCAGCACGACCATCTCCACTCATGACGTCTGCAACAGCCCCATCTCCACAGGATGCATTCTGAGGTCCAGGGGTGAGGACTTCCGGCACAGGAATTGTCAGGGACACAGCTGATCCCTCAATAGAACCAAAGGCTTGAGTTCAGGAAGAATACACACTTAACGAAAAGTTACATTTTATTCTGGTTATAAAAACAGTACGATAAAATAATGATTTTTGCAGGCTTCCCTTTAAAGACTAAGAGCTGATTCTTACACTTCTTAAGATCAAATCTGATGTGCGTACTGTATTTTATGTGGAAACCAGACCCTTCAATCCATGTAGCTACTTTCCTCCTCATAATCTCAAGTTCCTCTCCTATCTTGCTTACCCCAGCAGCATTTGTTAGTTGGGATCTTCCTGGGCACATCTCAGTGCACACAGACTACGCAGTCAAGAGTGGACGCCTGGCGTGGAGGAGCACAGGGAACTCTGGGGAGCACACCTGGAGCCCACACCTGGCTTCACAGCCCTTGGGCAAGTGCTCTCCCACGTGAAGAGGATGGTAGCGTCTGCTGTCTGACACCTGCTGTACTCAGATCAGTCACAGCATTCCCTGGGGGCCCTCTGCTGTGAAAAGGCTCACTGCCTCATCAGATTGACTCATTGTTGAAACATGAGTGTACTTACCAAAGAATGAAATTTTTAAAAAGCCACACACACACAAGTATGTGCTTTTAGAAACGGACATAGGGACTTCTTTGCCAATAAAGGTCCGTCTAGTCAAGGCTATGGTTTTTCCAATAGTCATCTATGGATGTGAGAGTTGGACTATAAAGAAAGCTGAGTGCAGAAGAATTGATGCTTTTGAACTGTGGTGTTGGAGAAGACTCTTGAGAGTCCCTTGGACTGCAAAGAGATCCAACCAGTACATCCTAAAGGAAATGTATCCTGAATATTCATTGGAAGGACTGATGCTGAAGCTGAAACTTCAATACTTTGGCCACCTGATGTGAAGAACTGACTCACTGGAAAAGACTCTGATGCTGGGAAAGATTGAAGGTGGAGGAGAAGGGAACAACAGAGGATGAGATGGTTGGATGGCATCACCAGCTCAATGGACATGAGTTTAAGTAAACTCCAGGAGTTGGTGATGGACAAGGAGGCCTGGTCACAAAGAGTTGGACACGACTGAGTAACTGAACTGAATTGATAGGGACTTCCCTGGTGGTCTGGAGGTTAAGACGCTGCACTCCCAATGCAGGGGGCTCAGGTTTGATCCCTGGTCAAGGAACTAGATCCCACATGCTGCATCTAAGAATTTGCATGCTATAACTAAAGATCCCAGTACAACCAAATAAATATTTTTTTTTAATGGATATAAAACTCAAATGCAAATATGCAGTTTAATGTCTCCAGTTTTAATTTTCCCGAAAATAGTATAATACTGTGTCATATGAGGTGCTAAAGAAAAAAAATGTGATCCTAAGTACCTGGCATATGAAAGACATTTGATAGTATACTTCTGACATTTATTCAAGCAAGACCATTAGCCAGTAATTACCTGAAAAGATGCTCACCATCATCAGTCACCAAGGGAATGCATATCAAAACCAGGAGATGACACTTGACACCCATGAGAATGGGTGTGAACAGATTCAAGGGTCCATTACTACAAGTGCTGACAAGGATGTGAGAAACGGGCTGCCATGCACTCTGGTGGGAAGGGACAGTGGTGCAGTCACTGTGGAAACCAGTGTGGCAGTTCCTCAAAAATACGGCGTGGAATTACCATCTGACCCATCAGAGGCACTCCTAGGTATATCTCAGAGATAAAACATGTATGTCCACACAGAAAGTTGGACACGAATTTTTATAGCAGCATTTTTCATGAGAGCCAAAGACAGGCATCTCAGACGTCCATCAGCTCCCCAGTGGATCGAACAGTGTGCTGTATCCATGCAGTAGACTATCACTTGGTCATAAGAGGGAATGAAGTACTGATGTAGGCTCCAAACTTGAAAACATTAACGTAAGTAGAAGAAACTAGTTGTTATGTCGTGTGTGATCCCATTTATAGGAGATGTCTAGAATGGGCAATGTCTAGAGACAGCTGATTAGTGTTTGCGTAAGACTGGAGGATGTGGAAATGGCAGTGACAGCTGATGGGTACAGGATTTCTTCTTAAGATGATGGAAATCTTGCAGAATTGTGTTTATACATGTCTGTGAATATATGAAAAATCACTGAATTGTATGCTTTAGTTGGATGAATTGCATGGCATATGAATTCTCTCATTGATAAAGCTTTATTAACAGAAAAACAAAAAACTGTACTTCACGTTTGTAAATTTATTATAAATTTGTTTTATTTACAAGTTGTAATAACTTCATTCGCATTTGACTTTAAAAATTATCTTTTCACTGGTGCTTTGTAAGTATAATATCACTGAATTATGATTTGGTCTCTATTCTATGTTTATGTCTTATTGTAAAAAGCTTATATCTTATTACCATCCACCTCACCCTTAACCAAGTAACTTATAAGTCATTTCTCAAATCCTTACAGGCACCTGCCAGGTAGATAGTTTACAGAGAGGGGAACTGAACCATAGTTGCCCAGACTTACAACTAACTGGGCTGGCCTGGTGGTTCAGCCAGTTAAGAAGCTGCCTGCAGTGCAGGAGGCCCAGGGTCAATACCTGAGTTGGAAGATCCCTTGGAGAAGGAAATGGCTACCTACCCACCCCAGTTCAGTTGGTAAAGAATCCTCCTGCAACGCAGGAGACCCAGGGTCAATTCCTAGGTCAGGAAGATCCCCTGGAGAAGGGAAAGGCTACCCACTCCAGTGTTCTGGCCTGGAGAATTCCATGGACTGTATAGTCCATGGGGTCCCAAAGAGTCGGACACGACTGAGTGACTTTCATTTTCACCCACTCCAGTATTCTTGCCTGGAAAATTCTATGGACAGAGGAGCCTGGTGGGCTACAGTACATGGGGTCCCAAGAGTCGAACACAACTTAGTGCCTAAACCACCACCACAATTAATTGCAGAGGACGTGAATTTGAAACCTAGATCTGTAGGGCTATCAAACCTTGCCTCATTGCTGTACATGTTGCTTTTTTCAAGTTGAAATGAACTAGTAGAGAAAGGTGATGATGGGTTCTCTGGGCACAAAGAGACTTCTGTTTCCCATTCTTCCCATGATGAGTTTTATTGGAAAGTCCAGGGACTAGACAAGGCAGCTGACACAGAGGCAACCAACCTAGGAGGTACAGAATATATTCAGTAATAGAATAAGCAGTCAAGTAAACTAGAGAGACAAGCACACACACAGGAGACATGAAAGAGTATTGCAGCATTCAGTTCAGTCGCTCAGTCCTGTCCAACTCTTTGTGACCCCACGGACTGCAACACTCCAGTCTTCCCTGTCCATCACCAACTCCCGGAGCTTGCTCAAACTCATGTGCATCAAGTCAGTGATGCCATCCAGCCATCTCATCCTCTGTCGTCCCCTTCTCCTCCTGCCTTCAATCTTTCCCAGCATCAGCTGTCTTTTCCCTGAGTCAATTCTTCACATCAGGTGGTCAAAGTATTGAAGTTTCAGCTTCAGCATCAGTCCTTCCAATGAATATTCAAGACTGATTTCCTTTAGGATTGACTGGTTTGATCTTGCAGTCCAAGGGACTCTCAAGAGTCTTCTCCAACGCCACAGTTCAAAAGCATCAATTCTTCGGCACTTAGCTTTCTTTATTGCCCAACTCTCACATCCATACATGACTACTGAAAAACCATAGCTTTGACTAGACAGACCTTTGTTGGCAAAGTGATGTCTCTGCAGAGTGAGTTATTGCAGCATCATTTGGAAACAAACAACAAATAGTCAAAGGACTATTATATTGCAGTTAGTTACACTGATCTAGACCTACACATATTAACACAGGCAGATCTCAAGCCACTGAATGGAAAACTAGGTACAGAAGGATACTGGGTTATAATGTTATTTACATAGTTTTAAGACATTCACAACAAAGATTTAAAACAGTACAACAAACAGCAGCCCTCTGTGTTTGCAACAGGCTGTTACGTAGGCATCCAAGTGTCCATAGGCTAGACTGCCCAGTTCTGTCTGCGCCGAGCAGGTAAGAGATGAGGAGCTCGGGCACCGACAGAATCAAAGCATCTACTGTCTACAACTCTCCTAGAAAATCGCACTGCTGATGTTTCTGAAAACCACACTCAAAGTTTGGTTTCTTGGGTTGCTTAGTTAAAACTCAGGGTGTATATTCGAGACCTCCTCAGACTTCTTGTGACTATATGAGGTCTTGAAGATCAGACTGGGACCTTGACTTGCTTTAGGTGGGTATCATTTTGAAGAGTTTTCCTACATGGTTTTTAAATGCAACTGATCCTAGCATTCTTTTTGGCATTTTTACATTTTCGTCAAGGTTTTACAAAGAACACTCGCAGCACCCTCAGGAGCTCAGCGCTGCCTCCCACACCACCCCAGTCTACAGTCACTGCTGTTGTCCCCAGTCTTCCCTCTGGCCTCTGGTTTTCTTGTCAAAAAGTGATCAAGCTCTCACACATCTCCGTGGGCAAAAAAGCATCATAGAAAAGATTGCAAAGTATTTAGAAAGTCTCAAAATTCATTCATTAGTTTAAATGTTTGAGTAGCTCGGGGGTCCCAGGGCTGGTGCCAGCCCTGAGCAGCTGAGGTGAACAAAATCAAACCGGTTGCTGCCTTGTGGAGGAGACTCAAATGATTACAAAGAAGTGAAAAGACAACTGTGACAGCCAGAGACCACATGAAGGACATGAAGGACATCAGACCCAGACAGGCATTCAGGGAAAGGACCTCTCAGGAGATCATGTTCAAGCTGAGATTAGATACAAAAAGTGCTAACTGGTGTGTGTGTGTGTGTGTGTGTGTGTGTGTGTGTGTGTGTGTGTGTGTGTGTGTGTGTGTGTGTGTGTGTGTGTTGTGTGTGTGGTGTGTGTGTGTGGTATGTGTGTGTGTGTGTGTGGTGTGTGTGTGGTGTGTGTGTGGTGTGGTGTGTGTGTGTGTGTGTGTGTGGTGTGTGTGTGGTGTGTGTGTGTGTGTGTGGTGTGTGTGTGTGTGGTGTGTGTGTGGTGTGTGTGTGTGGTGTGGTGTGTGTGTGTGTGTGTGTGTGTGTGTGTGTGTGTGTGTGTGTAACTCCAGTCCAGAAGGAACCTCGGAACCAGGCCCTGTGGTGGGACGAGGGCCTGGGGCTGGAAAATGTGGTGTGGTTGAGGGGAGCTAGCGGTTGCAGAGAGGCTCTGCTAGGGAAGGAGGTGTGAGGTGATGGAATTTACTTCCAAAAAGCTTGGGTGGGGGGTGCTGAAAGGAGATTTGGGGAGAGAGTTAAAAATCTATGGAGATAGATAAAAGCAATTGTAAAAAAGGAAATGAAATGTGAGAATTTAAAACTTTTAGCACTTCTGCCTTATGGATTCAACTCTATTATTAAGCTTTATATTTTCATAAGTTTCATAACTTTGTGTTAAGTGAATTTTAAATTACAGATTCATCAATATAGGATTTGATATTGAAGTAACTCCATTTTACTTAGGTATTCAATGAATAAACTGCTTTCTACTAAAGTTGTGTTAATCCCATTTAGATTAGAATAAGAGTATTTAAGTACATGTAAATCTGTCTACTATTTTCCCTCTTTTTCTTATGAAAACATTCTGATTTTTTCTAAATATATGTAACAGGGTGCTGGAAAATAGCAATTCTTTGTAAAAGTATTAGGAAGATACTGAAACAGATATGATATTAAAAAATGCCAAGTAATCTCTTTAAAGATAGATATCTGTGGTTTGAGCAAATAATTGAGATGTTAAATGGCCAAATGAGCCAATAAAAGGGGATCAGCTGAGAACTTTCTTTGCAAAGTTAATAAATTTTTGACAATGTCTATGTTTTTATTTTAGTTAATAACTAAACAGAAGCTTTCTTTCCTACTTAATTTATTAAAAATCCTGGACTTTAAATTGTGTCCTGTATTATTCATAGAGACGCAAATCTGTTTGGTTTAATTCAAGTAATTTTCTCTAGTTTCTGCTAAAATTAAAATTACAGCTAAGATGCTTTGAAATCTTTCATATAATCAAATGGAAATATGATTTTAAGCCACCAAGAATACTGAATTTAAATGATGCAATTTAAAAACTTTGGGTTTAAACTTTGGGTTTGCATTACTGTTGAGGCTATAAAATGACTTTCCTTTCTTACATGCATTCTGCTCAGGGTACTTGGCCTGTGGTCATACTTCTGGCCCTAGAGAAATGTGCAGAGAATTCAAGGATAGCCAGTGCTCATTAAAGAAACTCATTTATACTAGCCAGAAAGTAAGAAATAACCTCAACCCCAAGGAATGGTTAAGGGGATGATTAAATTATTTCAGCCACATGATAGAGTATTAGTAACCATACAAAAGTGTATATGAAACTTTCACAAGGGAAAAAGTGTTTATGATATGAGAACAGGATATTATTTTTTTTTTGAGAACAGGATATTAAATTACAAGGAATATGATGAACTATATAAAATTTCTTGCATAGAAAAAAGTATTGATAGTGTGTAATCCTGAATTGTAGGAGTGCTTTTCACTTTTATATACTGCTGCTGCTGCTGCTAAGTCACTTCAGTCGTGTCCAACTCTGTGCGACCCCATAGACAGCAGCCCACCAGGCTCCCCCGTCCCTGGGATTCTCCAGGCAAGAACACTGGAGTGGGTTGCCATTTCCTTCTCCAATGCATGAAAGTGAAAAGTCAAAGTGAAGTCGCTCAGTCGTATAAAGAGTATGATTTCTTTATATGCAGGGATAATGTTACTTTTTTATAATGAGAGCCTACAATGGACCCTGTTTTAGGTGATCATAGCTTTTTTTTTTAACTTGGCTCAGAGATAGGTGAATTGACAATTATTTGAAAGCATCTCTAACTGACAAGATAAAGATGGGTGCAATCTTTGTGCACCTCCTTGGTCACGACCTCTACTCAGGCGTGGGGCAGGTAAGGGTGTCCTAGGAAGCAGTCCAGAGCTCCTGCATCAACCTCTTCTCTGGTTTTCCTTTGGTTTGGACAACATACCATCAGGGTCTGCTTGGACTGGACAGGTGAACATGAGTCTTCCCCAGAATCATGTGACTGGAATTATTGAACTGGAATGCAGATGTTGAAGAAGCAACTTCTATAGAAAACTGCTTATGATATTCTTAAGAAAGTTCTATATAGAGCTTAATTCTGGGGGGAAATTGACCTGTTATTCTTTTCCCCCATGATCCACAAATGTTAGGTGTGTATTGAAAAGTGTCCTGTCATTTTACAACCATCTTGGTTAAGTGGTCGATCTCTTGCCTAATTACATTCTTATTGCCCTGCCTTTGTTCTTTTAATCTTTTATTTTACTAAAATGAATTCTTAAATACTAAAAACAAGAACTTGTGTTATATAGATATTACTCAAAAAGTACAGTTTTCACTTTTTCATATTTTCAAATGACTGTTCTGTCTTCAAGTCTGTAAGAAAAAAATTGAAAGAAGTAATGGTTGATTTAAATATCAGTTAATGTGCAGTTAAATAAATTTGAATCCAACACTATCAACAAAAAAATGTACCTTACTTTCCTGTAATTACTAGAACACTTTTCTACAGGAAAAATTCAGTATATAGAAAACCTGAACGTTAAACGATTCTCATTTGAGTCAGACGCTTGTGTGGATGCACAATTTAAGGCGAATAAACAGTGCCTGCTCTTCCAATGGCAGAATACTACTTTGCATCAACAGCGTGAAGACGTTCTCCTGGAACAACTGCCTGCCTGCTTCCCTGCAGCAGGACAGGTGTTCAGATGCTGCACCCGAGAGGGGGCCAGGAGAGCGTGGGACAGTAGTTTTGGGGGTCATTGACTCCCCTACTCAAAGCAGGAACACAAGTTTAAGGTGCTTACCAAATCCCCTGAAATCCACAGCAAGAGCCCTGTATTAGGAACCCCTGACCCAGCAGAAGCAACAAGCACAGATTAGCCAAACAGATTTAGACCTATTCAGGTACTTCCTTTGATTTAAAAGGCATTAACTGACCTCTCATGCTGCTTTAGATAATGGCTGTATGTGCATTGAAAAGGTGAAGTTTTGTCACCTCTTATCCATTTAACTTGATGCCTAACCTATGATGGGTTCTGACCAAACTTAAAACAGCCCGCTGGCATCTGGGTGGTGACAGCAAAGGACCACGTTCCTGGCCGCCGGCCCCCTCAGGGCAGCGCGCCCTGAGAACATGGTGCTCGGCAACCGCAGGGAGGACAGCATTCCAGGGCAGGTGGGTCCGTCTGAGGCAGCCCCCCACCTGGGTAAAGCCAAGTATCCTGCAGACACAGCTGGAGCGCCCGCCCCCAGACCTGCAGCTCATAATGGCTGTATGTGCATTGAAAAGGTGAAGTTCTGATACCTACTTATCCATTTAACTTGATGCCTAACCTATGATGGGTTCTGACCAAACTTAAAACAGCCTGCTGGTGTCTGGGTGGTGACAGGAAGGGACCACAGCTCGTGTGTCCAGGACAGATTCCACCGATCTTTTCCACCAGAACAGCAGATGTGCAAATTTATAAATAAGTCACTGACAGGTGAACTTGCTCTGATTCAGCAGGGTAAGCACAGATGATCTGCCAGCTGACTTGGGATAACAACTGACAGAGAAATGAAAGCACGGAAAACAACCACATCTACCTGTTCAGCTAAAATTAGAGCGTGCTCACAGAAGCAGAATATTACGTCAGTGAAACATGCTTGAGTATCTTAATGAAATAAGGCTTGTGTCTCCAGGTATGTTACACAGACAACACATTCAGTCTAAGACCTGAGGCCAAGCATTTATCTACACCTTCAAGATGCAGTGCAGAAAAAACAAAGACACTAATTGGAAAAGATACATGCACCCAAATGATCATTGCAGCATTATTTACAGTTGCCAAGATAGGGAAGCAAGCAACCCAAGTGTCCAACAGATGACTGGATAAAGAAGATATGGTATATATACACCATGGACTACTACTCAGTCATAAAAAAGAATGAAGATTTGCCATTGGCAGCAACGTGGATAGAATTGGAGGGCATTATGCTAAGTGAAACAAGTCAGACAGAGAAAGACAAATACTATATGTCATCATTTGTATGTGTGAAATCTAAAAAATATAACAAACTAGTGAATATACAGACTCACAGATACAGAGAACAAACGAGTGGGGAGAGGGGAGCAGGGGAGAGGCAGTTAGGGTTAGGGGATTCAGAGGTACAAATTATTATATAACATAAGCTACAAAGATACATTGTAGCTTGGGAAATATAGCCAATATTTTATAATAACTATAAATGGAGTTTAACCTTTAAAAATTGTGAATCACTACATTGTACACATTACATGCACACCTGTACATATAATATTGTACATCAAATACAATAAAAACTTAATAAAATGAAAGTGAAAGATAAAATAGTAAAAAAAAAAAAAAAAAAAGATGTGCAAAATTCCACCAGAAAAGAAATGCCTGCATTCTGGGGGGTGGAGTGGGACCCTCAGGAAGCGCTCATGAACCAGGGGGAGAGCCTAATGCATCTGTGTCTTTTTAAATGGTTCCACAAACGTTCTGTCTCAAACAGAAGCCACTAGTCATCATTCCCAATCTCTCATTGCGATTTGTTTTAGGGTGAGAAGTACTTTAATAAAATCCACATTTAAATAGTGGTTTTTCCTTTAAAGTGCACCTAAGGAACAATGAGACAGTGTTTCTGTTCTACTTAGAAAAGAGCATTTGTGAATTTTTAAAATCACTCCTGGAGGTTTTTCATGCAGTGCAGAAGCAGCAGTTCCCTTAGTGAGCAAATACGGGGCACAGGTTCAAGAGGGAAGCAGAGGACATGTGACAGGCAGACATTAGTGCCCTAAGAAGGCCTCACCTGTGTTTCTGAGCAGGACTGTCAATCCCAGCTTGGGCCATCAAGTCATTCACGTTCTTCTGCAGGTCTTCAATGCGACCCCCCATTTCTTCCAGTACAAGGTCAAGGAGAGCAGAACATGGGACACGGGCACCTAGCTGGGTCCCTCAAAGGCTGATGGAAACGCCCTGCGGTGCGCATGAGAGGAGGGAGCCGAAGGCACGAGCACCTCAGGGCAGTGCTCGCTAACCACGTCCCACGCGGGCTTGGAGCTGCTGTTAATCCTGGCACTGTGCGCCCAGCTCTGAAAACTTGGCTGCCTTTCTTTGCACATGCATTCTAGGATGTGAGCTTGTCTGGTATGTTTAACTGTTTTAACCAAACTCTAATCAGCATGTAAATACGATGAAAATTACCTCTGTTTAAAACAATTTCCTACTGTTTATTTTTATCATGTTCAAGAATCTTCTTTTCCCTGTTGGGCCCCATTTGCAGGATCAAAAGTTGCAAGTAAAGGGTTCCCTCAGCAAATGATGCCCATGCGTTTTAAGGCAGGAGTTTAATTGTGTGACGTGACTTCACTTGGGGAAGTCTTAGGGCAAGTGTCCCTTTTTCTGGGTTTTCATAAACCGGAAACAAACATTCTACCTAACTTTGAATTCACGTCTAACCAGATAGTCAGCTGCTGAAGTCACAAAGCAAAACAAGGCCAGGAGAGCCATTATAAAGATCCCTAGGTTGGAGACCTTCCCAGTGCATGTTCAGGGTCAGACTGAGGGAGTACAAACGCTACTGAGCAGACCATCTAGATTTATTTAAGCCTGCTGGAAAAGCCCATTGGATAGTATGTACTCTATGTATGTCCTGTGCTTTATCCCTGCCTTACATAAATGCCCTGCATTGCTGGTCAAGCAGGAAGTATTACCTTCGGGTGGTAATTAATACATCAGGATCCTTTGTAAAAGCACAGATGGAAACACCAGGAAGCTCCGGGTCAGCAATTATCCACCAACAGCAGAAAACAAGAAGATAGTCCACGACAGTTCAACAGTCCAAAAGCATTGCAGTGTTTGTTATGAAATAGAAAAGGATATTTCTGAGGTTTAATGTTGCCGTCAGAGCTTGAAAATGTTCTTGAAGTTCCTGAAATAGATTTTCTGCCTGAAAAATTGAACAAGACAAGTGAATATATATTTACGTGTGATGCAGAGCATTCTAAGAACCGTGGAAGGGGAACCATCCCTATAAACAGTTAGTTGATTTCTTGTTTGATGCTAATTTTTTTTTTTTAATTGAAGTACGGTTGATTTACAATGTCATGCCAATCTCTGCTATACAGCAAAGGGACTCAGTTATACATACATTCTTTTTTCATATTATTTTCCATTATGCTTTGTCACAGGATATTGAATATAGTTCCCTGTGCTGTATATTAGGACCTTGTTGATCCATTCTACATGTCATAGTTTGCATCTACCAACCCCAGACTCCCACCCCATCCCTCCCCCTACCCTTGGCAACCACAAGCCTGTTCTCTGTGTCTATGAGACTGTTTTGTAGATAGGTTCATCTGTGTCATATTTTAGATTCTACATATAAGGGATATCATATGATGCTTGTCTGTCTGACTTCACATGGTATGATCATCTCTAGGTCCAACCGTGTTGCTGCAAATGGCATTACTTCATTCTTTTTTATGGTTGAGTAGTGTTCTATTCCATACATACATGTACCTGCGGAGAAGGCAATGGCACCCCACTCCAGTACTCTTGCCTGGAAAATCCCACGGACAGAGGAGCCTGATGGACTGCAGTCCATGGGGTCGCTGAGGGTCCGACACGACTGAGTGACTTCACTTTCACTTTTCACTTTCATGCATTGGAGAAGGAAATGGCAACCCGCTCCAGTGTTCTTGCCTGGAGAATCCCAGGGACGGGGGAGCCTGGTGGGTTGCCATCTATGGGGTCGCACAGAGTTGGACACGACTAAAGCGACTTAGCAGCAGCAGCAGCAGCAGCATGTGCCTGCTGCTGCTAAGTCACTTCAATCGTGTCTGTTTTTCACAGAGGCTGCACCCTACCATTAGTTGATTTTTCACATAGTGAAATGGCTTTCCCACTCAAAGAGTAAAGAAAATCAACCAACAGCTTCAACCAACAGCTGGAACAGTGACAGCCAAAGGGTAACCAACTAAACAAGCAGGCCTGACCCTTAACGCACACCGTCCACAACAATTAACTCAAAGCCATCAGACATTTAAATACAAGCAACAAACTATCAGACGTCCAGAAGATAGCATAGGAGAAAATCTCTAACCTCGGCTTCTCAAAGAATTCTTAAGGAGTTTTGCTAGGGTCCCCAGAGCACACCGCGTGGGTGCACGCTGCCCCTACACTCTTGGGTGCTTGTTCACCGGGAAAGGGTTTGCAGAAACCTGTTAAAGGGCCAAACCGGAACACCATCCCTGTGACTGACGGCGGGCATACTCAGGCTGCCCTGAATTTCCAGGTGGAAGTCTCACCCCGTCCAGGACACACTCCCTCCCCGCACAGTGTTATCTCCGCTTTAGAGCCGAGAACCGAGGTGGGTCTCCCCTGGACTCTGCTTTCCTGTGTGGAGGCAGGTCCTCTGTCTGGAGCGCTTCCGGCGGGCAATCAGGTTTGGATTTTTTTGGTCAGAAAAACGTGTATTCAATTGTGTACACCTAACCACGTCTTAATGAGACTACCAGCCCTGGGCCGTCTCATCTCTGGCACTGCAGCACCTTTGCAAATGGGAAGCAGCTGGGGGTGGGTGGGGGTGGTGGCCCCTCGCGGGCTGGGTTGGGGGCGAGGGTGTCCAGCCTCGGGCGCGGGGCATCCGTCCGGGAGCGGCGCTCGGCGCGGGAGGGTCCCCACTCACCACGTCCCGCAGCGCGCGTCCGCCGGGTGCTTCGGGGCTCCGTGCGTCCATGTCTGCGGCCGGCGGGCCTGGGCTGCAGGCAGGCCGGCTGGTCCCCGGCCGGCCGCTCCGCGGGGTCCGCTCCAGGGCCGGCGGCGATGGCCGGGGACGCGAGGAGCAAGACCCGAGCGGCGCGCGGGTGGCGGCCTGGGCGGGGCGGGACCTCGGCGGACAGGCCTATCCCAGCGCCACTGTTTATTTTCATTGCTTCAGAGCCCAGAGTGAGCACGATCTTTTAATGATCATCCTGGCAGAGAATGCACAGCATAGAAATTGCTGTTTTACACGTTTCTAAGGCACGGTGCAGTGGCATCAGGTACCACCGCGTTGCTGTGTGACCAAGACCGCCATCCACTCCCTGAGCTTTCTCCTCGCCCCAAACCCCGGCTCTGCGCCGGGGACAACACCTCCCCAGCTCCCCAGCCCCTGGCACTCACCCTGCCACCAAGCAGTGTGGTCACCTGTCCACTGGGGGGTCCTGGAGGCGGGGTGGGGATGCGGGGGCGGGGATGGAGTCTAGCCGCAGCCCACATTCGCATTGAGGTCCTGGTTCTTGTGATCTTCCACCCAGGAGACTCTCCTCTCCCTGAACCTCTGCCATTTCTGCCCCCAACTTTAAGATTAAGAATAGTTTTGTTCTGGGAATTCCCTGGTGGTCCAGTGATCAGGACTCCAAGCTCTCACTGCCAAGGGCCCAGGTTCAATCACTGGTCAAGGAACTAAGATCCCACAAGCCTCCTAGGGCGGCCAAAAAAATAAGAAGAAGAAAGAAAGATTAGTCCTGTCGTGTGACCAACGCAGAATGGCCAACACTTGAGTTTCTGCTCTGATTTTTTGAGGATCTGGAAGGAAGACATCACTGCCGCTTTCTCTCCCTCTGTGTCCTGCAGGCCTGTCTGGAACGTGGCTCTGGGTTACTTCATGGGTGATGGCCCAGGACCCTGTGTTTGGCAAGTACCTGCTTTGTTTACACATCTGCACCTCTCTGCAGGCAGGGCTGTGTCTGTATGGGTGCCCCAGCACCCCAGGGGTCTTGGCTGAGTGACCACACAGGGACATCTGGCTGCTGGATGTGTGTTGAAGCACAGCCTTGCATGCAAAGAAACCCAACATCCTCTTTCTTCAGGAGAATGCAAATCAAAACCACCAGGGGAGCCACTTCACACCCATTGTAATGGCCCGAATCAGAGGGATAATGACAGGTGTGGGCAAGGAGTGGCAGAGTCTGAGTGTCACACCCAGGCGGGAAGGTGCGTGGTGCAGCCAGTCTGGCAGGTCCATAAAAAGTTGAACATAAAGTTACCAGACAACCTCAGTTCTGTCTCTGGGTATGTGCCCGAGGGAAAAGACAGCATATATCCACACAAAAACGTGTACAGAAAAGTTTATAGCAGCATTATTGACTATTAATGATAGTCAACAGGTGGAAATAGCCAGATGTCCACCAACAGACAAATAGATAAACAAAATGTGGTCCCTCCTCAGGATGGAGTACAATTCAGGCATAAGAAGGAATAAAGCCCTGACCCATGACACAGCGTGGATGAACCTGGGGAGCATGATGCTCAGTGAGAAGCCAGTCACCGGAGGATGAGTGGTTAGACTCCACTCACAGGACACGTCCAGACTGGCAGATCCATAAAGACAGGAAGTGGAGGGGGAAGGGGAGAGACTGCATCATAGTTAAGGGGTTTCTTTCTTTCTTCAACTGTAATCTCTGTGGTTCAGTGGAAACCTACTCAGAAACTCTCTGATAACCCTGAGAACCCAATCTCTACTGGAGAAATGGGATCTCTCATTCTCTATCTAGCACCTACACTCTTTAAGAAGGGGTCAAATTCTTAGTTCTGCCTTTGTGGAACGCAAATTTATTAATATGGAAATGAGAATCACTCAACAAAAACTCATTTTGTTAAATATATTAAATCCCAGGAACTAGGTTCAGGGGAAAAATTTTCTAATGAAGCTGATCTTGCAAATCTACAACAGGAGAGTATTCAATTGTGCTGTGAAGCAGCAGAAACTAGACGATGCTTCACTGGTGCAAAGACAGGCTGGGGAAGAAAACAGTCTGGGTAAGAAGTACACAGGGCTTCCCTGGTTGATCAGTGGTAAAGAATCTACCTGCAATGCGGGAGACCTAGGTTCGATCCCTGGGTCAGGGAGATCCACTGGAGAAGGAAATGGCTACCCACTCCAGTATTCTTGCCTAGACAATTCCATTGACAGAGGAGCCTGGTGGGCTACAATCCATGGGGTCACAAAGAGTTGGATGACTGAGCGATTAACAGTTTCACTCTCACTCACAAGAAGTACACAATGGAATCAAAGACACAGACCACAAGAGCAGCAGCTAAATATAAAACAAAACTTTAAATCAGAAATCTAGAATGTTAACTCTGACAGATGAGAACATTGGTGTGACCTATGTGACCCAACCACTAAGGCTGAAGAAGCTAAAGTTAACGGTTCTATGAAGACCTACAAAAGACCTTCTAGAACTAACACCAAAAAAAGATGTCCTTTTTATCATAGGGGACTGGAATGCAAAAGTAGGAAATCAAGAGATACCTGGAGTAACAGGCAAGTTTGGCCTTGGAGTACAAAATGAAGCAGGTCTAAGGCTAGTAAAGTTTTGCCAAGACAACTCACTGGTCATAGCAAACACCCTCTTCCAACAACACAAGAGATGACTCTACACATGGACATCACCTGTTGGCCAATACTGAAATGAGATTGATTATATTCTTTGCAGCCAAAGATGGAGAAGCTCTATACAGTCAGCAAAAACAAGACCAGGAGCTGACTGTGGCTTAGATCATGAACTCCTTGTTGCCAAATTCAGACTTAAATTGAAGAAAGTAGGGAAAACCACTAGGCCATTCAGATATGATCTAAATCAAATCCCTTACAGTTATACAGTGGAAATGATAAATAGATTCAAGGGATTAGATCTTGAGGGATTAGTGCCTGAAGAACTATGGACGGAGGTTCATAACATTGTACAGAAGGCGGTGATCAAAATCATCCCTAAGAAGAAGAAATGCAAAAAGGCAAAATGGTTGTCTGAGGAGGCCTTACAAATAGCTGAGAAAAGAAGACAAGCAAAAGGCAAAGGAGAAAGGGAAAGATATATCCATCTGAATGCAGAGTTCCAAAGAATAGCAAGGAGAGATAAGAAAGCCTTCCTAAGTGATCAATGCAAAGAAATAGAGGAAAAGAATAGAATAGAAGGATTAGAGATCTCTTCAAGAAAATTAGAGATTCCAAGGGAATAGTTCATGCAAAGATGGGCACAATAAAGGACAGAAATGGTATGGACCTAACAGAAGCAGAAGATACTAAGAAGCGGTGGCAAGAATACACAGAAGAACTATACAAAAAAGATCTTAATGACCCAGATAACCACAATGGTGTGATCACTTAACTAGAGCCAGACGTTCTAAAGTGTGAAGTCAAGTGGGCATTAGGAAGCATCACTATGAACAAAGCTAGTGGAGGGGATGGAATTCCTGCTAAGCTATTTCAAATCCTAAAAGATGATGCTGTGAAAGTGCTGCACTCAAATCAGGAAATTTGGAAAATTCAGCAGTGGCCACAGGACTGGAAAAGGTCAGTTTTCATTCCAATCCCAAAGAAAGGCAATGCCAAAGAATGTTCAAACTACGACACAATTGTACTCATCTCACACACTAGTAAAGTCATGTTCAAAATTCTCCAAGCCAGGCTTCAACAGTATGTGCATCAAGAACTTCCAGATGTTCAAGCTGAATTTAGAAAAGGGAGGGAACCAGAGATCAAATTGCCAACATCCTCTGGATCATAGAAAAAGCAAGAAATTTTCAGGAAAACATCTACTTCTGCTTCATTGATTACACTAAAGCCTTTGACTGTGTGGATCACAACAAACTGGAAAAGTCTTCAAGAGATGGGAATACCAGACCACTTGACCTGCCTCCTGAGAAATCTGTATGCAGGTCAAGAAGCAACAATTAGAACTAGACGTGGAACAACAGACTGGTTCCAAATTTGGAAAGGAATACATCAAGGCTGTATATTGTCACCCTGCTTATTTAACTTATATGCAGAGTACATCATGCAAAATGCCAGACTGGATGAAGCACAAGCTGGAATCAAGATTGCCAGGAGAAATATCAATAACCTCAGATATGCAGATGACACCACCCTTATGGCAGAAAGCAAAGAGGAATTAAAGAACCTCTTGATGAAAGTGAAAGAGGAGAGTGAAAAAGCTGGCTTAAAACTCAACATTCAAAAAAAGAAGATCATGGCAGCTGGTCCCATCACTTCATGGCAAATAGATGGGGAAACAAAGGAAACAGTGACAAACTTTATTTTCTTGGGCTCCAAAATCACTGCAGATGGTGACTGCAGCCATGAAATTAAAAGACGCTTACTCCTTGGAAGAAAAGTTATGACCAACCTAGACCTCATATTAAAAAGCAGAGACATTACTTTGCCGGCAAAGGTCCATAGAGTCAAAACTATGGTTTTTCCATTAGTCATGTATGGATGTGAGCATTGGACCACAAAGAAAGCTGAGCGCTGAAGAATTGATGCTTTTGAACTATGGTGTTGGGGAAGACTCTTGAGAGTCCCTTGGACTGCAAGGAGATCAAGCCAGTCAATCCTAAAGGAAATCAGTCTTGAATATTCATTGGAAGGACTGATGTTGAAGCTGAAGCTCCAGTGCTTTGGCCATGTGATGCAAAGAACTGACTCACTGGAAAAGATGCTGATGCTGGAAAAGACTGAAGGCAGAAGAGGGGGATGACAGAGGATGAGATGATTGGATGGCATCACCAACTCGATGGACATGAGTTTGAGCAAGCTCAGGGAGTTGGTGATGGACAGGGAAGCCTGGCATGCTGCAGTCCATTGGGTTGAAAAGAGTCAGACACGACTGAGCGACTGAACGAACTGAACTGAATGTAAGAGGAAGTTCTATCCTCTGAAGCATGAAATCCAGCGGAAGTGGCCAGATGCCCCTCTGAGTCCATGTGAATGGCTTAATTTCTAAGGCCTTCAATCTAAGATGCTGCTGATTTTAAGATGCACCATTATTGCCAGAAAGGGAAAAATGCTGCCAATTAGCTGTGCTGTTTTTTATGTTATATTCATTAAAAGAGTTCTTTTATAGTTATTGATGCTGGGTGATGGATACATGGAGTTTACTGTGCTACGATCTCTACTTTTGTGTATGTTTGAAATTCTCACTTAAAAATTCTGTAAGAAAAGAAGAGTTCTTTCAGGGTACTTATTTGAATATATAGATTTTTTTAAACTTTCTATTTTATACTGGCATATAGTGATTAACAATGTGACGGTTTCAGGTGAACAGTGAAGAGACTCAGCTATACATATACCTGTTCTCCCCCAAACTCCCCTCCCATCCAGGCTGCCACATAACATCAAGCAGAGTTCCATATGCCATATAGAAGGTCCTTGTTGGATATCCATTTTAAATATATCAGAGGATACACAGATTTTAGGCATAGAATTTTTTTTGCTTCCTTTTGTTGGTTGTTGCAATATCTCACAATTTTAACTTATTTTTTTTTTAAATATTTCCTTTATTTATTTATTAGGCTGTGCCAGGTCTTAGTTGCACCATGTGGGATCTAGTTCCCTGACCAAGGATTGAACCCAGGCCTTATGCATTGGGAGTGCAGTCTTAGCCACTGGACCACCATGGAAGTCCCTTAACTTCTATTTTTAATGCAACATAAGCACCTATTTTTTAACCCACTTATTATTTATTATGAAATTCTGGCCCCATTTATAGTAAGTGACTTTCCCAGAAGCAATTAACCTGAATCATGAGGACTTCCTGTGTACGTTGTGAATTTTGAAACACTGGTTCTCAGAGCTGACTGTACGAACGAGCCACTCCAGGAGGCTGCCTAGACTCAGCCCTGTAACATCGGTCAGCAACCTGAAAAAAAAAAAAAAAAAGCTTTCCAGGGGTTTCTTTGTGCGAACAAGTGGTCAAACCTGCAGAATGAGAAGACTTAAGAAAACAGAAAAGGGGGAAGTGGCTTAAGCCTCCCACAGGTAGAAAGGGTCTTCATTTTCTCAAACTTGGACCAAGATCAATGTCCTACTGCCAGTTGTTTAGAACTTGAAACAAGATAGATTTTTGAAAGATTCTTTCTTTTGCCTGCTCAAAACGGACTTTGATTTCTCCCCCAGGCCTCGCGCTGACCCTTGGGGCGGCGACAGGACCCGGTCTACGCGGCCACCCCCTGCAGAACAGGCGGAGCCGGGCCACGTGAGCCCGTGGCCCAGAAGTGGCTTTGCCAGGCAACTGTTTCCTAACCTGGCCGACCCCTGACTTCGCCCGGGTCCCGCCCCACCTTAATGGCTCGCACTAGGACTCCGCGGAAACTGTCCCGCCGCCGGGTGTGGGCGGGGCCACGTATTGTGACGTCACTCAGAGGCGGGGCTCGATGCGCGGACAGACGGACTGACCAGAGGACAGACTGCGAGGATCCGGCCGCAGGGGTGAGCCGGGAGGGGTCCGCGGAGCACGTGGACGCGGGTGCCGCGCCGAGTCTGCCCGGCCTGCGGCGGGGGTGAGGGGCGGCCCCGGCGGCGCGTCCACCTGGGCCGGGCCCCCCTCTCCTGGCCCTCTGATCCCCAGGCTGTGCGACCCCCACCCCGGGAACCGAGCCCCGACCCGGACGGCAGGTCCCCCTGCCGGCCCCAGGCTGGCGGCCCGCGCCTAGCTTCTCCCGCGGAGCCCGGGGTGCGCGCCCGAGGAGGGGTCGTGCCCCGCGAGCGAGCCGGCGGTGCGCCCTGGGCGCGCGTCCTGGGCCTCGGGCCATGCGCGGGGCGCGGCTTCTCCGGGCGAGGCGGCCCGGCTGAGTCCTTACTTCTTTTCCTCTCTCCAGGCCCGCGGCGGAGGATGGTCCCGGGCGGCGGCGGCACGTGGGGGTGACAGCGCGCGCCGGGAGCCCGGGAGCGCGGAGGGCGCGCGGGCCGGGTGGACGTCAGTCGGCCGGCGGGCCGCCGGGCGAGCGGAATGGAAGCGGAAGGCTTGGGTTGGCTTCTGGTCCCGCTGCACCAGCTGGTTTCCTGGGGTGCAGCCGGTGCCATGGTCTTCGGAGGCGTGGTGCCATACATCCCGCAGTACCGGGACATCCGGCGGACTCAGAACGCCGAGGGCTTCTCCACCTACGTGTGTCTGGTGCTCCTGGTGGCCAATATCTTACGGATACTCTTCTGGTAGGTGGGGTGCTCCGCGCAGATGGCCTTCTCTTGTCTGCGTGAGGCCAGTGGGTGGAAGTGTCTGTACTTCCTGAGAAGGAGCTGTGAAACGATGAGACTATTTCCCAGGGAAAATGGTAGGAATGGAGAGAATCTCGCATAGTCTCAGATCTGCGTTTTCATTTCGTGTGGCTCCTACCTTCACAAGACACCCAGGGCCTTCTCTGTGGGGCTGGTCTAGGACTGGGTCCCTGCCTTCAGGCATTTGCGTGCCATTTGGGGGAAGTGGAGAGAAAAGGAAGGGAGTTCATGAATACCAGTGACCGAAGGCGGTCAGCAGGAAGGACAAAGCATTGGCCACTGAAAGCTGTCAGGAGGGGCGTCTGAGCCGGACAGGAAGCAGTGCTCCCGGCGTCTGCCTTGAAGGGCCGCTTTTCCTGCCTTCTCTGTTGTGTGTGGGGTTTTATGTTATTATTATTATTTTTTAATAGTAAGTCCACTTTCTGGCTAGTACTTAAGGGACTGTCTTTTCTTGCTCCTCCCAGCCAGCTTCCTCTTACTGACATTTGCATTCTGGTAAGGAGTGAGATGTTATTTTAACAGCTGTTGAAGCCAGATGTTACTGGGAAGGTGTATTTTCAGAGGAAATGAGAAGAGGTCTCGCAGCCTCCTGATTTCAGTAAAACCTGGGACTGTCCTTCCTTCAGGAGGGTCCCAGGCCCTCTGTCAGCACAGACGGTAAGGGCAGCTAGTACCAAGCTGGCGTCTGAGTGCTGCTTCTGGCTCCTGTTGACTTTTGGGTCACTGTTGGAGAAATCGAGCTTTCTTTCTAGTTAATTTTAAGTCAGCCTTACTGGGGTAGGATTTACATTAAAGAAAAGCGCAATCTCACTTGTGTAGTTTGATGAGTTTTGGCCGATGTCCCCTCCTTGGTCATCAGGGTGTGAGTCCCCGGAGTCCAGAAATTCTCAGCTCCTTCACCTTCTGACCACCTGGCCCCAGGCAGCCCTTGGGCACTCTCACTGTGTTTTTGCTCAGTGTGGGGTTTTAAAATGTGAGACAGTGAGTGACCCCTTCTTCCAGGAGAATTTGTCAGACCGTGAGCCCTGCCTTTGGGCCATCTACTTCTGAAGGAGGGGTCAGAGGTCACTTATCTTTTAACTTGTTTAGCACCAGTTGAAAAACTGCATTTTGAAGACTCTTCCTTTCTGCTTGGCTGAGGGCAGCACTCTCTCACTGCAGTAAGATGCCCCCCTTCCCTCTCTCGGCTGCTTGCCGCTGGGTCTGAGGGACACAGAAGCAGGGCCCCGGACTGCTGTCTCGCCAGCGCTCCAGCCCAGGCTCAGGCCAGCCAAGGTCCCCCAGGTTGGGAGCCGCACTTCCTTTAGGCAGGGGCAGATCTCCTTCAAACAGAGGAGGATTGAGCTGCCTCAACTGGCCTGTGTCGCTTCAGGGGTTCAATGGCTGCCCTGTGAACACACAGGATTGCTTTCAGCCGGGATCCCAGAAGTCTGTGAGATCCTATGGGAAGAAGGGAGGGCTGGCAAGGGGTGCTGGTCTCTGCTCCAGCGTCCCTTTCACCTGGGAATGTGCTTTCCCTGTACTTCACACCTGGCAGTACTTTGTAGTTCATGTGGTTAAGCCCAGCAGACAGGCCAGGCTTCGCCTACAACTTGTAATGAGTGGGCACGTCTCTGCCCACCTGGTCCCAAGGTCCCTCTGCTCTGAGGGCAATGCCTGTCTCCCATTTCCTTCCTTTCTCTGGAGCCTCCAAAGCACCTACTCCTGGGTCCTCTCCAGGCTTCATAGGTTAACAGAGTCCCCTCCAGGCTTCATGGGTTAGCAGCCCATTTCATTTAACAGGTTTCTGAGGGTTTCCCCTGAGCCAGACCCTGGGCCGATGCTGTAGGGTTAAAACTTTAGCAGCAATGCTATATGGGACATACAGACACACATACATGGGTTCTGGGTGGTGGGGAGGGACAGAGCTCAGGCCGGGGGCTCCGGGTGGGATGGAGCTGGGTCTGTGTAAGAACAGTGGTGGACATAGAGGAAGTGAAGAGTGTAGTTCCCTAGAGGTTGCCGGGAAGGTGGTCCTAGAAACTCTTGTCTGCCTGGGAAGCCCCTGGGAAATTTCTAGCATGAGGCATGTGAGTGGCTCTGCAGGCCTGTTGGAGGCTGACCAAGCCACATAAACCCCAGGTTTCTGAAAGTCACGAGACTCTGATGCTTTCATTCCTATGATTCTTCCCATCCTTTTGCAGAACCAGCATTCAGCAGACCATGCACAGTGCTGATGGACAGGACTTGGCATTTGTGTTGTCAGAAGCCAGAAGGACTGAGTGGTTTTTGCAGAGAAGGGAGGGAGAGGCCCAGGGCGCAGGGATGATGCTGCAGGGCCTCTGACCCAGGGCCTGATTCATCTGGGAGCTAGTTCTCCAGCCACACCCCTGTCTGATCAGAGAGGTTGTAACACTGTACCAGAGGTGTGGTGACATTGTATTGGAGATGTAGTAAAATTGTATCCGAGACTCTGGGACACTGTATCACAGGGGTAGTGGCAAGCTGCTACTTGGGCAGAAGGCGTCCTGGTGGGAGCAGGAAATAGATACCCAGCTTCTCTTCCACTTGAGCTTTTCTTTGGGGCTTTGAAGGCACATCAGAGGTGTTCTGGTGGAAACTTTTCTCAAGCTCTGTGAAACTTTGCACGTTTTCTGCAGTGTGTGTCTCCCGGGGAGCGACAGGTGTGTGCTGCACCCTGGGAGGATGTGCTTGGACCAGCTCCCCCTGAGCCGGGCTCTCCCATCATCTGCATGAGAGGCTGTGCCAACTTCACTGTCAAGGCAGGAGAGGAGAAAGGGCTCTCTGACAACGTGCCAGCACAGACTGTAAGGGTTAACGGGAGAAGTTTAACCCACCCGATGAGTACAACATAGGGTCTATTTTAATGAGCTTTTAAAAATTACTAATGATGTTGCACTTTGTTTATTTGTTTTGTCGCTTGTATATCTTTTGTGGGAAGTTAAGCTTTTTGAAATTTTGTGTCTTGTTTAGCTTGTCTTCACCCTAAAAGCAGTTAAATATTCACCTCTGCCACCACCCTTACTTCACTATAAATATCTCTCTCTTTACTGTAAATATTGAATTCACCTAGATTTGATTTTTTGGTGTGTGGTATAAGGTGAAGCACCAACCTTCATTTCTTCCCCAGTTTTCCTAGTCACTCATTGTTTCTGTTGAACAATTAAAAAAAATGGAAGTAGCATTTATTACACAATGGCCCAAATCCCATGTCTTCAGTCTTGTAACTAACTAGAAGTGAAACACTAGACTGAAGTGTTCACTGTGAGGCCCACCTGCCCCAGTGCCCCCAGCCTGATACAGACCCTTCTATGTCTCCTCTTCTGGATTATCTATGGGTCTGTCAGCCCCTGGGGTCAGCTAGGTAACCAGTGGGGGCTAGTTCCTAGAATTGGCTAGAAATGTCCTCAAACAGCCATAGGGCTTGAGGGTCTGCACTTTACAGAAGAGACGAAGCCCAGAGGTGGTGGGTCACAGCATGAGGGCTGGGGCAGCATGGTGGCCGGAGCCAGCCTGTGCAGAAGCACGTGTGTGGCCCAGCAGCAGCAGCTCTCGTGACCGTCTCCTTGAAGGGATGGGTGTGAGGGAGGGGGCGGGGAGGTGGGCCACTATCTGCCTGTCGCCTGGTTTCAGGGTCAATTGGAGGGCCATCCAGGACCTCCCGACTTTGACAGTTGGTACCAGCTCAGGTTTGGGAAACTGCTCGCAGTGGATTCTCTGCCCCAGAACAGCCAAGTAAGGACTGGGGCCTGGGCTTGCAGGGCGCTGTGCCCAGGCCTCACCTTGGGGTGACGGGTTTGCAGGCTTGCAGTGGGCTGGGTTGAATGTCCCAGCCCTCGTGGTTCTGGTGGCCACGTTTGAGACCCCCAGCTGGTATGGGGAGGGCAGTGCTGTGATCACCCCTTGGGGACTGAGGTCTTCTAATGGGCCCACTGGTGCCGGTCACTGGACTGTGGCTCTGGCCTTCAGGAATTTTTGGCTGAGGTGGTAAAATGCTCAACACAAAAGTCAGCAGGAAGGCCTGGGGTCCTATAGCTGGGCAGGCTGGGGCTGGGAGAAGAGGGGGACATGGGGCTTCAGTGGGGGTCTGCCAGGCCTGCACCCATACCCTCGCTGACTTCACCTCTTCCCTCGTGAGGGGTGGGGGCCTGGTGCCCTGCTCTGCTCACACTTCGGACTGTGCTGGCCTGGAGACCCCTGCTCTTCAGGCAGAGGGTGGAGATGCTCTTGGTCCCAAGTCTGGGATGCATCTTCCTGGGGAGGCGGGTGGTCTGGAGCCTGGGCGTCTCACCTGGTGGCAGCAGCGTCTCTGCAGGAGGGTGATGGATCCCTGGCTGGGCTTTTGGGGGGTGGGCGGTGTGCAGGAGGCCCACTCAGTCAGTCCAAGGCCTTGGGAGGCTCCCAGCGATTCCTGGGGAGGGGTGTGCGGCATGTCTCACTCCTGCACATCATCTCAGGCGTTTGTGGAGACCCGGGTCTGCTGTCCAGGACTGGTCCAGGCCCTCCCATCCCGGCGCTGTCTGACCAGCACACTGGGCTCTGCCTGCTGCCTCCCTGATGCCACGGCGTGTTCCCCCGCAGGTTTGGGAGGCACTTCGAGTCGCCACTGCTCTGGCAGAGTGTCGTCATGATCCTGACCATGCTGCTCATGCTGAAGCTCTGCACCGAGGTCCGCGTGGCCAATGAGCTGAACCTGAAACGCCGGGTCTTTTCAGGTGGGTGACCGGCAGCTTCGGGGAGA